>NC_041401.2:131500098-131838848 GCF_900747795.2 Erpetoichthys calabaricus | reverse complement strand
TCTTATCTCTACCCTTTCCAATTAATCTTGCCTATTTAGGTCACTACCAATGATCACCTTTTCTCCCCCTTGTACTGCTCTAAGCCCTTCATCCATTTGTTCCCAGAAAACGTCCTTCTCCTCTTCCTCACAGCCCACTTGAGGAGCATATGCACAAAGGACATTAACTACAGTCTTACCAAGGCCCAGCTTGACACTCATCACTTTATCACTCCTCCTTTTCACACTGACAAGTTAACAGTATCTTTTAGTTCTTTGGATACTGCTATACCAACACCATTTCTCCCTTGCTTGTTTACTCCAATGTACAAAAACTTAAAGTCTCCACCCAATTCTCTTGCCTTATTCCTCTTCCATCTAGTTTCCTGCCCACAAAACACTCTCACTTTCCTCCTTTACATAAAATTTGCCAATTGTTTTCATTTCTTGGTCATTGTCCCAACATTCAATGACTCCTCTCTCTTACCTTTAATCTACCCTTTTCTTAAACTTCTTCTGGATTAACTTGTTTAGATGAGCCTGCCCTTGGCCCAGTAGCCCTCACTCACTTCTCAAAGAGATCAAATTCTGTACTTAACATAATACTGTTTACCAAATCAGCTTTATTTCCCATGGAGCAACTGTTTAGGAAACAGCATTTTAAACTGCACAGATGTTTTTGGATTGACATTATACTTTTTGTTTTAATTTGAATTAGGATTTTTACTCTCGTTTTAAACATACACTTTCTCCAATGGTTATTGATTGATTTATATTTTGCTACAGGAAACTTGGGCTTCATGAGGTATTAGCATATGTTGCGATTTGTTTGATGGAACCGGGCTTGCCTCTTTCTAGTTTCTTAAGGACAAATACAATACCTTCCTCCTCTTTCTTTTTCTACTTTACAGATTAAATATGTTCTCATAATGTATGAAGTTAATTTTTATGTCCCTGTTCCCAATCATCCATTATTTGACTGAACACATTTCCACTTTATATGCGTGCCTTTGTGATTCCATTATTATACCTGTCTCACTCACTCAAAAATGGATTACTGATCTATCCCTGTCAATTCCATTGTGTTGGAACACAATTTTTAAAAGCATAAAAAAATCCTCTAGAAATTCTAATCATCAACACATCCAGTATAAAGTTATCCATAGTGTTTATTATTATCCAAAAAAGCTTTTCCTGATGGGTTTATCTCCTGATCCACTCTGTCACCATTGTTCTCTTAATGTAACAGGCACTTTTCTCCACATGTTCTGGGTAGGATGGGGTGATGTGGGCGCTGGTGGTGAGGTATCATATTTATATATGAGATTTTTTTTTATTTTGTTATCCTCCTTCTAGGTTTTTTTAAATTATATAAAAATTGATAAATAAAGAACCTTTTTGGATAAATTTAAATGATGCCCCATAAAAGGGATACTTGGCAGCTCCTACAGAATAGTAACAGGCGGGATAAACAACAGCTTGCACTTTATGATTTCAAGCCTGCAGCTTATATGGTGTTCTGATCTTTTAGACAGACAATTTTGCTGCAATAATTTGGGATACATAGAAGATACTCTCCACTTAGGGTGAAAGAACATCTCTCTTGAACAACCTAGGCCTTTTCTAAAAATCATCCCAATTATTAACAAAGGCTATGCTTTCATTGACACACCAGGTTTCAAACCAGTAGTGAAGGGAATACAATATGCTATAGACTACATCCCCTTTATCTAATTTTGATAAATGGCCAGGTGCAATTTTCTAGAATTTTTATAGTTTAGGTACATAATGATTAGTGTGGATTGGTGAAGTTTGCCAAAGCAGTTTTTGCAGCAAATATGCTAGGTACATCGGTGACTTTGGCCACCAAAATTTTCCCTGAAAATTTTCCATTCACCAGCTCAGTTGAACCCTTTTTTCCACAGCATGTTGTTTTGTGAGGCCAGCATAACATCATAGAGCTGTAGCAGGCAATGTTAGACAGCCCTCAGAGTATATACCACTGATCACTTAGTCATTAACTGGTATGCCTGACCTTACTTATAAGGCAAGATGCTGTCATACTCAAAGTATGCCAAGCTGCTACAAACAGACTCAGGTAAAATTATCGCTAAGTAAGTAAAAGTTTACTTAAGCAAAAAGTGTCTTATATGGAAAATACTCAAGTAAAAGTAAAAGAGTAAATTTGGAAAAATTACTCAAGTAAAAGTACAATTTAATCAGATTGCAAATAATCAGATTGCAATCAGGTCTATAGATGTAATACTCTGATCTTCACCCTGTCAAGTAAGCGAACCAGTATAGCTCTTGAAGATGGTGACATAAAATCTAGTTTAGCATTGAGTGTACAAATGGACTCAACCTATGAGATATAGCCATGTAAAGACATTTTTGCAATCAGGGAGAAGGATTGCTATGAGAAGTTTTGTCCAAGTTTCTGGTATTTATTGAAAAAAACGTGGGTACTAATTAGAAAGATGGTATGGTCATTTATTCCTGTTCCTCATCACTCTCATTAGACCATATTTCAATCAATGTTGAAATTCTTACCTGTGAAAATTATGTTTCCAACCATTTTTTGATTTCTTTAAATGTATGTATTTGTTTATTGTGGTAACGCACAGTTATGCATTTTTAACATATTTTCTAGTTGGTGCTTTAACTGGTCCCTACAGGGTCAGTAAAGCTGCAGATAGCATATTGGCTGAGCATTCAATTCCAAAATGGTACGCAAATATGGAAGGACAAACCTCAATTGCTACTTCTCTGGCATCAAAGATCTTTCTAAGCCATCTATGTGTTACTTTTTGCATATGCTTTTGTTTAAAACACATAGTTAGATAGCTAAACCATAGCATCTAGTAATCTATATATATATAAAGGAGAGTTGGGATCCGAGAGACTGTGTTTGTGTGTTTGTGGAGGGATGGAAAGTTAAGGCAGGTGTTGGAGTCACGTGATCATCTCCCCTCCCATTCACCTCATTTCATTCACTTCATTTCGCTCCGAGCTGAGCTCCGCAGCTGACGCAATCTTGCCGTTCTTTTTCCTTAGTGTTTAGTCCTTTCTCCTTTACTGATTTACTGTTTAGTAGACGCGGTACTTACTGAACAGTATTTTTTCCTTTAGTTTTTCTACTTAGTGTTTAGTAGACGCAGTGTGCCGGTGTTCCCAGCGGTGTTGCAGTTTAGTGTTACTTTCTACTTCGTTTTTGTACTTTAGTGTTTAATAATAAATAATAATAATTCATTACATTTATATAGCACTTTTCTAAGTACTCAAAGCGCTAAAATAGTGAGTGATACTTAGCTGATAGCAGTGTAGAAGCAGCACAGCACAACGGAGCGGGACAGGCGGGTGTGGTAGTGTAGGTGAGCGGCGATAGCAAGCAGCAGAAAGCACAGCAGGAGGAGGAAGCAGGATTTGGATGTTCCAATACACAGCCATAAACAGTAACGCTTGGTAATTTCAGGCGTGATCGCCCCGGAGCCATAAGCCATAAGCCAGGTTAGTATGAACATCAGATCAGTTCCTGGTCGTAGAGTACTGTAAGATGAAATGGGAGCAGATCAGCATAGCGAATATAATCACGGAGAGAGATCATCCCGAGGTGCTAGATCGCCAGGTACAAAGAAATGTTCTTAGGTCTCGTCCAGTGATCCACAGACTCAGCTGTTCCCAGTAAAGTGGAGTCCATAAAATCTTTAAATATTAAGCCAAATACATGCAATTCGAGTCATCCACGAACTATACGTAGGCTACAATAAACGAAATAAAACAAGCGTAAGAAAATGCAGAATTAAGGTGAATTTTGGAAAAACTGTTGTTAACAGGGAGGAGCGGCAACAACAAGTGTGCGCCAGCGTCCCCTCACCTGCTATAATAAAGCAGTTATAATAAAGAAGTTTAGTAGACTTTTACTTTATCTTATTTAGTGTTCTTCCCGGCGGTGTTGCCGTTTTTTAGTGTTAGTGTCTACTTAGTGTTTGTGTTTAGTGTTATGGAAGGAGTGATCTTACCACTGTCAGATTTTGCAATGAATGAGTTGGTAAATAATGATTATTTATCAACAGATCACATGAGCAAATTAAACGAAATTTTAGCTGCGCATACAATTTTCCAGCCTCAAGAGGTTTTGCTAATGTGGACTCCTGACATACCTATAATGCCCATTCCACAAAATGCAAAACATACTCAAATATTACCTTCTGCAGCCCAGTGACTCACTGGGTGTGTACCTATTATGATGGTACTGTAAATCATGTCTGTGACAGTTTAAACGCTGATAAAAAAATTCAACCTCACCGAAGAGCAGCTTCGTTTCCTTCATGCTTTGTTTCCTTACAAACCTCCCATAGTTCATGAAGACGCACAGCAACAATTAAATCATACAGATTCTGGTGTATTCTCAATTGCATTTGCTGTGTGTATTTCTTTAGGTATTGACCCAAGTGATCAAGTTTTTACTATTTCTTCAATGCGAAATCACTTACAAATAATTTTTGTTACTCAACAATTGCTTCCATTCCCTGTCGAAAGTAGCCGACGGGCGACACCAGTTACAAGTATTCAGTGCGTTCAAAGACCTGTACGAAGTACGGCCACTAACACAGTCACTCATAAAAGGGGAGATGACTTGGTGCAGGAAATGGGTATTGAAACTACCTTGGAAGACATGCAATCAACGAGGCGATTAAACGGATCTCAAGAGAGGTCTTCTAGGTTGGAAAAAATGCGCTTGGCTGCCAAAACCATATATATACATATATACATACACACACATATATATATATATATATGTATATATATATATATATATATATATATATATATATATATATATATATATATATATATATATATATATATATATATATATACACATACACACACACATATATATATATATATATACATACACACATATATATATATACATATACATATATATGTATATATACATATATATGTATATATATGTATATATATATATATATATATGTATATATATATATATATATATATGTATATATATATATATATATATATATATACATACATATATATACATCTATACTAATTAAAGGCAAAGCCCTCACTGACTCACTCACTCACTCACTCACTCATCACTAATTCTCCAACTTCCCGTATAGGTGGAAGGCTGAAATTTGGCAGGCTCGTTCCTTACAGCTTACTTACAAAAGTTAGGCAGGTTTCATTTCGAAATTGTACACGTAATGGTCATAACTGGAACCTCTTTTTTGTCCATATACTGTAATGGAGTGCAGCTCAATGGCCGTGGGAGGCAGAGTCGTGTATCATGTCATCACGCCTCCTACGTAATCACGTGAACTGAAAACAAGGAACAGCCACAAAGAGCGCTGAAGAAAACATTCATTACACAATTGAGAAGGCAGCAAAACAATAAGAAGCGAGCGAGTGACGCATATGTAAACCGAAAGTTTAAATTAAGTTTATAGAAACGCTCCCCCTGCCATTTGCAATACTATATTCACGAGATACAAGTTTAATGAGAAGACACGAGGTATAAACGAGACTTTGGATCACTTTGAAACAGAGTTAAAATTGCTGTAGCGAGAAACTTTTAAGTGCCGGGTCTTAGCTAACATTAAATAAAGCTGTGGACATCGCAACATCACACAAGAGAGCGGCTCACGTGAAGTGACTGAACACAGCACAAGTGATCACTTCGATGAATCAAACCTGTTCAAAAAACACATTACACAACTGATAAGGTACGAAAAGAATATGAAGCGACTGACGCATACAGGCATAAATTAAGTTCATAGACCTACAAAAGATTGCCATTTTTCTCCTGTACAACTATACGTTGCATTCTCAACAGTAAGCTTCCACGACTTGGTCATATTCCAACCGGAGTGCTCAACTGACAACGTGGTATACAAAGACAACTATAACAATCGTAATAAACGAACAATGAAACAACGGAGAACCCGTGCATTAGATAAAAAGGCTGCTTCCTTGGCAAAGCAAGGAAAAAGGATGGCCTTATATGGCGTTCGTTTATAAAACAGCGGAGAAGCTGTGTAAAGACTGCTTCACAAAAAAACAGCAGAGCGCCTTATATGAGCAGGCAGTTAGCTAAAGAAGGGAATCAATAAATAACTATAATCGTAATAAACGAACAAAAAATAGCGGAGAATCCGCGGATTACATAAAGGAAATGGGTACCTGAACAGAAAAGTAAGTCTCAAATACCTACACAATAACTATAACAATCGTAATAAATGAACAATAAAACAATACAGAACCGCTAAGCAAGGAGAAAGGACGGCCTTATATGGCGTTCATTTATAAAACAGCGGACAGGCTGTGTAAAGGCAGCTTCACAAAAAAACAGATCCTTAACAAATTGTTATTGGTATATTTTCCCTCAATTTAAAAAGGTTTTCTTTTCTTCTTAATTAAAATTTAAAAGCAATACTTCACCGCTGTGAAGCACGGGAATTTGGCTATATTCAGTGAGTGCCATCCATACAATCAGATTGTGATTCAGACTACGAATGCCGTGAATGTAATTACCCCGATCTACATGCTGTCAAATAAACGAACCACATGCCGTGGCGCAATGTTAGGGGCTTCGCCTCTAGCGCTGACGTCCGAGGTTCGATTCCCGTAAGGGAGTGCAGTGAGTGTGTACGCCTGATGAGCCCAGAATTAGGGCGAAACACGTGTCGCGTACTCTTTGCATTATTTGACAGTAAACTATTGTCAACCATTCTATGATCTGCTTCTCACAACTGAAGGCACTGTGGCGGATGTTAGCTGACTTGCTGGCCAACCACAAGCGTTACCTGGTAGGTAACCACCCATACAATCAGATTGTGATTCAGACTACGAATGCCATGAATGTAATTACCCCGATCTACATGCTGTCAAATAAACGAACCACTCGCCGCGGCGCAATGTTAGGGGCTTCGCCTCTAGCGCTGACGTCCGAGGTTCGATTCCCGTAAGGGAGTGAAGTGAGTGTGTACGCCTGATGAGCCCAGAATTAGGGCGAAACACGTGTCGCGTACTCTTTGCATTATTTGACAGTAAACTATTGTCAACCATTCTATGATCTGCTTCTCACAACTGAAGACACCGTGACGGATGTTAGCTGACTTGCTGGCCAACCATAAGCGTTACCTGGTAGGTCACCACCCATACAATCAGATTGTGATTCAGACTACAAATGCCGTGAATATATATATATATATATATATATATATATATATATATATATATATATATATATATATATATACACATATATATATATATATATATACACATATATATATATATATTTATTTATGTAGATATGTATATATATATATATATGTGAATGTATGTATGTATGTATGTCTATACTTATACAGTATATATATATGTGCATATGTATATATATGTGTATATATATATGTAGATATGTATATATTTATGTGTATATATATATGTAGATATGTAAATTTGTATATGTATATATATGTATATGTGGATGTGTATATATATATGTATATGTAGATATGTGTATATGTAGATATGTATATATATGTATATGTTTACATAACCTCTTTAACACACTACTTCTCCGCTGCGAAGCGCGGGTATTTTGCTAGTATACATGGCATGAGACTTCAGGTCACATGCCTGCAAAAGAACCTAATTGAGGCAACTGTTTTTACTGGCGGTGTCTCAGGGGAGAGAGTTTTTATTCCTTGCATCCCCTTTATACCGTCTGATCACCCATTTCAATTCAAACGCCTCCAATTTCCAGTAAGGCTCTGCTTCGCAATGACAATTAATAAGTCTCAGGGACAGACTCTACAAAAGGTTGGCATTGATTTGAGGCAAGATTGCTTTTCACATGGCCAACTATACGTTGCATGCTCAAGAGTAAGCTCCACGCACAGCTTGGTCATATTACAACCGGAGGGGCGAACTGACAACGTGGTATACAAAGAAATCCTTAACAAATAATTATTGGTACATTTTCCCTCAGTTTATTATTTAAAATTTTAAAGCAGTACTTCGCCGCTGCGAAGCGCAGGTATTTTGCTAGTATTAGTACTGTACAATAGTGTTCTAATCTTTGGTTAACTCTCTCTGTTCATTGTCTGCTCTCAGATCAACAGCCTGAAATCAAATCATTTCCAAACATGAACAGAAATTGCGCCAAAAATTGGATTTAAATTTTGATCTACAATTTGAATTCTGAGGTAGGAAAACCTTTGATGTAATCTCCAAAGTCTTGACTAATTGTTGCATAATAATAAATTCTTTGTTTTTTCAACTGCCAGGATGCTGTGAGAAGGATGAATCTTGACTCTGAAAGAGATCTTTACGAACAGTATTAGAAGTAAAATAATCCATCCCTCAAGTATTGAGGCAGTTTTCTTAAAATTAAAGAGAACTTTTTACTAAATCTGTTATTCTGAAAATGTACTACTACCAAATATTTATCCATAAAAATGATAGGCCTGGAGGTGGGGCTCGATGGCGAGCGCCTGGTGGCCGGGCCTGCACCCATGGGGCTCGGCCGGGCACAGCCCGAAGAGGCAACGTGGGTCCCCCTTCCCATGGGCTCACCACCTATGGGAGGGGCCAAGGAGGTCGGGTGCAGTGTGAGTTGGGTGGTGGCCGAAGGCGGGGACCTTGGCGGTCCGATCCTCGGCTACAGAAGCTGGCTCTTGGGACGTGGAATGTCACCTCTCTGAAGGGGAAGGAGCCTGAGCTAGTGCGCGAAGTTGAGAGGTTCCGGCTAGATATAGTTGGACTCACCTCGACGCACAGCTTGGACTCTGGAACCAATCTCCTTGAGAGGGGCTGGACTCTCTACCACTCTGGAGTTGCCCCCGGTGAGAGGCGCCGAGCGGGTGTGGGTATACTTATTGCCCCCCGACTTGGAGCCTGTACATTGGGGTTTACCCCGGTGGACGAGAGGGTAGCCTCCCTTCGCCTTCGGGTGGGGGGACGGGTCCTAACTGTTGTTTCTGCGTATGCACCGAACAGCAGTTCAGAGTACCCACCCTTTTTGGAGTCCCTGGATGGGGTGCTAGAGGGCATACCTTCTGGGGACTCCCTCGTTCTGCTGGGAGACTTCAATGCTCACGTGGGCAATGACAGTGAGACCTGGAAGGGCGTGATTGGGAGGAATGGCCCCCCCGATCTAAACCCGAGCGGTGTTTTGTTATTGGACTTCTGTGCTCGTCACGGATTGTCCATAACGAACACCATGTTCAAGCATAGGGGTGTTCATATGTGCACTTGGCACCAGGACACCCTAGGCCTCAGTTCGATGATCGACTTTGTGGTCGTGTCGTCGGACTTGCGGCCACATGTCTTGGACACTCGGGTGAAGAGAGGGGCGGAGCTGTCAACTGATCACCACCTGGTGGTGAGTTGGCTTCGATGGTGGGGGAGGATGCCGGTCAGGCGTGGTAGGCCCAAACGTGTTGTGAGGGTCTGCTGGGAACGTCTGGCAGAGCCCCCTGTCAGAAGTAGCTTCAACTCCCACCTCCGGCAGAACTTCAACCACATCCCGAGGGAGGTGGGGGACATTGAGTCCGAATGGGCCATGTTCCGTGCCTCTATTGTTGAGGCAGCTGACCGGAGCTGTGGCCGTAAGGTGGTCGGTGCCTGTCGTGGCGGCAATCCCCGAACCCGTTGGTGGACACCGGCGGTGAAGGATGCCGTCAAGCTGAAGAAGGAGTCCTACAGGACCCTTTTGTCCTGTGGGACCCTGGAGGCAGCTGATAGGTACCGGCAGGCCAAGCGGAATGCGGCTTTGGTGGTTGCTGAGGCAAGAACTCAGGCGTGGGAGGAGTTTGGGGAGGCCATGGAGAACGACTTTCAGACGGCTTCGAAGAGATTCTGGTCCACCATCCGGCGTCTCAGGAAGGGGAAGCAGTGCAGTGTCAACACTGCATATGGTGGGGATGGTGCGCTGCTGACCTCGACTCGGGACGTTGTGGGTCGGTGGAGGGAGTACTTCGAAGACCTCCTCAATCCCATTAACATGCCTTCCAATGAGGAAGCAGAGCCTGCGGACTCAGAGGTGGGCTCCCCCATCTCTGGGACTGAGGTTCCTACATTTACGACATGTGCACCTGTTGCAATGTACACACTTCTCTCTATGCTGTGGTTCCTATTACATTGAAGGGGCACCTGACACTGACTTGAGTTTGCTAAGTTTGCTTTCCTGGGGGAAGCGGCGGTCTTGGAACCAAAGCTTGTCAATGTTGCATCCTCCTTTTCTCTCTCCATCGCCTTTTATTGTAAGAAGCAACAACGAAGTTCTTTTGCAAGGTGACCAAAGAGCACTCTTCTTTTCTCAGTGTCCCCCGTGCATGCCTTGCATAATACATGTGCATTGAATGCCGCCAGATCAAGAATGTTGTAGCACACAGTAACCAGCCACCTGCGTGCTCCTGCTCACACTGAATAAGATCACGCCTTTAGGTCCATGATGTCAACGCAGCACTGGGCAAAAAATGAAAGAGACAAATACATGTGACATTTTGAAAAAATCATTTTATGACCTTGTGATGATGCGGGTTCTGCTCCACGCTCCCTTCTTGCCTACGGGAGCCCTTGAACCCAACACCATCGGTAATGTCACCGATGAGCTCGGCAGTGAGGCATAACAATGGAGCAAGGGGATGGTGTAAAAGTGCAAAGTGCTTTTATTATAAACAATGAACAACAAAACAAAGTCCAAATTAAATAAGTGCAGTGTATCACAAAAATCTTCAAATAAATAAATAATCCCAATAAAACAGTTGTGAAGTGGAGGTTAAAAATAATAAAAAAAAAAAACAATCCTTTAAAACAACAAGGTTAAAACAATGCTGGACGCAGTCCTTTAAAAACACAAAGTCTAGTGTCTTCTTTACCTGGTGGCTCCCCTGCTTATACATATCATAAAATGAATTATTCCAAATATCATATATATCTATGTCTCTGTTTTTTGTCAGTGCGGCTTTGACATCATGGACCATAAGGTGCATACTAATTCAGTGTGAGCAGGAAAACTCAATAAAACTGAATAAAAAATTCAAGTGACAATGAGATACGAAGAAGGCATGATACACCAACGTTTGTGTCAGCTTTTATCCCTCCAGATCTGAGAATTTCCAGTTCCATTGTCTCAAAACACCACCAAAGTCTACAGTACCACTACACTACCATCCACAGTTTCAAATAAAAAAAGATGCTTTTACATGTACTATAAATTTACACCGGCTGTTACAGACGCAAATCAAATATATGTATTTATTGTATAATATTAACAATAAGAGCAGCTCACTACTCAAAACGGAAAATTTGCGAGACACCCAGGATCGAACCCACAGTCTTTTGATTATAAGTCATCAGTTTTTACCACTGCACCATGGAAGCTGTCATATTGCACTTGTACCTTTTGTGAAAGTGTATATTTGATATTTGGACTTCAGCCTTCACACATTATACAGTTTTTGTCTACATTTTGTCTTTTATTACTAAAAAATGAAAAACGTTTGTTTTAATGATGTGTTTACATAGATTGTTGTAGACACGGTGCACAAATGCAATGCATGTGTTCCAAATAACGATCTATTATTTCCCCTCTAAAACTCCAGCATTTCACTCCAAGATAATCAAGGCTTGAGCTAGGAGAACATCTTGCCCTTTCTGCGGCGGTGGAGGGGATGGTACAGCAGGCTGATTGCTGCGTGTGTTGGTTGACACAAGACAAAAGACACTGACGGAGAGGTGCAAAGGGATTTAAGGTGGGCTGGATTTACGAGTTTTTTTCATAGGCTTTGGTAATTCTAGTGTTAACGAATTTAGGAGCTGGCCAATAAAAAAGATGTTATACCCTAAAAGTAAAACTGAAGTTTGATTAAATTCAGCCTTCTTTAATTTCACAAACAACTTATTCTCTCTCTCTCTCTGTCTCTTTCTATCAATCTTTCTCTCTCTTTAATGATTCAGGTTTGCACAAACCCGGGTAACAAGAATATTAAATTCTAGATAAAAAAATAAGCATATCTTCTGTTGTAGATGTTTTCATAAAGTAACATATCATATGAAATTTAACAAATGATAGAAGACTATTCAGTCCATCAACATCATTTGTTTTGCTAATAGCTAATCTGTCCCGATATCTCATTCAGATACTTCTTAAAGGTTCTCAACATTTCTGCTTCAACTACATGTCTTGATAGTTTGTTTGAGATTACCACGACTCTTTGTAAAAAATAAGTGCTTTCTGGCTTCAGTCTTAAATGCACTTCTCCTTAATTTACATTGGTGTCCCCAAGAACTTGATTTATAGTAAAGATGAAGGACTTTTGCTGGATCAACTTATTGATGCCTTTGAGAATATTGAAGGCCTAAATTAGGCTCCCACACAATTAACTCTGCTCTTCACTAAACAGGTTTAAATTATCAGGTCTGTTAGAATATAGCACGTCTTTAAGACCTGGGATGCACCTGGTTGTTCTCATCTGCATAGCTTCAAATGCTGGTATGTATTTTTTAAAATGTGATCAAAACTGCACACAATACTCAAGATGCACTCTCATTAGTTTAAGCATAATGTCCCTCTACTAATATTAAGCAGTTTTTACAATATAACCTACCACTATATTTGCCTTTTCACTTGCTTCTGCACATTGCTTAGAAAATGAAAATGTGCTGTCAGCACAAGACTATAACCTAAGCAGGCAATATTTATGTGTTTTATTATTGTATTTTGGTGTGTGCTTCATTAACCATTTTAAATATTAATTTGGCTTAGATTCTTAAAGTTTCATCATCTCAAAGGTTCAAGAGTGTGAAGGGGGTGTCAATGTAGGGGTATCATAGAAGGTTAAACTGGGTTAGGGTCATGAACAACAGGACAGCAGGGACTTCAGGATTGCAATATGCAAGACTCTGCCTATTATTTAACAATAGCCTATGGTTTAACTTAATAAAATGGGAAAATCCAACTGCACTTTGAAGGCAAAACAGAGTCCATCATTTCACTTTTATGCTATTATGGAATTAGTTGAGAATCAAAAATAAACATTTTGCACATCGTTTGAGAGTGCAAAGATATGACCAATCAACCTCCAGCTCAAAGAATGCAAAATTATTCCATCTTTAACAAAGTGGTATACACAGACATAGTAAACAAATGAAAGCTTTACATTTATCTTCAACTAAAGGTCTCCATCCAATTAACTTGCGTATCTGGTCACAGGGAGTAGGGGCCTATCCCCGCTGCACAGACACAAGACAGGCCTCCACCTTGGACAGGGTGCCAATCTCACACATTCGTCCACATATTATTCCAAAATAATATTGATTGCATTAATGCTTCAAAATAGCCACATTAGCCAGACATTTGTGTGGTTCAGCTTTTAATGATTTGTAAGACAAAAAAAATCTTTGCAATCAAAACATGGAACATGTTAATGAAAGTGCAAAATCTCGGAGAAATGCAATTTGCAGGGCTACTAAAACTGCATACTTAATTGTTGAAAACAAATCAGAAAGTACTAAATTTACATCATTGATTGCTTTTTTTAAGCCAAAGTACTTTATTAGTTTATTAGTATAACAATTAAAATGTGACATATAACATATTATGGGAGCAAATTTCAAGCCTCCGCCAGTTACAAGTATTTTCTTCACTTAAAGTCATTTCAATTCGATGGTTAACTTATCACTTATAGTGAAGTAGTTTGAAATTGAGAAATAATAATATAAAATTGACAAGTCTGGTTTCACAAAGTTATCCTTAAAGTTGGGTCAAATCTAAAAAAGGAATAAAGAAAAGCACCATGTGTATGCAATTTAAACTAATTTGACTTGTCCGTTAGATAATACTTTTCATAACCATTATTACCAGCTAATGTCTTTTCCATATACTGATAGAAACATAAAACTCAAAACAGCTATATCACACCTGACAAAGTAACTTTTCCAATAAACCAGGTGTGAGAAGTGTTTTGTTACAAAAGAGTTTGTGCAAATGAAAACATCCTGAATTATTGTGGCATTCAGAAATTCATGTGACAATGATATGTCTGAAATTTGATTTATTGATTATTACTATTATTAAGCAGTATTTACTTTTTAGTTAATGGAGGGAAGTGTCATTGAACTTTACTACATACATGTGAAGTTAACTGTATTCCATGATTATCATATCATTCTTTATATAAGCTTTGCTAAAATCCACCCAACCCAGTAAACCACACCCAGCCAATAAAAACCTTCTCCT
Source organism: Erpetoichthys calabaricus (assembly GCF_900747795.2). Classification (NCBI taxonomy): domain Eukaryota; kingdom Metazoa; phylum Chordata; class Cladistia; order Polypteriformes; family Polypteridae; genus Erpetoichthys; species Erpetoichthys calabaricus. Next base: position 131,824,585 of record NC_041401.2, on the reverse strand, counting down.
TATTTATTGTTACACTGGAGGAATTCCTCTGCTATCTGTCACAAATAAAATTATCCTGACAGGTAACTGAATCTATTAAAACCCTGTCACCAGGTGCTAGGACCAGAGGTCTTGAACGGCATGGCCTTTAGCTCTCTAAGGTCACCATTGCCTCCAGATCTCTAAATCATTAACCTGTGAAAGAGAAACAGATAATGGCTATAAACACATCAACACAGAAAAATCTTACAAACATAAGAATGTACACATTCCACATAAAATACATGAAAACACTGTCCCATAATTATAAGGTAATAATACCTACTGTGCAATTGTGCCATCAAACAAGTTTTCCAGTTTAAAAACATAAAAAAAAGTTCAGAAAAGGCACTCACATTTATTCATTTATCATGTAGTGGAGAATGATATCCAGCATATCAGTTATTACTATTTTTATTAATGTCTAATACTGTATAATTTTTAAGCCAGTCCATTCATCAGAAAAAGATCTTTGCATACAGGCACTAAATAGCTAAAATTCCAAAGCAGGAATTTACTGGCCATGCTAGTTAGCCTAAAAAAATACAGGTGGCTAGGACATGAGCAGGCCACAAAGGATAAAGCAACTTGGGGGATGGGTTGTGCCTAAACAGCTTTATTGGTGAATGGCCCAGGGAGGCATAAACAGATCTATTCTGTTGGTCACTGGAATTGAGCTGTTGCTTATTGGTATTGTAATGACATAGGGAGTCAACATCTCCCCACTGGTCCAGAGGTAAATCAAGAAAGCTGAATGAAGATAAAGTCAGAAGTAACAAAGAGATCCTTCTTTCTGCCATTTTCCATCCATGGAGAAGGCCAAGTTATTGCTCACTATATTCAAGAGCCATGCCAGACCAAAGACCAGCAGCTTATTATATGGTTGTATTATTATTTAACTGACAATCATTGTACTCTGCTTCCTTATAATTTAGCCATATTATCTTGAATACATAACTAAATGTTTATCTGTGTGTTCTATTACTCTGCCTAATTGACTGGGGTTAAAGGCATAAAAGGAAATGGTAGTGCCAAGGTGCAGTAAATGACAATGTGGTAACAGTATTGGATTTGAGGCATTTTATTAAGGTCTACATAATAAAGAGTGCAAAAGGGCACAATAGAGTCCTATTAGAACCCTAACTTGATGAAACAATCATGTATTTATTAAAATATTTGCTAGTCTTAACTTAATTCTGTGACATTTGCATTTGATTTTTAATATTGCCCTTTAGGGATAGTATTGGTTTATTTGTATTAATACCGATAGTTTGTTATTAATAAAAATAACATTTTATAGTGATTTTCAAAGAAAATGAAACATACCAAATATAATAAAAATGTTAAGCTAAAGCTAGGAGAAACAAAATCAGTTACAAAATATATACATTGCTCAGACAAATTAAGGAAAAACTTAATCATCAAAGTCTGATACCAAGTCAGTTCAGCTTCAGGAATATCAGTCTGTCCAGTTAGGAAGTATAAGTGACTGTGAATCAGCTTCACCTGCTTTGGTGCAAATGAAAGTGAAAACAGGTGCACTGGTGAGGCAACAGAAAGACAACCTCCAAAAAGGGAATGGTTTTGCAGGTGTTGGCCACAGACAATTGCTCTCTCCTTATCCTTCATGAATGATTGTTCTCTTGTTTTGCGTTTTGCTGAGTCACATTATGAATTGCCATGATGAAATTCACGCAAGTCGGATCAACCTGTGATTTCAATTTTTAACTTTGATTTTTGGTGTGATGTTGAATCCAGCCCTCAATGGGTTTGTGACTTTGGTTCCTGTTGACCATTGTTACATTATTTTGTTCTCAACAAATTACATAGAACTACTTAGTAAAGATTTTCCACTGGAGTATTTTGTTCATCGAGGTCCAATGTGTGATTGAAGTGTTCTCTTAATTTTTTTGAGCAGTGTATATTACTTACGTATAAGCTTTGTATTAATTCAGCCAGATAGATTGTAAAATCTATATACTTTAAAACTAAACAAAAACATAAATTTAACAAAAAAATCTCAAACAAACCTCAGTACTTGATTTGCTTGACTTGGTTTTGGCTCGTTGTTTTCGCATATAGTCAGCACTGAAGTGGGCAAAAGCATATTCAACTAATGCAGCAAACACAAACACGTAACAGATCCAGAAATAGACATCTAGAGCCTTAATAGAAGAGGCTCGGGGAAGAGAAGATCTGGCACTGACCATCAAGGTTGTCATTGTCAGTACTGTAGTGATTCCTGAGAAGGGTAAAACAATGACAGAATTAAAGCAAAATAGAACTAAGTTAAATTGGGCATAAACACTGTTCACAAATTTATATTGAGCTCTCATAGATTTACCCACTTTTTTAATTGCTTGTGACGCCACCAAACAAAATACTGTAAACATAAAAATCTCTAGTGTGTTATTCCTGTATTTGAAGGCTATTGGGAGAAATAGCACAGAAATAGTGCTTCTTTCACTTATAGCATGTGTCTCCAGGTGTAAATCTGGAGTAACATTCTACACATCTGCATGGGAATCCATGTCCGGTGTGGAATAATAAAAATTTGAATCAATATCTTAAATAGTAGTCGAACAAAAAATTTTGGGCTGAGGGCCTTTTTGACCTAGTCAAAAAGAAAGAGGAAGAAGATCTTGTCACTACATCTAAGTGCAACGGAACAATTTGTACTTAGATAAACAAGTCTAAATCACCTTGACGATTACTATCTGTGTTCGTTTGGGTGGATGAAAAATATGTTATGCAAACCAGCTGATGCTAAGAAAATGTATATATTTGCAAGTATAAGAGTTCTTTGTGTTAACCATATGAATGCATTAAGATTGTTAAGGTATGTGATGTGGGGAAGTTAAAGGTTATTAAGTGAGTCAGCCCTTAGGAAGATGCACTCTGTCTTAGTTAAAAAAAGAGAAGTTACCCCACCAGTAAGGGAGGGCTGCTTGTGAAGCTGCAACTATAAAATAAGCTTTGCGGTAAGTGCGTACGTGACAAAAAAAGATATAAAAGCCTGCTGTAAAAAGAGGAAGGGGGGCTGTGACTAGAAACTGTCAGTGACACTAGCTGACAGGGGCTGCAATGGTCTCTCTGCACACCAAGAATAAAGAAATTGCTTTTTTTACTCTACATCTGCTGTCTGCCTGCTGTTTGCCTCGAATCTTCGTCCACAGTTTTCTGGCGCCCGAACGTGTGGCGGAGACAGACAGGTGACTCCTCGAGTGGGATCGTCCAGAGGACCGGTAAGAGGACCGATTCCGGCCAGATCGGGAGGACCAGCTCCAGCAAAAGTTAGGACTGGTCTGCCTTGGGCGAATCCTGCGTGAGAAGTCTCTGGCCTCCTCCGATTGAATACAAAGGTCGAGTGAACTGGGAGTTCCCTAGCAGGACAAGAAAATTCTTGGTGAGTAGACTGAGGGAATCCGATTGAGTAAAAAAGACGTAACTCATGGATTTGACCAGTTTTACGGGAAAGAAAATTGAGAAATAAAATACTGTATCGCCTGGCAGATAGTAAACCAGAATGCGGAGAATAATACTTGGGTCCCTTGGGGACAGTGTAAGGTGCTGAGAACGTTAGTAAGTTACTCCCCGTGAAGTGGAATAGAAAGGGGTGAGTGGCACACTCCTAGAAATAGAGGAAAGGGAGTAAAAAGAGTAGAATATATATTGAGCATCTGAGAAAAACACTGTGTGGGTGGGCAAGTCTCTGCCTCTAACGTCTGGTCATATTCCTGCTCCTACGGGTTAGTCTGTGGTGGACACCAAAAGCGGTTACCAGCTGTTAGGCAACTGACGAAGGGATCGGCATTGAACTGTCGAAACTCCCGGACTCAGCACTGGACAGACCGTCAGTCCGCTAAAGCCACGAAGCCACAGAGTGTGATCCGGGAGATGGAAGAAACTGGAGGCGGAATGTCACGAGGGCTGATCTATTCCTTTGTGTTTTGGTGCTATCCAGTCATGGGAAAGCAAAATAGTAAACCGGTCAAAAAGGTTCCTTCGGGAAATCAAAAGTCTCTGTTGGAAGGATTATTTTCGGAAAGCATGTCGGACTCTAGTTCGGATTAGATTTTAAAAAAGCGTGTAAAAAATGGAATAAACAAAGCGGTGGCAGATGGCCAGTTGAGGGAACTGGGGACATTTCAGAAATACAAGAAATTAGGAAAATCCTATGCAGAAATACCCAAAGCTGTTGTAACAGGGGTCCTTATAGAACTGGACATGTTTGATAGATGGGAATTGGTAATTAAGGATAGAACATTGGAAGCAGCACAGAAGCGCAATGAGACGCTTTCTTCTGAAATAAGAACCCGAAAAGAAAAAGAAGAAATGTTATTAGCATTATAAAAGACTAAGACAGAGCCAGACCCAGAAAATAGGCGAAAGAAATCAGACAAAAAGGATCCCCTTTACCCAATTATTCACTCTCCACCTCCTTATCAACCCCACCTCCCCCTCTTCTTCCAAATGCCCCATTGGCACCATTATGATCCGGATCCTCATTGAAATCCGGATGATGAAAACCAGGGTGCTCGGTCCACTAGGCCCGAACACAGGTTTCACTCCAATCCCCGGTCTCTAGCCATACTAGAAGCCACACACCCCACCAGCAAGGACTAGGGTTCAATTTAATTTCCCCAAACCACCAGGCACCCAGCCCCGAGTTTTCCTGCCCATTAATACAGGTCCCCAACCCTAGACACAATCCAAATCAACCTCCAGGACCTAACAATCCCACCACAGTAATGATACATCGCAATTGGGATATCCAGGAACTGAAAGATGTGGTGTCCGAAGTACACGACCCTAAGGGAGTCGGTTGCTTAAAATTTGTGGAACAGCTCCAGCAATTGGATGATATGTATAAGCCAAATGCTGCCGAATGGACACGTGCTACGACGAAAACTAGGCACTACCTGGGCAACTGTTCATCATGGGACTTGTTAAAAACTGCAATTGCAGGAAAATATAAAAAGGGAACAGACTGGTTGCTCATATCAGCTGCTAAGCAGCGGAAGGATGAGACGGTCAATGAGTGGGCACACAGAATACAAGACCTGATGGCAAATCATTCTGGTCTGGAAGACAACGATGACCGAAACCGCGCTGCCGTTCCCCCTTTTTGTTTCGGGACAAAACAAAGTTCGCACATCCTACATAGGCTGGGAGAGTGCTACTTTTGAGGAAGTGAAACGCCATGCAGAGCATACTGAGAGACAATCTAAGCAAAGGAATCTGATACACAAACTAAGCTGTTAGCAGCACAGTTGCAATATTACACAGGGTGAACGAGCAGGGGCAGAGGATTCCAAGGCCGTGGACGTGGCAACTCCTTCGGAGGAAGAGGGAGTGGGAGGGGACAAGGGTTCCAGTCCTTCAACCCCAACAACCCCTTCACCCAGATGCCTAATTCATCAGAGCAACCTCCAGCATCTTACACCTGCTACGGCTGTGGCGAACCTGGACATTTCAGACGTAACTGTCCAAACAAGCATTCACCACCACCACCCCCTCTCTCAGAGCCCAGTGACATTCCTTGGTCCTAGGAATTAGCAGGGACCCCCAGCCATTTCTTCCAGTTTCCTCTGCTTACCCGTCATGCTGACACGGATCCTTTTCTGACTTTGATAGTAAATGGCAAGGAAACTGTCTTCCTTGTGGACATGGGAGCCACAGGCTCCACTTTATCGCTGTTGGAGGTCCCTGCCTCGAAAGACACTGTGAAGGTTCTCACTGCTTCAGGACAACCACACACTTTACTAGTTTCAAAGCCTCTGCAAGTGCAACTCAGCACCGACAGCTCTCCATTAACTCACCATTTCCTGTTAAATCATCTGTGTCCTGTCAATCTACTAGGAAGAGACCTCATGACTAAACTGTCAGTCTCAATCTCACTGACAGAACAAGGATTTTACTGCTCCATTCCTAAGCTCCTGTGCCAAATTTCCCCACACCCTAAAACCTCTTTTGCAGCCTTGACCCTGGACATCTCCCCACACACCCTTCTCCTTAAAGCCCTACATTCTTTTCTTTCATGTCTTTTTCCCCACCTTCAAGTCCCCGACACCCTATACTGTACTGTCCAGTACTTCCCTGCCGAAGTAGACATGCCTTGGTTAGAATTTTTCCTCTCTTCAGGTACTTGCCCAGAGACCCTTCATATCCCTTGCATTTTCATTTCATCTACTAAAGCTGCTGCTTCAGTCCATCTCACATACTCACAGAACATTTTCTATCTAGGAGGTTCGGTTCCCCACGTGTCCTTGGCCAAATCTAACACCGTTCGTTGGGTCAAAATTGGGGACTGGGTTGAACAATGTCTAAATAGGACTGATTGGCAATACGTCTCTCCAGGCATTTTTGATACTTCAGACCATCTGATAACTAAGGTATTAATCCAAATTGACCTACCGGTTGTTCGTTTCATTTGTCACCCATCTCTTTCTCTATGCTCTCTACAAACTGACTTTTTCCCATGGCTTTCTTCAATTCCTGACACCCTATGTTCTCAGGGAAAGAATGATTTTGGCAGGACTGCAAATTGTGAACCTCTGGTGGTTTTTCCGAAATCATCCTTCCGTCCTCGCCATGCGCATTTTTCCCGAGGCCGAACTCAGAATTACTGCTGTACATAAAGACCTCGTTGAAAGGGGGGCTATAATTCCTATCAAATATTCTCCTGTAAACTCTCCTATCTTGCCAGTAAAGAAAGCTGACGGCTTTTGGCGCTTTGTCCAAGACCTCAGACAAGTTAATTCTGCTATTTTTCCCAGGGCACCGATTGTCCCTAATCCTTCCACTATTCTCTCTACGATTCCTGCGACAGCTCGTTACTTCAGTAACTGACCTAGCAAATGCTTTCTTTTCTATTCCTGTACATCCTGATTCTCAGTTTTGGTTTGCTTTTACCTTTCAAAACCGCCGGTGGACATGGACCGTTATGCCACAAGGTTACCACAAGGAGACAGTGGTGCTGTAAGAATTATGTTTCTAGACTTCTCTAGCGCCTTCAACACAATCCAACTTCTGCTCCTTAGGGACAAGCTGACAGAGATGGGAGTAGATTCATACCTAGTGGCATGGATCGTAGACTATCTTAAAGACAGACTTCAGTATGTGCGTCTTGGGAACTGCATGTCTGACATTGTGGTCAGCAACACAGGAGCGCCACAAGGGACTGTACTTTCTCCGGTCCTGTTCAGCCTATATACATCGGACTTCCAATACAACTCTGAGTCCTGCCATGTGCAAAAGTTCACTGATGACACTGCTATCGTGGGCTGCATCAGGAATGGGCTGGAGGAGGAGTATAGGGACCTACTTAATGACTTTGTTAAATGGTGCAACTCAAACCACCTACAACTGAACAACAACAAAACCATGGAGCTGATGGTGGATTTTAGGAGGCCCAGACCCCTCATGGACCCCGTGATCATCAAAGGTGACTGTGTGCAGATGGTGCAGACCTATAAATATCTGGGAGTGCAGCTGGATGATAAACTGGACTGGACTGCCAATACTGATGCTCTGTGCAAGAAAGGACTATACTTCCTTAGAAGGCTGGCGTCCTTCAACATCTGCAATAAGATGCTGCAGATGTTCTATCAGACAGTTGTGGCAAGCGCCCTCTTCTACGCGGTGGTGTGCTGGGGAGGCAGCATTAAGAAGAAAGACGCCTCATGCCTGGACAAACTGGTGAGGAAGGCAGGCTCTATTGTTGGCATGGAGCTGGACAGTTTAACATCTGTGGCAGAGCGAAGGGCGCTCAGCAGGCTCCTATCAATTATGGAGAATCCACTGCATCCACTAAATAGTATCATCTCCAGACAGAAGAGCAGCTTCAGCGACAGACTACTGAGATCGTTCCTCCCCCAAACTATGCGACTCTTCAATTCCACCCGGGGGGGTAAACGTTAACATTTAACATTATACAAAGTTATTGTCTGTTTTTTCACCTGCATTATTATCAATCTTTAATTTAATATTATTTATTGTATCAGTATGCTGCTGCTGGAGAATGTGAATTTCCCATTGGGATTAATAAAGTATCTATCTATCTACAGTATCTATACAGAGGCTCCTTGTGTATACGGCCAAGCGCTTGCTCAGAACCTGGAAGGCTTCTGGCCTAACAGGGGGAGTGCATTGATACAGTACGTCGACGATCTATTACTCTGTAGCGAGACAGAGAAAGCATGCACACAAGATACAGAATTATTGCTCAAGTATCATGCAGCAAATGGGCACAAGGTCTCTAAGGCCAAACTGCAGTTAGTTCAAACCACTGTCAAGTACTTGGGTCATGACATCACGTGTGGTACCAGAGCTCTGTCAAAAAGACCGCAAAACCACCATCCAAAACCTTCCCAGACCGGTCACAAAACAACGGGTTAAGTCGGGATATTCTCTGTGGCCACCTAGCTTTTGATGGTAATGTTTTCTTGTTGTGGAGTTGTGCTGCGTGATTTCCCGAAGTGGATCGTCCTTGATTTGTCGCTGGAACTTGGATCGCCACGGAAATGAGTGTTTCCTTGATTGCCGCTGAACCCGGTTTCGCCACGGACTTTTTCATGATCTGGAAACTAGCGCGCATAAAACTATGGTAAGATGAATTCCTAATTTAATGACCAGCTTGCAGCCTGAGAAGTTGTTTGATTGCAAATTTTTCTGAAAGAGCACAGCCTTTACAAAATCTAGCTAACACTGCCGACCTTCCTCTTTCTGGTCGCATACAGTGGAATGAGCAGGCTGAGAAGGCTCTATGTGATTTAAAAAGTGCACTACTTTCTGCGCCAGCTTTAGGACTCCCTGACTATTCTCGTCTATTCACTCTGTTCGTGGACAAAAAGGGGGGATATATGAATGCAGTACTAACACAGCTCCATGGAGAAAAACAGAGGCCAATAGCCTATTTTTCAAAAAAACTGGATCCAGTGGCTATGGGACTTCCAACCTGTCTCAGAGCATTAGCAGCCACAACAAAAGCCGTGCTAGCCAGTACAGATATAGTGCTCATGAGCCCCCTAACAGTAAAGGTGCCTCACGTAGTATACTCCATTTTAGTACAGGCCAAAACTTCACATCTCACTACTGCTAGGGCAATACACTATCAAAACGTACTCTGTCAAATGTCACAATTGAAAGATGCTCCACTTTAAACCCAGCCACTCTTCTTCCCACTGAAGAAGGGGAGCCACATAACTGTTATGATGAAATAACTAAGGTCTTAAAACCTAGGCCAGACCTGCAGGAAACTCCACTAGAAACAGAAGAAGTACTCTACGTAGATGGGTGTTCCTTGCGATTGGATAATGGAACACCCTCAACCAGCTATGCAGTGGACAAAGGTGACCACCTGCTGGAAGCAAACCGAATTTCTTCAAGTTTAAGCGCGCAAGCAGCTGAATTAATAGCTCTCATCCGAGCTTGTCAGTTGTCAAGAGGAAAAATCATAACAATCTACACAGATTCCAGGTATGCCTTCGGAGTCTGCCATGATCATGGAGCATTATGGAAATTAAGGGGATTCAAGACCAGTACTGGCAAGCCCATCCAACATCAGAAATTCGTAGAATCCCTCTTAGAAGCCATAACAAAACCATCAAAATTGGCAGTAGTTAAATGCCAGGCCCACACTGGGAAACAAGATCCTGTCAGCAAAGGAAACGACCTGGCTGATCACTTTGCTAAACAGGCTGCCTATAATAACACACCAGTCTCTTTATTCCAACAGAAAGATGACAAAGATCCTGATAATCAAAATTCTCTCTTTACAGAGTGCAGCCACGGACAGAGAAAAGAGAAAATGGTCCAAAGAAGGATTCCTCTCTGATGGGGTCTGGACCCATAGGCAAAATAACAAACCTTTCCTCCCAAAAGCTTCTTTCCCAGGAATGGCAAAAATCGCACATGGCCTGGACCACGCAGGAAAGTACGCAATGACTCAAGATATCAAGCGACATTGGGAAGCCACAGGTTTCTCTACGTATGCAGAGCAATTCTGCAGACGCTGTGCACTATGTCAAAAATTTAATGTAGGTAAAGGTACCCAGGTAAGTTCCGCCATCACACCTAACCCAATGGGTCCATTCGAACATCTTCAAATGGACTTCACTGAATTAACACCATCTAAGGGCTGCCGTTACTGCTTGGTAATTGTCGAATGTGTTCTCTCGATGGGTGGAAGCTTTCCCTCCAAACATGCAGATGCCGAAACTGTGGCAAAAGCCTTGATAAAAGAAATCATTCCAAGATGGGGAATATCACAGAAATTGCAGACTGATAATGGTACTCATTTTGTGAACTCTGTAATAAACGAATTGAATACTTGGCTCCAGATAAATGTACATCATTACTGCAAGTACCATCCCCAAAGTGGAAGTATTGTGGAAAGGTGCAACGGCACCCTAAAATCTAAATTGGCAAAAATCTGTGAACAGACGAATTTAACCTGGCCTGACGCTTTACCCCTGGCCTTAATGGGATTGAGAAGGAGAACACACCGGCAGTTGGGACTTTCGCCGTTTGAAATACTAACTGGAACCATGCTTGTTGGCTTGGTTATTAGAAATGTTACCCTGCATACTGTGGACAATGATCTTCTTTCCAGTCTTGCAGGTCTTCGAGCGTCCCTGAAGGAAGTCCACGAACAGGTTAACCAGGCTTGGCGAACCAGTCCTCCACCAACGGAGTCACAGATTCCCCTGGGAACCTGGATACTGGTCAGAGACACCCGAAGGAAGCACTGGCACCAACCTCGCTGGAGAGGACTGTTTCAAGTGCTGCTATCAACCCCTCATGCTGTTAAAGTAGAAGGACTCCCTGCCTGGATTCACATGTCGCATTGCAAAAAATGGCACTCATAGCTCTGTTAGTCCTAATCTTTTCTATCCATCTGACTTTGGGACAACAACAACATAAGGACCTTACCACATTGACTTTCCAAGTAGAAGAGACTGCTTCATTTCAAGTTGACTTTTGCGCCATTGCTCCCTGTGGAGGTGGTCTGAAAAATATGTCTGTGTGACCTACACCTATTATGAATCTGACTTCAGTTTTTTGACTAGTGAATACAATTGATCATGCCTTTCCGCCTCCTCCCCCTCCGTGGCCAACAACCTCCATCCTCCCCCCATCCACATCGTGTTCGTAGATACTTAGTATCCGCTGCAAATTTCTCATTGCATGGTCCAGGTGTGTATATTGACTCAATACACATGCCTAGAGGTGTCCCTAACAAAATCAAAGTAAGAGATCAAGTAGCTGCTGGTTTTGAATCTCTTTTTCCCTTAATCACCATCAATAAAAATGTGGATAGGATAAATTATCTATATTACAATCAACAGCGTTTCCTGAATTTTACTAAAGAAGCTGTTGAAGGAATACATGAGCAATTAGATAAAACCTCCCTTATGACTTGGCAAAATCGCCTAGCGCTAGATATGCTCCTAGCCGGAAAAGGTGGTGTTTGTTCCATGTTCGGTGATGCTTGCTGCACATACATTCCAAATAATACTGCCCCCGATGGCTCCATCACCCGAGCCCTTGCTGGTCTGACCTCTCTCTCTCTAGAATTGGCTGAAAACTCAGGTATCGATACCCCTCTTGATGAATGGTTTATATCCACCTTCGGCTCTTGGGGCCAATGGTTTAAATCCATTTTTGTTTCCCTTTTAGTTGCTCTAACTATTATTCTCTTGATTGGCTGTTGCCTTATTCCGTTAATCTGGTATTTTATCCAGAAGTATTTTACTGCCTCAGTAACTAAAGCTTATTTCCTCCACACAGAGCGCATGCATCTTCTCTCCCAGCCCCAATCCTCTTCTCAGTCCACTCTCGATCAAGATTGTTTTGTTTGAACTATTCTTTGTTCAAAAAGGGGGGAATGTGGAATAATAAAAATTTGAATCAATATCTTAAATAGTAGTTGAACAAAAAATCTTGGGCTGAGGGCCTTTTTGACCTAGTCAAAAAGAAAGAGGAAGAAGATCTTGTCACTACATCTAAGTGCAACGGAACAATTTGTACTTAGATAAACAAGTCTAAATCGCCTTGATGATTACTATCGGTGTGCGTTTGGGTGGATGAAAAATATATTTTGCAAACCAGCTGATGCTAAGAAAATGTATATATTTGCAAGTATAAGAGTTCTTTGTGTTAACCATATGAATGCATTAAGATTGTTAAGGTATGTGATGTGGGGAAGTTAAAGGTTATTAAGTGAGTCAGCCCTTAGGAAGATGCACTCTGTCTTAGTTAAAAAAAAGAAAAGTTACCCCACCAGTAAGGGAGGGCTGCTTGTGAAGCTGCAACTATAAAATAAGTTTTGCGGTAAGTGCGTACGTGACAAAAAAAGATATAAAAGCCTGCTGTGAAAAGAGGAAGGGGGGCTGTGGCTAGAAACTGTCAGTGACACTAGCTGACAGGGGCTGCAATGGTCTCCCTGCTCACCAAGAATAAAGAAATTGCTTTTTTTACTCTACATCTGCTGTCTGCCTGCTGTTTGCCTCGAACCTTCGTCCACACCGGTCAATGTGATTTTCATGCACACATAACATGTTAATAACTCACATAAATATTCTTTGCTGTCAACTATGTTTGGCAGCCATAAAGTATACATTTTTTTAATAGGCAAGAAATTGTATAAGGCAAAATCAACAACAAAAATGCATGCCTATATATTGCACAGTATTAAAAAATATTTATTTTTACAGGTAGATACACTAATTTAAACTGGCCTAAACTCAGATTCCCAGCTTATTTTGTTAAAGAAAAGACACATTCATACAGAAATTAAACTTCTTTGCAGGGATGTAGAAGTACGTTTGCTGTCAGCAAGCAGTCTTACCTTCAGCATTGTCTCTTTAGTCATGCATAGGAGATCTCCCATACTGTTCTAAATGGAACGCTGCTGAGAATAGCTCTGTATTATCTAGCTGAAGAAGACCTACTACTTTAAAGTGCAACAGTGTGTTAAACTAAATAAGGAAACCTGGGCTCACACAGGGAAACTATAAGGCATCGGAAAGCATTAGTGGTTGAGTACAAGAAGTTATGCTGTTGAGGTAGCAGGACAGATTACCAGCAGCATATATAATTAATGATATAACTGATGCCTAATATGGTGCAGTGTTTCTAGGGACACTCAATAGTTAGCTTCACACATAAAAAATAAACTGACACTGGAAATACAGTAATTACATGTTGGTACTGAAAAGATTACCTTTTGTCAGGAAGGTACTGTATGTGTGTTGAAGACACCCTGTCTCACCCAGATATTCTAGCTTTTCCACAAAAAATGATAATAAACTACTTTGGGGCTAACATATAACATTTGCACGAGCTGATCTTTCTGGCACATGTTGCTTCATAGAGATGGAGAGAATAATTTTAGATAGATAGATAGATAGATAGAGATAGATATACTTTATTAATCCCAAATTTAATAGCAAATCAGAAAATATATTAATGTTATACATATTTTACCCTTTAAATACAGTATATTACTAAAAACTGTTCCATTGCAATCTTCAGCCTATTATCTACATTCAAATGATACAGTATGATTAAAATAAAGGATTTCTTAAAACAGTGGAGAAAATCTCATCATACCTGTTTGCCTTTACTAACTATTCTTATTGATCAATTTCTGTGTAAAAAAATACAAAAAGGTACTCTAGCATTTATACAAAATTTTCGCTGTTTCCTCTTAGTTGATGGAAACATTTTAAACTGCTGCTATTGGCTTTATTTATTAGGTGTCCAAACACAGTAATTTTTGAACCCCTTAAACTCTATCTGTTCTCTATACACTTCAATGAAGGCACATTTGGTGTTATTTGTGGTTAGTTACATTTATTTGTATTGTATTTTTGTGTTTTATATTATTTATATTATTTTTGAAAAGGTGTACAAGGTCTGAGAAATTATATACAGTAACACATTCGTAAACCAGTTGATTCAATTCATGATTTTGTAGGGTTGGTATCTATTCAAGTAGCGTCAGATGGAAGGCACTAATTTTGGCCTGACCACCAGACCATAAAACTGTAGGTCTTTCTCATAAATACACCCACATTGGATAAACTGGGATGAGAACAGACTACCCAGATTTAAAAAAATGCAATCACTGAAAGAATGTTCAAGCTATACACAAACAATGACTGTGCATATGATAGCAAAATGATGGATTCGTAAGGTATCAGCGCTAACTGCTGCGTGGAATTATGTGGAAAGAGTGCTTTATAAAACCAAAACTGAACTGTACTGATTTGATTTCAAGCAAACTTTCCTCCTCGGATAACTCATCTAAATTTTACAGGCTACAAAATTTGCAAAATAAAGTTTGTGTATGCTATGAAATGACAGATAAGGTCACCTATAATGAAACCTTAATGTTTTTAATAATGTACTTCACATTTCCAAGGCAATTAAATGTACTGTGATTAAATCTTCATTAATGTAATCTTAACAACAAAATGTGTTATAAATGACCTTACATTTTCAATATATAGCTTGTTTTCAATTTTTAATTATTTTAAACTGTATACTTTCATAGCCCAACAGAACCTTTAAGAAAAGTTCTTTATTGGGAACCTCCACATTATGATATAACATAAAAGTTATCACCAGGTGGATAGCAAGTAAGGTAAAGGAGGATAATGGAAAAAGCTGCACTGTATTATACATCCCAGATGTCAAGACAAACATTTCATGGCACAAGCATCCAAATAAATGGAGGATGACCTTGGACTTTTAGTAAAGTTGGGTTAGTATCCCAACCAACTAGGAGGCAACAGCTACAGTATATTCTGTGGCTACAGTTCATGCTTCTGTAGAGGAGCCTGGGAGAATTACATTAAGTAAGGGTCTCTTCTCGTACAGGAGTAGTTATTTATGGTCCGGGAGTTACACAGTGACTGCAGGCTTTTGCTTTAACCAGTTTGTTAATAATAATAATAAATAATAATAATAATAATAATAATACATTCTACTTGTATAGTGCTTTTTCCATGCTCAAGATTTCTTAATTAGAACCCATTTATTTACTAATAAAGCAATATTTTAGTTAACTTGGATGCTACAATTAAGAGCCCTTAATTGCCTATTCTAGTCTTAAACAGCTGTGTTAAGGTTTTAATTGTTGCCTGTTTTCTTAACCAGATATTAGTTAACAATGCGGTGCAAATGATAAGGGAACCACCAGCTTTCCAGCTAGCATGCTTCTGTTTAAACCAGCATACATGCATCATAAATTATCTGTGTTAATAAAATGTTTTGAAATAAATAAGAGGGATGGGAAGGACCACAAAACATATTAATAAAGTTCTCAGAAAACAAAATAATAACATTTTTTTCTTGGGAGAAAAGGAAGCACTAGCCAGCCATATAATTAAATACCAAGTTTCTTCAACAGTTAGACCTTACTTCTAATTACGAAACTAGTTGAAACGAAAACCTGCATCCAGGACCATAACTGAGTACCCATTCTATATTATATGGTGAGAAGAAGAGCCTGTAGGTACAACATTTTTGCCATTTGAACCTGAAATTATTAAAGTTATCATTTATTTGAAGTTCCAAAATTCAAGAAACAGTATAGTAACCTTCCTGTATATTCCCTAATTTTGTTGTATGTTTTCTTTCTTTGATTTTCTCATTGATTTGATTTGATTTCATTATTGACCTCACATATCCATGGTATTCAGTATTAATGTCATATCAGGTTTACTTCTTATATCAATTAAGATGGCTAATGAAAATCTCATTATTAACGCATTAAGTAATACAATCTTTGATTAAATGGTTCTTACCTAATGATACTCTAGCAGGCACTGCTGACTGGCTGATCCAGAATGACACCCAGGACATTGCAACAAGTAAGATAGATGGGACATACGACTGAATAATGTAAACTCCTCGGTTTCTCCGCAATTGAAAATGAAGTCTGAGTCTTGGAAATCTTCCAGCTGTGCATTAATGAACAAAAAAAATGAGAATATAAATAACAATCTGCTTAAGTTTTCAGGTGATACCAAGGTAGGAGGATTGGCAGACAATCTAGAATCCATTATATCATTACAGAAGGACTTGGACAGCATATAGGTTGGGGCAGATTTGTGGCAGATGATATGTAATTTAATTACACCTAGGAAGGAAAAATGTGAAATATGAATATACAGTGGAAGGTTTGAAAATTGAAAGTACACCTTATGAGAAGGATTTAGGAGTTGTAGTGGTATTGTCACTATTGACTTCCAGACAGTGTTCAGAACCCATTAAGAAGGCTAACAGAATGTTAGGTTATATAGCACAATGTGTGGAGTACAAGTCCAAGGAGGTTATGCTCAAGCTTTACAAAGGACAGATAAGGCCTCATCTGGAGTACTGTGTGCAGTTTTAGTCTCTAGACTACAAAAGGGACATAGCAGTACCTGAAAAAGTCCAGAGAAGAGCGACTACACTGATTCCAGGGGATAAGTTAAGAGGATTAAAATGATTAAAATAACTATTCCTTTTCAGTTTAAGCAAAAGGAGATTAAGAGGTGACATGACTGAAGCATTTAAAATTATGAAATGAATGAGTACAGTGGATCGAGACTGTTACTTTAAAATGTGTTCAACAAGGACACGGGGACACAGTTGGAAACTTGTTAATGGTAAATTTCACACCAACTTTAGGAAGTTTTTCTTTACACTGAGAACCATAGACTGTGGGACTTTAAAGACCTTAAAACATGACCTAATGTTGTTTTGGAGGAATTAAGTAGATAGGACAGGCAAGCTTTGTTGGGCTGAATGGCCTGTTTTTATCTAAATCTTTGTTCTAATACTTTGGTCCCTCCACTGTCTTCCTGTTGGTGTAAGGATCCAGTTCAAAACTCTTTTTTTGACCTACAGTTCTTTGATTGGCTCCAATCCTGGGTCTCTCCATATATCCCTTCAAGAAGTCTACATTCTACCTCTGCCTGTCAACTAACCAGTCCCCTTCTTGCCAGATGTGCCAGGACTGGGCAATGTTCCTCCATTCTTGCTTCAACACTGTGGAATTATCTCCTTTCATCTATTTGTACTGCACCCAAAGCATCTTTTGGAAATGCATCTTTTCCTTAAATATTTTGGATCTCTTAGCTTCTCTCCTACAGGATAGCTACTGTTGTACTTACAAAGAGTTCAGCATACTGATTTTTGTCCTAGTTTAGTTGAAGGTATAATTATATAGTAGTTTTACTCCCTCATGCATGCCTTATTATATTTATACTCTCTTGCTTTGATGCTTGCACCTTCATTCTTTTATGTATTATAACTTGCTTTGTATGTAAAACATCCACTAAATAAATAAATAAATATTTATATATAGTCTGTTTTCCATTCTTTATTACTGTTGTATATAAATTTGATAGGATAATAAGAATTATTAATAATAGACATTAGGTCATTAGAAATATTGTTGATTGGTTATATATAGCTTAAAGTACTTAATTCGCATATTCAATTTATCTTATGGCTATAACAAAGCAAAACCAGGACTGCCCTGTTGAGTTCACATTTTGATACCCTGCTCTCCTTGTTAATAAGATTATTTATCATAAACAAACTCACTTGCCAAATACAGTGCAACTCATTTCCTTGACAAAGCTAAAAATTCTCTGCTTTCAAATTCTGTTCCCATTTCTACACTCCCATTAATGTCAAAGTAAACGTTACATTACCTTTTTTAAAGTTCATCATCTCTATGTTAAATCTGTAGTCAGTTATGGTGAACTGAGAAAGCTCAAGCTTATCAAGACCGTGAATGTGTTCTTGGCTCTCTGACCAGTGGTACACAATATCTTCTGAGGAATAGCCATCTGGGAGTAAAGATATGATCAGAAAACTGTATTGGGATCAAGAAAAGGCAAACAGTTATACAAACATGATTCTTTCAGAAAATGTTATGCAATTAGTTTTATTACTGTTAGATACTCTATAATACTACAAATATAATAAACTTACAGCTTTCAAGCTCTAGCATGCACTCTTGTTCATCCATTGGATATTTTGTAAGATCCATATCACATGCTACAGTGGATGTAATTCTGAAATTAAATAAATAGATTTAACAGTCAATAAATCTTTGTTATCTACTATATCAATCTTGCGTACTATGTAGAAAATAAAACTAACAGATGTATTAGTCATAAAGTCAGTAAAATAATTTTCTCACTCAATCTGTAGAACCGGTATGTTCTCAGAAGCACTATGGAGAATTTTATTAGTTCTGTTATGAACATAAATTTGACCTAATGTTTTACAACAAAAACATTTGGAGTATGTCAAGGCTACAGCCTACTCACACTATTTAAAAGACTGCCAAATATCAGATGCTTATGGGTGAGAATTGACACAAACAATTTTATTTTGTGACATAGAAAGCTTAAATAAAAGTCTTTACCTAATGCTGTAAAGAATAACACCATCTGGCTGTAGACGGATCAGCTTGTTTTCCACAGTGACATCATGAAACCAGGCAGATTTTGCGTTCACGATAAATGTATCAGGAAGCCAGAGTTTATCCACAAAGCGACTGTCCAGACCCAGGGTTTTGTTTGTATGGTTATAGGTGAGACGCTCATCCCGCCAACTCTGACGAAGAAATACTGTCATTGTATACTCCTGGAAAAGAATATTAAAGTAAAACAGTGCCTTATTTGGTAATGTACAATTTGAAATATTATATTTTGTTGAACATGTTATGGTATCTGTAAATTTTCTCTTTGTGAGTTTGTGTACTGCGTGAACCATCAAACTAGCAAACCATCAAAAGGCTGATTTCTGCCTTGTAGCTGACGTTGTCAGGATACCCATCAGGACTCAACAACATTCTACTGGAACACTTTCACCTTTTATTTGTAATATGGGTGAGACAAAGTAATATTTTTCACGTTGTTGCCTTTTGGATCCCTAGTTCTGAAACTTATGCCACAGGCTTGATTTGTGTGGCTTTTGCATGTTCTTGCTCTGTTTGCAAGGGTTTTCCTACAAGTAAAATTGTTCTCATTAAAAAAAGGCCCAATGAATCCATGGCAGCCCTACAGTCCATCATGGCAGGTATTCTCCCAGTATCTTACAAAATTTAGAATATATTTCATTTAGTAAACGGTGGCAGCAAGCCACCACTGAATTGAGCGTAATCACTCCTCTGCTCACAGAGAAATATGGGGCAAATCAACTCTGGCACAAGCCTGTCAATTAAATTGTTAGTTGGAGGTTCTGCAGAAAACCTTAGTTGTTGATTTGCTGCTCAATCTGCACAAAAAGCAATGAAATGTTAGATGTTTATTATTAATGTTGTTATTATTATTAGTGAAAATAAAAGTAACTCAACATATTAAGTATGCTCTGCATTGCATCAAATTCATTACAACCACAAAAAGATCACAAGCTTAAACAATGTGGTCCACCAGGCTGGCATTGCCAGCCGAACCCGATACAGACACGCGTGGTACACAAGTTTAATGCACACTATGTTTATTTTTTCTTTTCCCCTTGTGGGAAACACCTTCCCTGTTCCCCACAAGCATGACACAGTCCTAGCACAAGCACAGCACAAACAATGAATCCCTTCCTTTACTCATTTTCTTCTCCTCCTTCACTACTCAGGTCAAACTTTGTCGCTCCTCCTCCCGACTCTGGCTCCCCGAGTAGTGGCTGCTGGCTCTTTTTATAATGCAACCGGAAGTGCTCCAGGTGTTTGATTACTTGTTTCTGGCAGCACTTCCGGGTGTGGCGGAAGAACTGCCCGTAAGGGCTCAGCAGCTCCTGCTGCAGCACCCCCTGGCGGTGCCTGCGGATCCCAACAGGGCTGCACCACACTCCAACTCCCATGCAGCCCTGTGGGAGTCTGAGGCACTGCTGCAATCCAGGGAGGTTGCCATCTAGCATCCCGGGTGAGGTAACGCTCTTGCCACACTTGCTCCCCTGGTCCTCCCAGTGTGGAGGCGTCCCAGCCAGGCAAGAGCCCCAGCTGCACACTACAACATACAGCATGCAGTGACACAAATAACCCAGAGATACCTGTTGCCTCTTCTATGATATTCTCTACAGCATGTGTATCAGATCACTGAATAAGCTACATAAATTTAAAAAATATTGGAAGCCTTTGGTATAGTTTAGAATTTAAATCAGGATGAGATCAATTGTCCATCAAAGGGCACACACATACACTTTATTTGAAGAAGGCATTTACGCTATTGTACATAAGAGACTGGAGTGTGCTTTAGAATTTTTGTGCAGCAGTCTTTTGGAAACATGAATATGAATAAAAAATAAACATACACATGCAAATTGACTTTGGTTCTTTTTAATGCATGTACTGTATAAATCTTTGGACAAGAATAAAACAAAGTGCTGTGTATACAGAGTGTATGTGATGGGGTGTTCCTAAAGAGGATTACATGGCAATAAGGTCAGAGAGAGGCACTGCTGAGGAACTGTGTAAGCCTAAAAATTCAACCACTATAAGAAACATTTCACATCATTTTGTACAGATTAATTACTGGTTGGTAATTCTGCAGAAAAGTGTAATTGTGGATTTGCTGTTCAGTCTGTCCAATATCAGCTCTATGGCTATTATTATTATTACTATTATTATTATTATTATTATTAGTAGTAGTAGTAGTAGTAGTAGCAGCAGCAATAGTAGTAGTAGCAGCAGCAATGGTAGTAGTAGTACTGCCAGTGAAAATAAAAAGCAACATGTTAACTGTGGGGCGGCACGGTGGCGCAGTGGGTAGCGCTGCTGCCTCGCAGTTGGGAGATCTGGGGACCTGGGTTCGCTTCCCGGGTCCTCCCTGCGTGGAGTTTGCATGTTCCCCCCGTGTCTGCGTGGGTTTCCTCCGGGCGCTCCGGTTTCCTCCCACAGTCCAAAGACATGCAGGTTAGGTGGATTGGCGATTCTAAATTGGCCCTAGTGTGTGCTTGGTGTGTGGGTGTGTTTGTGTGTGTCCTGCGGTGGGTTGGCACCCTGCCCAGGATTGGTTCCCTGCCTTGTGCCCTGTGTTGGTTGGGATTGGCTCCAGCAGACCCCCCGTGACCCTGTGTTTGGATTCAGCGGGTTGGATAATGGATGGATGGATGTTAACTGTGTACTGCACTGCTCCAAATTTAATATGGCAAAAAAAAAACATTAAAACATTAGAACAATCTAGACAAGAACAGGCCTTTCAGCCCAACAAAGCTTGCCAATCCTATCTACTTACTTGTTTTAAAATAACAATGTCTAGTTTTTAAAAGTTTTTAAGGTCCCACTGTCTGATACACTACTTGGTAGCTTATTCCATGTGTCTATGGTTCTCTGTGTGAAGAAATACTTTCTAACATTTGTGCAAAATTTACCCTAAACAAGTTTTCAACTGCTTCCCTGTGTTTGTAATTAACTTATTTTAAAATAACAATGGCTCAGGCTAAGTTGGTGGGTTGGGTTACTTTGTATGCCATGTCAGTTTATTGATTTATCCTGTCAGTTTGTCTTTACTTAATAAAAAGTTGATCACAAAAAAAAAAAAATAACAGTCTTGATCCACTGTACTAATTCCCTTCATAATTTTAAACACTTCAGTCACGTATCCTCTTAATCTTTTTTTTGCTTAAACTGAAGGCTCAGCTCTTTTAATCTTTCCTCATAATTCATCCCCTGTACCCCGGGGTTCAACCTAGTTGCTCTTCTCTTGACTTTTTCTAGCACTGCTAATATTCTTTTTGTAGCCTGGAGACCAAAACTGTAAGCAGTATTATAAAGCCTCAGCATAACCTCCTTGGACTTGTACTCCATACATCGTATTGTCTATCTTACTAAACCACAGTTAATTTATGCACGGCGGACGCACCGAGGTGCATGCGTACTGCGCCGTGGCCCCCGCCCCTGAGTCAAACGCAGCGGCTTCCCAAAACGTTGCGGCTTCCCAGAGTCAGTAGATGGTGCCCAAACAACACAACCTGTGAGCGCCCAAACAACACAACCTGTAGGGTCAAACGCAGCGGCTTCCCAGAACGCGACAGATTCCCAGAGTCAGTGGGTGGCACCCAAACAACACATCCTGTAAGCGCCCAAACAACACCACCTGTAAACTAGATTTAATGAACGAAGGCGCCCACACAAAGAAACCACTTTAGTTCAAATAGGGTTATTCAATTAAATGGAAACTTTACCATGCCTACGACCTGTGAACTAAACCTGAGGTAAAGCGTGCACGCCAGGTTGTACAGCCGCCCCGGACGTGACCGCCCACACCACCGCATATACCCTCCATAATATTTCATCACGCAGAAACTGATTGCCATTCTTGGATTTCCGATTCGCGGGCATACTTGTATAATCTAATATTCTGTTAGCCTTCTTAATGGCTTCTGAACACTGTCTGGCTGTTGATCGTGTTGAGTCTACTATGACTGCTAAATCCTTCTTATAAGGTTTACTCTTGATTTTCAGACCTCCTCTGCGTATTCAAACCTAACATTTTTACTTTCTACACATAATACTTTTACTTACATTAAAATCCATCTTCCACAAATCTACTCAAGCCTGTATGCTGTCCAAGTCCCTCTGTAATGTTTCAACAGATTCTAGATTACTGCTGTTTTGTCTTGGTAGAGTTCTATATTGGAACAGCTTGGCCACTAGTGCCACTTCACTCTAATGTTCTACTTGTAACCCAGTTTCCTGCATGGATTTTACTCTGCCAATTGCCTTTACTATTTATTACCAGCACCAATCCAAAGTCAATAAAAACCCAAAATAGAAGTAATATTATTGCAAAAGATCAGAAAATGGAAATGGTTAGAAATAACTATTTTCCCTTTCCTGTCTTCCTACACTATCCTTCCACTGTTTTTTCAATGCCTGTGTGTCCTTTTTTATTGTATGGTAACTGCTACTTGAAAATGTGGACTAAAACCTGTCCAAATTCCAAGTGCCAAATCCAGCATCTCTCCTAAAACTGACCTTTGTTCTTTACTCACAACCAGCTCTCTTTTCTCTTTTTAATGAACTGGTCAGTCAGGTTTCAAATTACTGAACCTGTGTGTGCTTTTAAATTAGTGACCGGCCTAGCAGTGCTGTTAGGACACTCACACCCATATGCATTCCTGACTTGCTGCCTGAGCTTACAACATTTTCTGCTGCACCATCCCCCATCCTTTGTTCTTTCGCTTGTCTTGTTTCATTTAAACCAACTCCTAAACTGGTAAATTTTCTGTCCAACTCAGTCATCCTTGCACTAGCATTTTCAAACCTTTCACACACAAGCACTTGAATTTCTTTCATTTCTACTGTTCTTTGTTTTAATTCCACACTTACTTCACTCAGTACCCATATTCCATTATCCAGTTCATGCCCTGCAGTCAACAATTGCCATTCAAACTAACCAGGTTCACTGCCTTGTATCTGATTTCTTTATCCTAAATCAAATTTCAATGCAGCACTGGTTACCTTTCCTAGCATGTTCTTTAAATACTGGACATACCTCAGAATTATCTGGACATTGTGGTGCAGTGGAGAATAATATAAGGAAACACCCTTGCTGCTTTTCCTTCCTTTGATCACTCTCCTTTTGCTCACACTCACATTCCCACTCTTTATCTGAGCACTCATCTCTGTCTCAGGTAAGTCACCCATGATGTTTTACGGTTCCAGTCAGATCCTGTTACTACTGCCCTAACTGTTACCACGGGAGGTTTACTCTCCTTTTTTACCCTGCTTTCACTGCTTTCCACTTTAGCAGTGGGTGTTCTACATGCTAGCATTTCACATTTTTCACACCAACTGTTACGTCTCTCAAAACCTAAACATTCACACAACATTCTTCTATCACTTTCAGCCACTTTGCTATGTTCTTTCTCATACTGATCTTCCTTATTACTAATAGAAGATAATACACATCTTATAACAGCAGCTGTTTTATTTATACCTGATCTCAGTTTAAATCATTCCAGCCCCCTTCCATTTTGTTGCATGCTCAGCTCAGCTTCTGCTTTCTCTACCTTCACTACAGTTTTTCATTTGCTAGCTTTAGCCTGCTTGCCTCTGAAACTCCATTGAAAGATGACTGGCTTTAATATGAATTTAGGCATTTTTGAGTCTACAATGCTACTGTAATGTAATTTGACAAATTCGTTATGGGTTGGCCTACTTTTGCCCCTGTAAACTAACAAGCTAACACTAACACACACGCACATGCACACACAGTTCCTATCCACACAAGCACTTACTATGAATGATGCCTACTTAGCCTGTCATTCATTAGTACTTCGCATAGGACTCATTAAGATATCATACATTTAGGAAACTATGGGTGATGCTTGCACCACCACTGTACTTTAATTAGGGACTCACTACCACCAGCACTAACAAACATGCAGGTGTCCTCAAGATACACTTGATGTCACAAAACCTTTTTTGGATATATTCCATCCAGCAACCAAACAATGTTTTACTCCCACCACATTTGTACATTTTGTGCCCTAAAATTCATACACACACACATACATCAAAGCAGTATTTGCAAACAGGGTGTAAAACATGGTTACCCCAAAATCCTGCTGACTACGCCAATTGTTTTCTCTTGGTAGAGTTCTATATACTCTACTTTCACCTTTTGTATTATTACTGTGTAGCCTTTGTCAGAATGCCTCAAATCTGTCAATCTTACCACTGTTTATAAGAAATAAGTATGTAACTTTTACCCACCTTCCTTTCTACATTTATAACTTCAGGCGATTAGGTGTAGTAAAAGACAAACAGGAGTTAAGTTTCAACTTAATTTATTACTGATAATATTCATAAATAACAATAAGCAAAGTACAAGTTCATATTTGCAACCATACAACCTGATAAATGCTGATGTGTAGTTTCAGGCAGCACACAGACTTGTTATTTAAAATGTCTCTAGTTAAGGCATCATTAATGGTCAGCTTTCTTCACAACAGGGCACATGCCTGTCTCAATATGGCTGCTGAGCTGTGCTCTTCATTGTGTTGTCCTTTTCAGTTCATGGCGTGTAAAATGCCCTTTCATCAGATGGTGTGAGAGAGAGAGGCAGGAGTAAAATAAGCAAATTTATATATTTTCTGTCCATACCCTACAGCCAATAGGGCCTCGTGGCACTTAATGGCTTCTGATTTAAAACCAAGCAGGCAACTTTAGACCAATAGAATTCTGGTCCAACACAATGGTTTCACACCTGCCCCTAATACCATTTGGTAAAGTGAAGCTTGCCAGCTAGATAGCTGGCCTCAATGTGGGGGTTGGTTGAGACACGCCTGCAGAGAATGACTTGCAAAAGTGCTTTTAGGCACTTCCCACAACCCTGTCGTAAAATTCACTATCCTGTCTTAGCCCCAAGGAGGCGGGGTTTGTAAACATTAATACAAAAATACATGTCTGGAAGCAGCACAACCATCGGAAAAGCTATGAAAGGAAGACTATTTGGAATTATTTAATAAGTATTCATGGACAAAATATAATTAACATAAGTTTGTGATTCAGATATTTTTTTAGGCAAGCAGAGAAGGCCTTGCAGGCCCTGACGGTCCGCTACTGATAATCATACATCCTTTTCTCTTCTCAAACACACCTATAATTGTAATAAAAACATAAACAAAAAGTATGTGTGGAAGAAATTAAAGTTTTTTCATTTTTTGCTATTCTAAAGGAGACTGTTTAACATCATACCCTTGGTTTATTGTTATTGTTATTATTGCATTAGGGTTCACTATGTAGCGAACTCCCCTAATTGTTGAATGAGGAGCCCGGAACACACGAAAAACTCCTACTCTTAGGAAAAATAATACTATAATGTCCGAAAACCGACAGAACCTTCGACCCAATTTTGATGTCCCCAGATGGAGTTGTTTATGGATTTATACAAAAAAAAACAATGAAATAATTACCCAACAATTGTTTAGCCAAATCAAAAGAATATATATTATAAATCACACCAATAATAAACACCCGTTAAATCACTCCTTATATAATATCCCGAAAGAAAGCAAGAAAGAAAGCAAGAAAGAAAGCCAGGAAAAGAAACAGAGATATATCCTATTTAACCACACCCACCATAAATTCTCAATAAATATCTGTAGGAATACACCCATATACCCAAATATAAATTAGATATACAGTTTCACAATCCCCCCCTCGTTCCCCAGTCCCTTTTATATATCGTTGATTTAGAGAGTCTAGCCACTCGGCCTGGGAAGTCAGTGAATAATCCAGTAATTCAGTCACTAAGCTCCGCTGACTAGAAAACTGTATTTAATGGTAAAAAGGAGCAATCTCACCGGCTTGGCGACGATTCTTCGTTAAAAACTGCAATCCGTCTCACCCGGGAGTCTGAGCGTTAGCGTCCTTCAATGGCCGCTGCCGTAATCACAAATCCAACATAAAGCCGTGCACTCCGAAGATCCTTCCGATTAGCCCGCACAGCTCTTCGTTGCGTCCAACCGTGATTTCGGAGCCTTCCGTGCTTTATTAATCGCTTCTTTTACCAAAATCCGTTCTCCTTCCCAGCTACTTCTCTAAACAAACTTTCTTCTTCCTCCGCCCTCCTCACTCCTTTACTTTTTTTTCTCTCTCTTTAAACTACGCGCCTCCTTGCCTTTTTCAGGAAGATTTACGTCATACCAAAGTTCATTTTGGCAAGGACCCTCAGGCGTTGTTTGGACCCCTACTCTCCTTAAAGAGATATCCCATAGACCTTAATTGCCGGGATCATCATCACTAAAGGGCAAGCGGCAGAAACAGTTAAAAGCATACAATAAAAACAATATGTGACAACCGTTACATAATCCCCACCCCCCCCTCTGGAGAGGGACCAAAGTAGGGCTTTAGGTTCACTATATGCATCGTGTCGCTTTTAGACTCTGTTCCCGTACCAAACTGAACCCTGTAATTATTAGGTCCTAACATTTTTAGTATTTTTGCCGGACCAATATATTTTGGCGCAAGCTTGGAAGCAAACTGATCTATTTTAGAGGATTGTGGGTGAGACCTAATCCAGACCAGATCCCCTACAGTGTAGTGGGCCTCTTTCCTATGTTTATTGTAAGACCTGGCTTGTCTGGCTTTGGCCTTCGCCACACGACTCTCCACTTGCTTCTTTAAGGTAACTAGCTGGTGTATCGTAAGGTAAGACCCTGAATTAGGGTGTGGGGCTTTAATGAGACGCTCCAGGGGTCCCTTGATCTGCCTACCAACAGCCAATAGAGCAGGGGTCTCTCCGGTAACTTCGTGTACTGCAGTATTGAGCGCAAATCGAAGTTCCGGCAACCAACAGTCCCAGTCTTGATGGTTCTTCCCCACATATGATGCAATCATAGTTTTAAGGGTTTTGTTTACCCGTTCAGTCATATTCGTTTGGGGATGATAGGCTGTTGTAAGCTTCTTCACCACTCCCCATTTGGCACAAATATTTTCCATCATCTCACCCGTAAACTGTGGTCCTCTGTCAGATACCATATATTTTGGAACTCCCCAACGAGTGAAGATGTCTTCCCTTAAAATGGAGCAGATCTTCCCTGCCTTTGCATTGGGCAAGGCAAACAGTTCCACCCATTTAGAGTAATAATCTACTATTACTAATAGTATAGTCTTTTTATTTTTGGACCTTGGGAACGGTCCCATCAAATCTACCCCTATCATTTCTCCTGGTTCATTTACCACGGTAGATTGACATAATCCTGCTGGTTTTCCTGGGGGAATCTTGTACTGTTGGCAGATGTGACAGCTTTTAACGTGAAGCCAGACATCCTTACGGATGGTGGGCCACCAGGCTACCTCCAGGATTCTCAACAGGGTCTTGGTCTTCTCCAGGTGTCCCCCAAAAGGACTATCATGGAAGTACTGGAGGAAATCTGAAATTAGCTCTTGGGGAACCACTAGCTGATATTTGTGGCCTGCATATTTTGACGGGATCACTCGATATAGCACCCCTTGGAGTTCCTCATACTTAATACTCCCAGATCTACCCCCTGACCCTTCCCTGCACCCCTGACAAACAGAACAAGTTGTCTGAGCTCGAGCGATAACCTGCAAGTCCAGGGGCAGTTCAGATACCGAGGGTTTGACCACAGCCACCAGTGCCTCTTGGGAATCTTCATGGATCCGGGATAATGCATCTGGTACTATATTGTGATGTCCCTTCCGGTAGAAAACCTGAAACTTGAATTCTTGCAATCGAAGAACCCATCTCGTAAGCCTCGAAGAAGTTTTTGAGCACTTAAACGCCCAGGTCAAGGCATTATGATCTGTGTAGACGTTGAACATAGTTCCCTCCAAATAGTGCCGCCACTTTTCCACAGCCCAAATTACAGCCAAACACTCCTTTTCACTGGCTGAATAGTTAAGCTCAGGTCCCCTTAATTTTCTTGAGGCATAAGCGATGACATGCTCCCCACTGCTGTCACACTGAGTAAGAACCGCACCCAGTCCCACACTACTTGCATCCGTATTCACGTGAAACTGGAGTTGTAGATTCGGCTGTGCCAAGATGGGCGGCTTCTGCAAAGTGTTCTTCAGCTGTGTTACTGCCTCCTGGCATTCAGGTGACCATTGCCACGGGGTTCCCTTCTTGGTGAGTTGATGTAATGGTGCTGCCACGTCTGCCATGTTTGGTATAAACTTGTGGTACCAACCTACCATTCCCAAAAACCGTTGTAGGCTTTTCACGTTGGTAGGAGTTGGATAGTCCCGTATGGCGATGGTTTTCTCGGAATCCACCTCCACCCCTCTTGCTGAAACCACATGGCCCAGGAAGGTCAATTGGGAATTGCATCAGATGGCATTTCTTTAAGTGCAAGGTCAGGTTGGCCTGATGGAGACGACGGAACACTGCTTCCAAATCCTGTAGATGTTGCTCTTTTGTAGGTGAAAACACAATGATGTTGTCTATATATACAAAACAAATTTTTCGGAGTAACCCCTTCAGAACTTGTTCCATTAACCTCTGGAACGTAGCCCCGGCATTGACCAACCCAAAGGGCATAACCCGAAATTGGTACAAGCCATCAGGAGTTATCACCGCTGTCTTGTGCACGCTGTCTTCACCCATCCGTACCTGCCAATACCCGGAACGTAGATCCAAGGTGGAGAATATTGTTGCCCCATGAAGCGATTCCAGAATGTCATGGACTAGGGGCATAGGATAAGCATCCACTCGGGTTTTAGCGTTTAGGGCTCGGTAGTCCACACAGAACCGATGTGATCCATCCCCTTTCCGAACCAACACCACTGGCGAAGCCCATGGAGAAGATGATGGCTCAATTATGCCAGCCTGCAGCATCTTAGCAAGCTCTTCTCTAATAATTTGAAGTTTTTGGGGAGAGGCTCTATAAACCCGATGTTTAATGGGCAACTCGTCAGATGTATAAATATTATGGGAGACAATCTGAGTAGTCCCCAATTGGTCTGTCCATACTGATGGCCATCTGTCTAACAATGGACGTACCTCTTCCGGTTGGTTAATTATATGTGGGTCCAAGGCCTTGTCCAGGACTTCTTCCACCGCTAAATAAAACTGGGAAATGGGTTGGCCGAGCTCTTCTGATCCTTTCCTTCCAAACTGGAACACCCCACCCCCAGGCAAGGTATACTCTCCTCGAGAAGGGCAAATGGTCATCTGTGCAGCCATAATGGAATCCAACCCTAGAAGTAAGGGCATGGCCAGATGGGTATCATCCAATATGAAAGTGTCTGTCTTCCATATCGTCTGCTGTAGTTTGTATTTGATCTGAACCTTTCCCAGAGCGACCCCTCTTCTGCCATCCGCCAGTATAAACTTGACCGAAGTGGACTCTGTCAGTTCGTCCTCCGAGGTCTTAATCTTTTGCCACATACTGAGACGCATGAGTGTAAATGTGCTCCCTGTATCCACTATGGCTTCTCCCCATAAGCCTCGCAGCTGAACTGGAACCACCAGAAGGGGAGGTTGTCCAAACACAGTTGCTAGCCGACCTTCTGTTGGTTCTTTCTTTTGGTATTTATTACCAGTGTTGGTTGGTTCACCCTGTTTTGTTTTCGACAGCCTAAAACCTCTTTTAGCCGCCCAGTCTCGTTCCACCATTGATCCCAGTTTGACGAGGTCATCCACCGTTCTCACCATGCCCCTGAGTGTCCCAGCCAGTCTCGAGTTGCATGCTCCCAATAAGCGACGCAAAATTTCTTCGTCGGTTATGTCTGGTTTCCATTTAAGACATAAGGCCTGAAACTCATATGCAAAGTCCCGAATGGCCTGCCCTGGTTGCTGCTCCATTTCCCGTAATCTCCGTTCTAATTCTTCATAGTAATCGGAGGGGAGAAAGGCATCTAAAAAAGCTGTCTTAAATGAAGCCCAATCATCAATAGTCCGTTTAGCAGCCTGCCACCAACAACCGACTGCTCCGTGTAGAGAGGCATTCAAAACCCCCATAAGTTCACTGGAAGTCAGAGAGTGCACCTCCATAAAGGCATCCCCCTGCTCCACAAATCGTAAAATGTCATCGGTGGTATAAGCTTCCCCAATCTTGGGAAAGTCCATGCGCAATGCTGCTGATGGGGCAGGCAACACTGCTGGTCTCAATATGGTCTGTCCTGATGGAGTTGAATGGCTAAATGGACGCCACCCTCCTTGAGTACTCTGACGAATCACTTCCTGCAACTCTGACTGCCACTTCTTATCTCTCCGTTCAAAACAGGCCACAGTTTCTTTAAGAATATCTTCCGCCTGGGAGTTCATAGCTTCTTCAAGATTAGAAAAAGTGGCATCCATATATTCTCTAAGAGATTCTTCTCGTGCCATCAGTGTCTCCACCATCTGGTCCAACCGTCCTTCTATTCTCTGGACCCTATCGAATAGTTCTGTTATAGGAGATGGAAGACTGGTGTCTGATCTGTTGGTTCCCAGGGTGTCATCCACATACAACCGTTGCAACATGCCCGTGACTTCTCTGACCCTTTCACCAGCCCTGACAGTGATGTGTGGGCCCAAGATCATGGATTCTTCGGCCTGCAGATCTCCATCACCATCGAGCCCCTGCTCTAAAGCCTCAGTAGCCATATTAGGGTAACTAACCAAGTCTATAAATCCACAATAAAAAAAGGAAACCAAATAAATTAACCCTGGTTCAAATCGGTCCCCGTACGGGCCACCACTTATGTAGCGAACTCCCCTAATTGTTGAATGAGGAGCCCGGAACACACGAAAAACTCCTACTCTTAGGAAAAATAATACTATAATGTCCGAAAACCGACAGAACCTTCGACCCAATTTTGATGTCCCCAGATGGAGTTGTTTATGGATTTATACAAAAAAAAACAATGAAATAATTACCCAACAATTGTTTAGCCAAATCAAAAGAATATATATTATAAATCACACCAATAATAAACACCCGTTAAATCACTCCTTATATAATATCCCGAAAGAAAGCAAGAAAGAAAGCAAGAAAGAAAGCCAGGAAAAGAAACAGAGATATATCCTATTTAACCACACCCACCATAAATTCACAATAAATATCTGTAGGAATACACCCATATACCCAAATATAAATTAGATATACAGTTTCACAATCCCCCCCTCGTTCCCCAGTCCCTTTTATATATCGTTGATTTAGAGAGTCTAGCCACTCGGCCTGGGAAGTCAGTGAATAATCCAGTAATTCAGTCACTAAGCTCCGCTGACTAGAAAACTGTATTTAATGGTAAAAAGGAGCAATCTCACCGGCTTGGCGACGATTCTTCGTTAAAAACTGCAATCCGTCTCACCCGGGAGTCTGAGCGTTAGCGTCCTTCAATGGCCGCTGCCGTAATCACAAATCCAACATAAAGCCGTGCACTCCGAAGATCCTTCCGATTAGCCCGCACAGCTCTTCGTTGCGTCCAACCGTGATTTCGGAGCCTTCCGTGCTTTATTAATCGCTTCTTTTACCAAAATCCGTTCTCCTTCCCAGCTACTTCTCTAAACAAACTTTCTTCTTCCTCCGCCCTCCTCACTCCTTTACTTTTTTTTCTCTCCCTTTAAACTACGCGCCTCCTTGCCTTTTTCAGGAAGATTTACGTCATACCAAAGTTCATTTTGGCAAGGACCCTCAGGCGTTGTTTGGACCCCTACTCTCCTTAAAGAGATATCCCATAGACCTTAATTGCCGGGATCATCATCACTAAAGGGCAAGCGGCAGAAACAGTTAAAAGCATACAATAAAAACAATATGTGACAACCGTTACAACTATGCTTATCCAGGGCCACTTTTTAACACCATTCCCTGGGTTTACTGTCTTAATATTTCAAGACTGTTGAAGATTATATTTTATGCTTATAGTATTTAGACTTTATTGGCAATAGATATTTCTACTTTTTAATCCTCAAATGCTGGGGGGCTTGTTTTGTTTTGGATGTGCTCTGTCTCTAGGTATGTCAGAGGACTGGGACTTTGTGAAGTGGGGTCCAGCCTCACGTGGGGAGGCAAAAAGGGGTGGGGTATAAGAGGGGGAGAGAAAAAGAGCAAGCAATATCTAATCTATCCTTTTAATCCTTATAATTATACCTACCAATATAACAATAGGCTGCATGGCAATAACTCGTGGGAAAATTGGAAAGTAAGGTTAAAGCTGTCTAACTTCCAGTTAAGACTACCACATGACATTAAAAATTCAGAATCAATGTCTCCATGATGGGACAGTTAACTTTGTGAGCTGGAATGTTAAAGGCCTGAATCACGAATTAAAGAGAAAGAAAGTATTATCTCACCTAAAAGGTCTAAACGCTAAAATAGTATTTTTATTACAGGAGACCCACTTACTAAGCAAGGATCAGTTCCGACTGCAAAAAGACTGGACTGGCCAAATGTTCCATTCCAGCTTTACAAAGAAAACTAGAGGTGTGGGAATTCTCATACATAGAACGGTCTCATTTTGTGGTATCAGATGTAGTATCTGATCCTGAAGGGAGATATGTGATTGTCATGGGCAATTTATTTAACTGTAAAGTGATTTTTGATAAATGTTTATGCACCCAATGTTGATGATAGGGAATTCATGCAAAATGTATTTGCATCCATTCCCAATGTGAACACTCATAAATTATAATATCTGTGGAATTTAATTGTGTTTTAAATCCACTCTTAGATAGGTCTCCTGTCACAGGGGGGATGACATCTAACACTGCAAAGACAATTACAGTTTTTAACTGACCACAACTTATCAGACCCCTGGAAGTTTCTAAACACAAACTCAAGAACATATTCCTTCTACTCACCAGTGCATCATTGCTACTCAAGAACTGATTATTTCTTTATAGATAATAATTTCTTGCCTATGATTAAATTTTGCAAGTACAATGCTATTGTTATTTCCGACAAAGCCCCTCTGATTTTGGAGCTAAAATCATTATGCCCCACACACTCATCTCACAGATGGCATCTTAACCTACTTCTATTAGCAGACGAGAACTGTACAGAACTTATATCAAACAAATTAGTTTCTTCCTAGAGACAAATACATCCTCAGAGGTCTCTGCAGGAACACTCTGGGAAACTCTAAAGGCTTTCTTAAGAGGACAGATTATTTCATATCTTTCCCACAGAAATAAATTAGAAACCAAGAAGGTATCAGAGCTAACCAGTGAAATTACTAGAATAGATCGAGAACATGCCAGGTGTCCAAGTGAGGCTCTTCATAGGAAAAGGCAGGCTCTGCATTCAGAGCTCAACCTCTTAACAACCAAAGAATATTAACACCTCATTTTTAAATCAAGACATCATTACTATGAACACGGACAGAAAGCTAATAAGCTCTTAGCTCAACTGATCCACAAGCAAGAAGTTCGTAAAGCAATCCCAGCAATCACCAACACGAACGGAGATAAAATCATTGACCATAAAAATATAATGCACACATTTAGAGACTACTATAAATCCTTATATTCTACTGAGTTTAAAGAAAACAACACCCAATCTAATGCATTTCTGAATACATTACAGATACCACAAATAGATACTTTTAGTGCAGAGGAACTGGATAAACCTCTGGTGCTATCAGAATTACTAGATGCTATAAAGTCACTTCAAAGCAGGAAAGCAGCAGGCCCTGATGGCTACCCTGTAGAATTTTAAAAGAAATTCTCCACTCAGCTAGCTCCCCTCTTATTAGCAACATTTACAGAAGCTAGAGACAATCAAATTCTACCTCAAACTTTTTGCCAAGCATTAATCATCGTCTTTCCTAAACAAAATAAGGACTTATTACAATGTGCATCATACAGACCAATTTCACTTCTGAATAATGATGTTAAGATACTCTCCAAAGTACTAGCTAGAAGGATGGAGAAAGTGCTGCCTTCGGTAATATCACAAGATCAAACTGGATTTATTAAAGGCTGGCACTTAGCTTCCAATCTTCGATGTCTGTTTAATGTAATATATTCACCTGCAAAGTCAAATACCACAGAGATATTATCTTTGGATGCAGAAAAAGCATCTGATATGATTGAATGGAACTACCTTTTCACTACATTAGAGAAATTTGGGTTTGGCCCGAACATTTGTGCATGGATCAAACTACTGTATACCAATCCAGAAGCTTCAGTTTGTATTAACAACATTTGTTCAGACTACTTTAAACTAGAACGTGGTACCAGACAAGGATGCCCCTTGTCACAACTTCTATTTGCAATCGCCATTGAGCCTCTGGCAGTTCACTGTCAAAATGCTTATCAGATAAAGGGGATTATCAGAGAAGGACTTGAACAGAAAATTTCACTATATGCATATGATATGTTACTGTATGTATCAGATCCATAAAATACTGTGCCTACAGTCCTAACAGCACTAACAGAATTTCAAAAGATCTGTGGTCTAAGAATGAATTTGAATAAAAGTATGCCCTTTCCAGTCAATTCTCAAGCACACAATATTAGATTGGACACCTTCCCTTTTATCATCACAGATCAGTTTAAATACCTAGGGATAAACATCACAAGTAAACATAAAGCTCTTTATCAACAAAATGTTGCTGTCTGTATGGAAAAAATTAAGCAAGGCTTGCATAGATGGTCAACACTTCATCTCACTTTAGCTGGAAGAATTAACATTCTTAAGATGAATATCCTTCCTAAGCTTCTGTTTTAATTTCAAAACATTCCAATTTACATCAATAAATCTTTTTTTAAGAAATTAGATTCAACCATAACCTAATTTATTTGGAATTCAGAACATCCACGTATCCAAAGAGTGACCCTACAAAGACCTAAGGCAGAAGGTGGCATGGCTCCACCTACAGTAACTTTCAGTTTTATTACTGGGCAGCAAACATACAAGCTATAAAAACCTGGACACAAACAGATGAACATACACAGGCTTGGTCCACAATAGAAATAAAATCCTGCAGTATGTGTTTATATACCATGCTTTGTGCCCCAATAAATGCAAGTTATCGCCAATATACTAATAACCCAATTGTGCCTCACTCACTCAGAATATGGAACCAATGTAGAAAGCATTTTAAGATGGAGAATCTTTTATCTGTGGCGCCTCTGCATGAGAACCACCTTTTTCAACCCTCGCAATCATATGCAGTTTAATATCTGGAAAACATTTGGGATTAAATTGCTTAGAGATCTTTATATACACAACATCTTTGCATCCTATGAACAATTACATTCCAAATTTAACTTTCCAACTACACATTTCTTTCAATATCTTCAAATTACAAACTTTGTTAAACAGAACCTGCCGATTTTCCTCATCTCGCACTTTCCTCTATGCTAGAAAAAATATTGCTCAGTTTCGAGGACTCAGACAGCATTTCTGTAATATATAATATTATTTTACAGTCCATCCCTTTCAAAGATCCAAGAGAACAATGGGAAAAGGATCCCTCACTCAACATATCAGAAAAGGACTGGAAGATAACAATACAGAGAATTCACTTGAGCTCCATATGCGCAAAGCATACAATTATTCAACATCTGTCTCAATTAAAACTGTCCAAAATGTTTCTAGGGCAAGATCCAACCTGCGAACGCTGCAATCAAGTTCCAGCCTCACTGGGTCACATGTTTTGGGCCTGCACCAAATTAACATCATTCTGGACAAAAATTTTTAAGTGCCTTTCAGACAGCTTTGGTGTCACAATCCCTCCTAACCCATTAACAGCTGTGTTTGGTGTTCTTCCAGATGGGCTTAAAGTGTAGAAGAACAAACAAACTGTGATTGCCTTCACTACACTATTGGCACGCAGACTTATTTTGCTAAACTGGAAGAGTCCTAACTCTCCTCTTTTAAGTCAGTGGGTAACTGATGTTTTATACTATTTGAAATTGGAAAACATCTAATTTTCAGTTAGTGGATCTGTGCAGAACTTTTTCAAAACCTGGCAGCATCTAATCAATAATATTTTAGAATAAGCTCTTAAAGCACTGAGGAAATAGATTCTCTTCCCATTTCTTTTTCTTCTCCATTTATCTTTATCCGCCTATTAAACTCATCAATTTATTTATTTTTACAAGCTTTAAGTTTTACTTCATTGGCCATGCTCTCTTTCTCAGGGGTGGGGGTTG
The DNA here is from genome assembly GCF_900747795.2 of Erpetoichthys calabaricus. Classification (NCBI taxonomy): domain Eukaryota; kingdom Metazoa; phylum Chordata; class Cladistia; order Polypteriformes; family Polypteridae; genus Erpetoichthys; species Erpetoichthys calabaricus. Next base: position 131,787,998 of record NC_041401.2, on the reverse strand, counting down.
ATTTGTTTTCAATCCTATTTTTTGTAAAAATTGATCTATTTGTATGGAATGATTACAATAAAATCAATAAAATTAAAAAAACAAAAACATAACCACCCTCTTCAGAATGCATACTCACTGTTCAGTTAAACTCCTGTTTGTGGCATGTGTTGCTTAATCTTATCCTTAATCATTCCTTCCATTAATTTATCCATGATTCACATTAAGCTTACCAGTCTTATATACTTTATACAGCTGTTTTTTTTCTTTGCAGCTTCTTTTTCAACTCTTTATTAACCCATTGTGGAGTTTTCTTAAATTTCGTAATTCCAAAATATATGGATGTACCTACCCTGCATTATATGTAAAACTGTTTCACTGCTCCTCGACTGTCTCCACAGTTAAAAGCTTATCCACAGTCTATCCTCCTTAGACCTTACTGCATCTTCTCAAAATTTGCCCCACCAAAGTTAAACTTCACAGTTTTAGCCTTTGTATCCACATTCTTCCAAAACACTGAGAACTGCATTATAATTATGGTCAGTTGACCCTAATGTTTCAGTCACCTCTACACCCTCCATTGTATCCTGATTATTATAAAATACGAAATCAGAATGGCTCCCCCTCAGTTTTGGTGCTTTAACAAACTGTGTTGTTGTGCTCTGCTATTTGCAAGGTTATCCCAGCTAATATCTGGGTAGGCTTAAAACTACTATATAGTGACACAAGATGCCTGTTGCCTCTTTTATAATGTATGCCATACTGCAGCTAAAATTGGCCAAGCTCTGTTTTTTGGTTCATATCTGATTTTTTTTTTGTTCGAATTAATTTTGTCATTGAACCAAATCCGATATGACTTTGTACATACAGTATATCTATCCTGAATGTCCTCTGCATGGTCAAATTTTTTTTTCAGGTAGATGTGACCCTAGAGCAATAGACCAGAATGAATATAAACAACATGCTAACTGCTGCACTACTTTCAGTGGTTTCAGTGCAATATGTCTGCAAATTCCTAACATAGCGATTGGAAGGATTGCCTTAGTTGATGATTTTAATGCAGTCAGAACATCAAAAAAAATTTCACAAGAAAAGGCTATTCAGCACAGTCCTATTCACCTAATTGCTCCAAAGCAATATCAAGTCAAGTTTTCAATGTCCCTTGTGATACTGGCACTTGGTTGGCACCGACCCGACACAGACTGACAACTGAGGCACGTGTAAAATAAGCAAAAAAAAATTATTTTTTCTTCACCTGTGAGGCACGTCTTCCCCATGATCCCCACAGACACAACACAGTCATCAAAACACACACAAAGAAAGAAAAATCACCCCAAATCACACTCTTTGTCTTCCTCTCCTCCCAGGTCAGCTTTGTCATTCTCCTCCCAACTCTGGCACCCAGAGCAGTGGCTGCAGGCTCCTCTTATAGCCCATCCGGAAGTGCTGCAGGTGCTCATTGACCTACTTCCGGCTGCACTTCCGGGTGTGGCTGTGCTCCCGCCCAGACGGGCTCATTAAGCCGTGCAGCTCTATGCAGCTCCCCCGGTGGAGGCCACAGAGCCCAACCAGGATGAGCTCTGGTGTTCCACGAAAGTGGCCCCAACGCAACCCAGAGGGGCTGCCAACAAAGCTTCTGAGGGATGTAGCGTGGCTCCCATGGCTGCTGCCCCGGATCCAGTGACAAAGGGGCGTCCCGGCCGAGCATGGGTCCTGGCCGTCCACCACACCCTAGAGTTATACTGTCCACCACAGTGCTTGGTAATTTCAAGCTTCCAAATGTGTCCCTGTGTTCATGTTGAACTTATTTTAAAGAAACAGTCTTGATCCACCTTACTAATTCCTTTCATAATTTTGAACACTTCAGTCATGTTTCCTATTAATCTCCAATTAGTTAAGCTGAAAAGGATCAACTCTTCAAATCTTTCCTCATAACTAATATTCCTCACATTCCTGGAATCAGCCTAGTCACTCATCTCTGGACTTTTTCTAGTGCTGCTATGTCTTTTTGACCAAAATTGAACATATTACTTGAGGTGTGAGGTGTGGCCTCATTAGTGTGTTATAAAATTTAAGCATAACTTCCTTTGACTTGTACTCTATACAAATGTGCAATTTTACTTAACAATGAGTTAGCTTTTTTAATGGCTTCTGAACACTGCCTGGTGGTTGATAATGACAAGTCAGCTATGATTGTTATACTTTTCTCACAAGAAGTACTATTAAGATTCAGACCTCCCATTGTGTATTCAGATCTAACATTTTTACTTCCTATGTGTAATACTTTACATTTACTAACATTAAATTTAATTTGCTGCAAATCTATCCAAGCCTGTATGCTGTTCAAGTCCCTCTGTACTGATTCAACATACTCTAGATTATCTGCAAATTCACCTAGCTTGGTATCATCTGCAAACATAACCAGTTTGTTATTTATATTATTCATCTTATATACTTTTACTGACATCCATTGCATTTCCATCCTACCCTGAAGGGGGTCTCACTCTTAATTTTGTTTCCCAAGATTTCTTCAATTATTTTTTATTCCTACAAGGGTTTTTTTTTGGAGTTTTTTTCTTGTCTTCTTAGGGCAGGGGTAGGCAACGTCGGTCCTGGAGTGCCACAGTATGTGCAGGTTTTTGTTCCAACCCAGTTCCTTAATGAGAACTCAATTATTGCTGATGAAGCACATATTGCTTAAGTGACATTTTGATGCTTCATTTTAGTGGTCTCGCTTGTTAAGGTTCTCCAACCTTAATTGCTTATTTCAATCTTAAACTGCTGCATTCAGTGTTTTAATTGCTCCTTATTAGCAATAAGATGTAAAAGACAAAGCAGCCAACAGTTCTCCAGCTAGCTTTTTTCCAATTACATCTGTGTGTGTTCATCATGCACTGTTTGATTTAATAAAACACTTAATAGAAAAATGTGACAGACTGAAAATGATCTGTTTTAGGCTTCATATCATTTGGATGATATCCTTGGAAAGGAAAAAAATCTACGATATAAGAGCCTTACATTGCACAGACTAACAAGCCATAAAATTAAATAAGGTCTGAGATTGGCAATGATTGGTTTCTAATTAAGCAATTGGGTTGGAATGAAAACCTGTAGCCACTGCGGCTCACCAGGACCGACGTTGCCTACCCCTGTCTTAGGGAGTCAAGGTGGGGATGCTATCAAAATCAGGACCTGTTAATACCCATTGAGACATTCCTTGTGTGATTTAGGGTTATACATGAAATAAACTGTTGTTGTTATAATGTATGAATATTAAATACTAGACAAAGAGCCCGTTTCGACAACGTAAGATAAAATGGGCACGAGTTTGTGTCAGCAGTGTATGAAGAACAAATGATAAGTAACGAAGAAGTTGTTTTGTAATGATTGTAGTCCGCTTTACTCATTACTGTAACAGGGTTGTACTGTTAGTTGATGGATTTTCCAGACCTATATTATAATATTGAATGATGAATGTTCCAGTCCAATATGGAATAGTAATAAGTATAAGTATAAGCACCACAAACCTGATATAGGTGTATTGAATGAATGCATAATTGAATCAGAATGCGTAATTAGACCTCGAGCTATAGTTGAAATCGCCTTTCAGGCCTCTAGAGCTTTAATCGAAGTCACCTTTCTCTTTGAATTTTTGCGCCCGTAAATCCGCCACCTGCCGCGATGTTGGGGTTGGATGCCAGTCTCGTAAGATTTTTCGGGCAGCTGCCAGAAGGCGACTGTGCATTCGGCTTCGGACGTGCGCAGTAGGCGACTGCGCATTCGGCTTCGGACGGACGTGAGTGAGTGAGTGAGGAGGCAGGCAAATTATGTATTAAGATAGTAGGAGCCAGAGTACTGACTATTGAGGGACACCACTCTTAACAGCACCCATTTCTGAAAAGGCTGCTCAAACAATCACCCTGTGATTCCTGCATTTTACCCAATTTTAGACGCATCTGTACACTACACACTGAACTCCCACTTCCTTTAGTTTGATGCCCAACCTCTCATAACAAATTCTGAAAATCAAGATAAATAATATCATATGAACCATTCTGATTGCATTCATTTTTTGCTTTTTGATAGAATTACAACATATTAGAAAACATCACTTCCCTCATCGGAACTCATACCGACTGTTCCCTAAAACTCCTGTTCTTGCCAAGTGCTGCTTAATAGTCTACTTAACAATTCCTTCCATTAATTTACAACTGATGCACTTTAAGATTACTGGCCTATAGTTGCTTGGATCTGCCAAATCGCCCTTTTTATATCTATAATAATAAAAGGCAAAGCCCTCACTGACTGACTGACTGACTCACTCACTCACTGACTGACTGACTCACTCATCACTAATTCTCCAACTTCCCGTGTAGGTGGAAGGCTGAAATTTGGCAGGCTCATTCCTTACAGCTTACTTACAAAAGTTAGGCAGTTTTCATTTCAAAATTATACGCGTAATGGTCATAACTGGAACCTCTTTTTTGTCCATATACTGTAATGGTAGGCAGCAAGATGGCCGTAGGAGACTGAGTTGCGTGTCGCGTCATCACGCCTCCCACGTAATCACGTGAACTGACTGTGAACTCAGTACGTAGAAAAGAAGGAGGAGCCCCAAAGAGCGCAGAAGAAAACATTCATTACACAATTGACAAGGCAGCGAAACAATAAGAAGCGAGTGAGTGACGCATACAAGCATCTTCATAAGACACGAGGTATAAAAAAGCACGGTGTAAACCGTAAGTCTAAATTAACTTTATAGAAACGCTCCCGCTGCCGTTTGCAATGCCATATTCGCGAGATACAAGTTTAATGAGAAGACACGAGGTATAAAAAAGCACGGTGTAAACCGTAACCTTAACTTTATAGAAACGCTCCCGCTGCCGTTTGCAATGCCATATTCGCGAGATACAAGTTTAATGAGAAGACACGAGGTATAAACGAGAGTTTGCATCACTTTGTAACAGAGTTAAAATTGCTGTAGCGAGAAACTTTTAACTGCCGGGTCTTAGCTAACATTAAATAAACCCGTGGACATCGCAACATCACACAAGACAGTGGCTCACGTGAAGTGACTGAACGCAGCAGGAGTGATCACTTCCATGAATCAAACCTCTTCAAAAAACACATTACACAACTGATAAGGTAGGAAAAGAATATGAAACAAGGCACGGTATAAACCGTAACTTTAAGTTTATAGAAACGCTGTCGTTTGCAATACCATATTCACCCCTGCGAAGCGCGGTGATTTTGCTATATATATTAAACTATTTCAACCATTGTATGATCTGCTTCTCGCAACTGAAAGAGGGCAACATGGCAGAAGTTAGCCGACTTGCTCACCAACCACAAGCGTTACCTGGTAGGTAACCACCCATACAATCAGATTGTGAATCAGACTACGAATGCCTGCAATGTAATTACCCCGATCTACATGCTGTCAAATGAACGAACCTCGCGCCGTGGCACAACGTTAGGGGCTTCGCCTCTACGTCCGAGGATCGATTCCCGTAAGGGAGTGCAGTGACTGTGTACTCCTGATGAGCCCACAATTACGGCGAAACACGTGTCGCATACTATGCATCTTCAAAGCACGGTGTAAACAGTAAGTTTAAATTGAGTTTATAGAAACGCTCCCGCTGCCGTTTGCAATACCATATTAGATGACTTTGTAACACAGTTAAAATTGCTGGAGCGATACATTTTTAACTGCCGGGTCATGTCGCGTGTTCTTGGGTAGGTGCACCAAAAAATGTATACATTTATGCATGTAATGGGCAAACAAACAATGTACTATACCCGAAAGCACTACAGTAGTACTCAATGTATCTTTACTTCTTAAATGTTAATGTTTTACTGTTTAATAATTTATACGCTTCTTATATGTTATTCAGATTCTTTTATCAAAATACCAGTAACAGCGCACTGCACGATAACGTGGAGTCAATACACTTGACATGACCGTTCATAGTATTTATCCTCTTTCTCTGTACGTTTACCATTCGTTTGCTCAGAGGTTGATGCGCTTGCTGCTTAATGAGCAGCTCTTGACCCTAGCGTCCCGCTGCTTCTCTTCTTTCGTCGGCATCTTTTCCCGTTAAAACTCATTTTTTTTAAAACTTAGTATGTTTTCTTTAATTTTTCAGTTAAACTGGCACTTAAGTCTTCAATCTGCCTCAAGAATGATTAGCGAAGGTGGTAGACAATGAAAACGTCAGCCGTACGCATCCGCCACGCACGCACTGGTGCGCGCAGCTGTGAGTTGATTCTACAATAAAATAAAATAAAGATAAAAAGAGTAATAACTTGCAGCACCGCTATTCAATTACACTTGCCTAACGCCTCTCCTAAGGGGAAATACTGTGGGATCTGGGCATCCGTCAAAGCAGCAATCACAAGCCCGATTAGAAAGCGGGAAGCTGTGATTTGTCGTCTCCCTCCCATGTAACAATCACAGCCCATGTTGCAACGCACTATGTATGTATATGTATATATGTGTATGTGTGTGTATATGTATGTGTGTATATATATATATATATGTGTGTGTTCATATGTGTGGGAAAGCGAATAGTAGACGTGACGTAGTATCTGTGTACCAAATTTCAAGTCAATAGGTGAAACGGTTTGCGAGCTACAGCTGATTTAAAATCCTGGACAGACAAACGAATAGCCACGGTAGTGTTTTATAGAAGAACATTTTAATGTTTAATAATTTATATTTATATGCAATGTGCTTCTTATATATTACTTCATATTCTCAAATGATAATGATGTTAATGTTGTTTATATTGATTTCTATGTTATTGTAAGTGCTCTTTATTTGTGGAAAAATAAATTTGGCAATTAAACTTATTTTATACATACATTTTATTTTTTTCTCTTGCACTCAGTGAGCGAATCCACTGGGTAATCAGCTATATATATATATATATATATATGTATGTGTATATATATATGTGTGTATATATATATATATATAGATAGATAGATAGATAGATAGATAGATAGATAGATAGATGTGTATGTATGTAGATATACAAATATGTATATATATGTATATATGTGTATATATATGTAGATATACAAATATGTATATGTATATATATGTATATGTGTCTGCATGTGTGTGTGTATATATATATATATATATATATATATATGTATGTGTATATATATGTTGATATATGTATATATATGTGGATGTGTATATGTATATATTTATGTATATACAGTATGTTTATGTATATATATGTTTACATAACCTCTTTAACACAGTACTTCTCCGCTGCGAAGCGCGGGTATTTTGCTAGTAATACTATAAAATTTGCTGTTTTCGAGTACTTTCCAGTGTGCAGTTACTTTGTAGAAATATGCATCAAGGGTTTATATTGTACTCACTAATCCCCATATGCACTTGAAGATAAATATTATCTGTTTCTAGTCTGGTTCGTTATCTGGTTATCTGGTTCGGAGCTCGAGTGAATTCTCTGCATTGCTACCTTCCACTCCTTTTCTGAGATATTGAGTGAGAGATCCTTTTCCTACTGTCCTCTTGGATCTTTGAAAGAGAGAAACTGTAAAATGGTTTTAAATATTGCGGAAATGCTGTCTGAGTCCTTGAGACTGAACAATATTTTTTCCAGCATAGAGGGAGGTGGGAGGTGTGGAAAATTGGGCAGGTTCTGTTTAACAAAGTTTCTAATTTGACGGTAGTGAAAGAAATGTGTTGCTGGAAAGTTAAATTTAGAATGTAATTGTTCGTAGGATGAAAAGATGTTGTCAATGTACAGATCTCTAAGTGATTTAATCCCAAATATTATCCAGACATTAAAAACTGCATATGTTTGCGAGGGTGGAAAAACGTCGTTCTCGTGCAGAGGTACCACAGATAAAAGCTTCTCTATCTTAAAATACTTCCGACATTGGTTCCATATTCTGATTGAGTGAAGCACAATTGGGTTCTTAGTATATTGGCGATAACTTGCATTTATTGGGGTACAAAGCAAGGAATATAAAGAAGTACAGTACTGCAGGATTTTATTTCTATTGCGGACCAAGCCTGTGTATGTTCATCTATTTGTGTCCATGTCCATGTTTTTACAGTTTGTATGTTTGCTGCCCAGTAATAAAATTGAAAGTTAGGTAGAGCCGTGCCACCTTCTGCCTTAGGTTTTTGTAGGGTCACTCTTTGGATACGTGGATGTTTTGAATTCCAAATAAATGAGGTTATGGTTGAATCGAATTTCTTAAAAAAAAGATTTATTGATGTAAATTGGAATGTTTTGAAATAAAAAGAGAAGCTTAGGAAGGATATTCATCTTAAGAATGTTAATTCTTCTAGCTAAAGTGAGATGAAGTGTTGACCATCTATGTAAGCCTTGCTTAATGTTTTCCATACAGACAGCAACATTTTGTTGATAAAGAGCTTTAAGTTTACTTGTGATGTTTATCCCTAGGTATTTAAACTGATCTGCAATGATAAAAGGGAAGGTGTCCAATCTAATATTGTGTGCTTGAGAATTAACTGGAAAGAGCATACTTTTATTTAAATTCATTCTGAGACCACAAATCTTTTGAAATTCTGTTAGTGCTGTTAGGACTGTAGGCACAGTATTTTGTGGATCTGATACATAAAGTACCATATCACCTGCGTATAGAGAAATTTTCTCTTCAAGTCCTTCTCTGATAATCCCGTTTATCTCATAAGAATTTCGACATTGAACTGCCAGTGGCTCAATGGCAATTGCGAAAAGCAGTGGTGACAAGGGACATCCTTGTCTGGTACCACGTTCTAGTTTAAAGTGAACTAGAACTATGAAATATTAAAAGTTAAAATAACAGAATACAATAACACAGTCTGTCTTGAGAGGCGCTGCTATTTCTCTAAGATTATAAATAACAATGCTAGTAATCCCAGAGTCTTATTCTCAACAACTGATCGTCTGTTAAACCCAAGTAACTCAAAGGAATACATCCTAAGTACTTCAGGTAAAACCTGTGAGGCTATCGCTGTATTTTTCAATCAAAAAAATTATGATATTCGAAATAACATAGTATATCTCCCCAACACTAAGGATCCTCCTAAACCCCAGTATTCCATTATAAACAAATTGAACTCTTTCACTAGGATAGATTTACCTGATTTACATAAAATAATTTCTCAAATGATACCCTCCACCTGCATCCTTGACCCAATACCAACAAATTTTTTCAAAGAAGTATCGGGCATGCTAATTGATAATGTTCTTGACATAGTAAATTCATCATTAGATACGGGGGTCTTCCCAGACTGTCTTAAGACTGCTGTAGTCAAACCCCTTCTTAAGAAAAATAACCTCGACCCCTCTGCTCTTGAAAATTTTAGACCCATCTCTAACCTGCCTTTCTTAAGTAAAATTCTAGAGAAGGCAGTCGTTATGCAGTTAAATGAGCACCTCAATAAACATGCTATTCTTGATAAATTTCAGTCAGGTTTCAGAACAAATCACAGCACAGAAACTGCACTCGTTAAAGTAGTCAATGATTTGCGGGTAAATGCAGACAGAGGCCATTTATCTGTTCTCATCCTCTTAGGTCTGAGTGCCGCATTTGACACCATTGATCATAATATTCTTAAAAATTGCCTTAGTCAGTGGGTGGGCCTCTCAGGCAGTGTCTTAAATTGATTTGAATCCTACCTAGCTGGGAGAAAATTCTTTGTTAGTTGTGGTAATTACAACTCAAATACACATGATATCCTATATGGTGTTCCACAAGGCTCTATCCTGAGTTCGCTGCTCTTCTCAATCTACATGCTTCCATTACGTCAGATTATCTCAGGGAACAACGTGAGCTACCACAGCTATGCTGATGACACACAACTGTATTTATCAATTGCACCTGATGACCCCAAATCTCTTGATTCACTAACACAATGTCTGACTTGTATTTCAGAATGGATGAATAGTAACTTTCTCAAGTTAAACAAAGAGAAAACTGAAATCTTAGTGATTGGCAATAATGGATACAATGAGGCTATTACAAATAAACTGGAAGCATTAGGATTAAAAGTCAAAACGGAGATAAAAAGCTTAGGGGTAACTGTTGACTGTAATCTAAATTTTAAATCGCATATTAATCAGATCACTAGGACAGCATTTTTTCACTTAAGAAACATAGCAAAAGTTAGACCTCTTATATCATTGAAAGATGCTGAGAAATTAGTTCTTGCGTTTTTTTTTTCAGTCGACTAGATTACTGTAACGCACTCCTCTCAGGATTACCCAAAAAAGACATAAATCGTTTGCAACTAGTGCAGAATGCAGCTGCTAGAATCCTTACCAGGAAAAGAAAATCCGAGCACATCTCTCCAGTTTTGATGTCACTACACTGGTTACCTGTGTCATTCAGGATTGACTTTAAAATTTTGCTTATGGTTTATAAAGCCTTAAATAATCTCGCCCCATCCTATATATCGGAATGTCTGACGTCTTATATTCCAAATCGCAACCTCAGATCCTCAACTGAGTGTCTCCTTAAAATTCCTAGAGCAAAACTTAAAAGAAGTGGTGAGGCGGCCTTCTGCTGTTATGCACCTAAAATCTGGAACAGCCTGCCAGTAGGAATTCGCCAGGCTAATGCAGTGGAGCACTTTAAAAAACTGCTGAAAACACATTACTTTAACATGGCCTTCTCATAACTTCACTGTAATTTAATCCTGATACTCTGTATATCCAATTCATTATAATAACTACTCACGGTGGCTCTAAAATCTGTACTAACCCCTACTCTCTCTTCTGTTTCCTTTTCCGGTGTCCTTTTGGTGGTGGCTCTACTCTAAGTACCATGATGTTCCAAAAATGATGGATGGATTAAAAGCCAGAAGTCTGTATGACCATCAGCATCAAGTGACTCCGTGAGAACCCTAACTACAAAGAGGACTATTTCATTTATGTTAGGTAGAATGCCCAGAGGGGACTGGGCGGTCTCGTGGCCTGACACCCCTACAGATTTTATTTTTTTCTCCAGCTTTCTGGAGATTTTTTTTTTTTTTTTTTCTGTCCACCCTGGCCATCAGACCTTACTCCTTTTCTATGTTAACTAATGTTGTCTTATTTTAATTTCTTATTTTGTCTTTTATTTTTCTTTTCTTCATTATGTAAAGCACTTTGAGCTACGTTTTGTATGAAAATGTGCTATATAAATAAATGTTGTTGTTGTAAAGTAGTCTGAATTAATTTTGTTAATATAAACTGAAGCTTCTGGCTTGGTATACAGTAGTTTGCACAAATGTTCAGGCCAAACCCAAATTTCTCCAATGTAGTGAAAAGGTACTTCAATTCAGTCATATTAAATGCTTTTTCTGCATCCAACAATAATAATATCTCTGTGGTGTTTGACTTTGCAGGTAAATATATTACATTAAGCAGGCGTCGAAGATTGGAAGCTAAGTGTCAGCCTTTAATAAATTCAGTTTGATGTTATGATATTACAGAAGGCAGCACTTTCTCCATCCGTCTAGCTAGAACTTTGGAGAGTATCTTAACATCATTATTCAGAAGTGAAATTGGTCTGTATGATGCACATTGTAACAAGTCCTTATTTTGTTTAGGAAAGACGGTGATTAATGTTTGGCGAAAAGTTTGAGGTAGAATTTTATTGGCTCTAGCTTCTGTAAATATTGCTAATAAAAGGGGAGCTATCTGAGTGGAGAATTTTCTTATAAAGGGCAGCCATTAGGGCCTACTGCTTTGCCACTCTGAAGTGACTTTATAGCATCTAATAATTCTGCCAAAGGTTTATCCAGTTTTTCTGCAGTGAGAGTATCTATTTGTGGTATCTGTAATGCATCCAGGAATGCATTAGATTGTGTCTTGTCTTCTTTAAACTCAGAAAAATATAAGTATTCTCTAAATGTGTGCATTATATTTTTATGGTCAACGATTTTGTCTCCGTTTGTATTTTATGATTGCTGGGATTGCATTGTGAACTTCTTGCTTGTGAATTTGTTGAGCTAAGATCCTATTAGCTTTCTCTCCATGTTCATAGTAATGATGTCTTGGTTTAAAAATGAGTTGTTCAGTTTCTTTAGTTGTTAAGAGGTTGAATTCTGAATGCAGAGCCTGCATTTTCATATGAAGAGCCTCACTTGGACACCTGGCATGTTCTTGATCTACTCTAGTAATTTCGCTGGTTAGCTCTGATACCGTCTTGGTTTCTAATTTATTTCTGTGAGAAAGATATGAGATAATCTGTCCTCTTAAGAAGGCCTTCAGGGTTTCCCAGAGTATTCCTGCAGAGACCTCTGAGGATGTATTTGTCTCTAGAAAAAAACTGATTTGTTTGGATATAAATTCTGTACATTTCTCGTCTGCTAATAAAAGTGGGTTAAGATGCCATCTGTGAGATGAGTATGTGGGGAATAAGGATTTTAGCTCCAAGATCAAATAGGCATGGTCGGAAACTATAATAGCATCGTACTTGGAAGAGTTAATCGTAGAGAAGAAATTGTTATCCACAAAGAAATAATCAATTCTTGAGTAGCAATGATGCACTGGTGAGTAGAAGGAATATGCTCTTGAATTTGGGTTTAGAAATCTCCAGGGGTGTGATAAGTTGTGGTCAGTTAAAAACTGTGTGTCTTTGCAGTGTTGGATATCATCAACCCTGTGACAGGAGACCCATCAAGGTCAGAATTTAAAACAAAATTAAAGTCCCCAGCCATTATAATTTTATGAGTGTTCACATTGGGAATGGATGCAAAAACATTTTGGATGAAGTCTCTATTATCCACATTGGGTGCATAAACATTTATCAAAATCACTTTACAATTAAATAAATTACCCATTACAATCACATATTTCCCTTCAGGATCAGATACTACATCTGATACCACAAATGAGACTGTTCCACTGTATGTATAAGAATTCCCACACCTCTAGTTTTCTTTGTAAATCTGGAATGGAACATTTGGCCAGTCCAGTCTTTTTGTAGCCGGAACTGATCCTTTCACAATAAGTGGGTCTCCTGTAAAAATACTATTTTAGGTTTTAGACCTGTTAGGTGAGAGAATACTTTCTTTCTCTTTATTTCATAACTAGCAAAATACCCGCGCTTCGCAGCGGAGAAGTAGTGTGTTAAAGAGGTTATGTAAACATATATATACATATACATATATATACATATCTACATATACACATATCTATATCTATAATAATAAAAGGCAAAGCCCTCACTGACTGACTGACTCACTCATCACTAATTCTCCAACTTCCCGTGTAGGTGGAAGGCTGAAATTTGGCAGGCTCATTCCTTACAGCTTACTTACAAAAGTTAGGCAGTTTTCATTTCAAAATTATACGTGTAATGGTCATAACTGGAACCTCTTTTTTGTCCATATACTGTAATGGTAGGCAGCAAGATGGCCGTAGGAGACTGAGTTGCGTGTCGCGTCATCACGCCTCCCACGTAATCACGTGAACTGACTGTGAACTCAGTACATAGAAAAGAAGGAGGAGCCCCAAAGATCGCAGAAGAAAACATTCATTACACAATTGACAAGGCAGCGAAACAATAAGAAGCGAGTGAGTGACGCATACAAGCATCTTCATAAGACACGAGGTATAAAAAAGCACGGTGTAAACCGTAAGTCTAAATTAACTTTATAGAAACGCTCCCGCTGCCGTTTGCAATACCATATTCGCGAGATACAAGTTTAATGAGAAGACACGAGGTATAAAAAAGCACGGTGTAAACCGTAACCTTAACTTTATAGAAACGCTCCCGCTGCCGTTTGCAATGCCATATTCGCGAGATACAAGTTTATCTATCTATCTATCTATCTAATGAGAAGACACGAGGTATAAAAAAGTACGGTGTAAACCGTAACCTTAACTTTATAGAAACGCTCCCGCTGCCGTTTGCAATGCCATATTCGCGAGATACAAGTTTAATGAGAAGACACGAGGTATAAACGAGAGTTTGCATCACTTTGTAACAGAGTTAAAATTGCTGTAGCGAGAAACTTTTAACTGCCGGGTCTTAGCTAACATTAAATAAACCCGTGGACATCGCAACATCACACAAGACAGTGGCTCACATGAAGTGACTGAACGCAGCAGGAGTGATCACTTCCATGAATCAAACCTCTTCAAAAAACACATTACACAATTGATAAGGTAGGAAAAGAATATGAAACAAGGCACGGTATAAACCGTAACTTTAAGTTTATAGAAACGCTGCCGTTTGCAATACCATATTCGCCCCTGCGAAGCGCGGTGATTTTGCTATATATATATTAAACTATTTCAACCATTGTATGATCTGCTTCTCGCAACTGAAAGAGGGTACCGTGGCAGAAGTTAGCCGACTTGCTCACCAACCACAAGCGTTACCTGGTAGGTAACCACCCATACAATCAGATTGTGAATCAGACTACGAATGCCTGCAATGTAATTACCCCGATCTACATGCTGTCAAATGAACGAACCTCACGCCGTGGCACAACGTTAGGGGCTTCGCCTCTACGTCCGAGGATCGATTCCCGTAAGGGAGTGCAGTGACTGTGTACTCCTGATGAGCCCACAATTACGGCGAAACACGTGTCGCATACTATGCATCTTCAAAGCACGGTGTAAACAGTAAGTTTAAATTGAGTTTATAGAAACGCTCCCGCTGCCGTTTGCAATACCATATTAGATGACTTTGTAACACAGTTAAAATTGCTGGAGCGATACATTTTTAACTGCCGGGTCATGTCGCGTGTTCTTGGGTAGGTACACCAAAAAATGTATACATTTATGCATGTAATGGGCAAACAAAAAATGTACTATACCCGAAAGCACTACAGTAGTACTCAATGTATCTTTACTTCTTAAATGTTAATGTTTTACTGTTTAATAATTTATACGCTTCTTATATGTTATTCAGATTCTTTTATCAAAATACCAGTAACAGCGCACTGCACGATAACGTGGAGTCAATACACTTGACATGACCATTCATAGTATTTATCCTCTTTCTCTGTACGTTTACCATTTGTTTGCTCAGAGGTTGATGCGCTTGCTGCTTAATGAGCAGCTCTTGACCCTAGTGTCCCGCTGCTTCTCTTCTTTCGTCGGCATCTTTTCCCGTTAAAAGTCTTTTTTTTTAAAACTTAGTATGTTTTCTTTAATTTTTCAGTTAAGCTGGCACTTAAGTCTTCAATCTGCCTCAAGAATGATTAGCGAAGGTGGTAGACAATGAAAACGTCAGCCGTACGCATCCGCCACGCACGCACTGGTGCGCGCAGCTGTGAGTTGATTCTACAATAAAATAAAATAAAGATAAAAAGAGTAATAACTTGCAGCACCGCTATTCAATTACACTTGCCTAACGCCTCTCCTAAGGGGAAATACTGTGGGATCTGGGCATCCGTCAAAGCAGCAATCACAAGCCCGATTAGAAAGCGGGAAGCTGTGATTTGTTGTCTCCCTCCCATGTAACAATCACAGCCCGTGTTGCAAAGCACTATGTATGTATATGTATATATGTGTATGTGTGTGTATATGTATGTGTGTATATATATATATATATATATATATATATATATATATGTGTTCATATGTGTGGGAAAGCGAATAGTAGACGTGACGTAGTATCTGTGTACCAAATTTCAAGTCAATAGGTGAAACGGTTTGCGAGCTACAGCTGATTTAAAATCCTGGACAGACAAACGAATAGCCACGGTAGTGTTTTATAGAAGAACATTTTAATGTTTAATAATTTATATTTATATGCAATGTGCTTCTTATATATTACTTCATATTCTCAAATGATAATGATGTTAATGTTGTTTATATTGATTTCTATGTTATTGTAAGTGCTCTTTATTTGTGGAAAAATAAATTTGGCAATTAAACTTATTTTATACATACATTTTATTTTTTTCTCTTGCACTCAGTGAGCGAATCCACTGGGTAATCAGCTACATATATATATATATATATATATATATATATATATGTATGTGTATATATATATGTGTGTATATATATATATATATATTTATATATATATATATATATATATAGATAGATAGATAGATATATGTGTATGCATGTAGATATACAAATATGTATATATATGTATATATGTTTATATATATGTAGATATACAAATATGTATATGTATATACATGTATATATGTGTATATATATGTAGATATACAAATATGTATATGTATATATATGTATATGTGTCTGCATGTGTGTGTATATATATATATATATATATATATATATATATATATATGTGTATATATATGTTGATATATGTATATATATGTGGATGTGTATATGTATATATTTATGTATATACAGTATGTTTATGTATATATATGTTTACATAACCTCTTTAACACAGTACTTCTCCGCTGCGAAGCGCGGGTATTTTGCTAGTATATATATATATATACACATACATTCACATATATATATCAAAATATCATGCCAAATTTCAGCCTTCCACCTACACGGGAAGTTGGACAATTAGTGACGAGTGAGTCAGTCAGTCAGTGAGTCAGTCAGTCAGTGAGGGCTTTGCCTTTTATTAGTATAGATTCAGGCCTTTAACATTCCAGCTCACAAAGTTAACTGTCCGGTCATAGAGACGTTGATTCTGAATTTTTGATGTCATTTTGTAGTCTTAACTGAAAGTGAGACAGTTTTGACCTTAATTTCCAATTTTACCAGGAGTTATTGCCATGAAGCTTATTTTTACATTGGTACTTATAATTATAAAGGTTAAAAGGATAGACTAGAGATAGCTTGCTCTCTTTCCCTCCCCCCCTAGTCCCCCCCATTTTGCCTCCCCATGTGAGGCTGGACCCCATTTCACAAAGTTCCAGTCCTCTGACATACCTAGAGACAGAGTACATCCAAAACAAAAAAGTCCCCCAGCAGCGGCATATGAGGATTAAAATTGAGATATCTATTGCCGATACAGTCCAAATACTATAAGCATAAAATACAATCTTCAACAGTCTTGAAATAGTAAGATAGTAAACCCAGGGAATGGTGTTAAAAAGTGGCCCTGGATAAGCATAGTAAACCCTAATACAATAATAACAATAACAATAAACCAAGGGTATGATGTTAAACAATCTCCTTTAGAAGAGTAAACAGAAAGTGGCTAAGAAGGGAAAAGGATGTATAATTACGGTACCAATATCATTGCAAGTGGATCAGACAGCCGGTAATATCTTCTTTGCCATGCCATAACATAACAGAATGCGACTCACGATCGTATTTCAAAAAAATGTCAGGATCAGCTTTCTTAACTCTTTTTCTGCTTCCTCCGTAGTGGTGAAGATGTAATGCTTTTCTTGAATATCTACTTTCAGTTTGGCAGGATACAAGAGGCTGTATCTGATCTTGGCTTTCCGTTAGCGCTGTTTAACGTTGTAAAAAGCGGCATATTTAGCAGCTGTTGAGGGTGAGAAATCAGGGAAAATACAAATGTTATTTTCAAATATAATCTCTTTTTTTCTGTCTGAGAAGTGACACTACATTAAATTTAGATTGTGATTTTTCGATACTCATAATAAGAGTCCTATGTTTAGTGGTATTTGATCCCTGTATGCGGTAAGCTGCTGCTATCTCAGTGTCTGATTTAAAGTCCTCTCCAATTATTATTGAGAATAGTTCAGCTCCGAATTTCACTGGGTTTGGACTTTAACAATTCTCAGGTAGACCTTCGATTCGAATATTATTCCTTCTGCATCCATCTTCCAGAGCAGCAACAGTTTTTTGCATTCGGAATTCGCAGCCATTGCTTTTCCATTGGCGGTGGATGCCAGATGTTCAGCTGTTTCAATTCGAGTCGTGAATGTGTGCTTAACGTCTTCCAACTGATCGCCAAGTGCTCTCAGTTTTTCCTCAAACTTAGACGCATTTTCCTGAATGTGTTCCTCAATTTTTCCAACATACCTTTAAAGGCTGCCTCAAAGCGATTATATACACGTTTCTCCAAGTCTTTATTATCCTGCTGCAGCTCCTGAAGCAACCACAGCTCCACCTGCAGCTTCTCGTTTGTCTTCTCAATTAGCTTGAGCATATCATTTCTTTCTTTTTTTTTATCTTTCTTTATATCTTTCTTGAGCTCAGCAATCATTGCCTTCAGTTCGGACAGATCAGGGGAAGTGGCGTTACAGCCAATGCTTCCGGCTTGCAAGGAGTAGTTGATAACGCGGACGGCAAGGCCATTTCCAGTTTCAAGTGATGTTCTGGAATCGACGAGCTATCGTGACCTGCATCACTTGCACATTCGCTCCCACTTTCGCTCTCAACTGGAGACGATGAAGTGGCCCGGGATCCCGGGAGATCTGTACTTTCGCCCATCTACTCCAGGTCAATCTCTGTAAGGCCATACCTTGAATTTGGACTTGATGGCTGTCTAGGCTTGGATGTATCTTTGAGTTTCTGTTCCATTTCTTTCTGAGCCCCTTTCTTACTGCTCATGTTTATATATACTTGCATATACTGTAATACAGTGGCGGGCCGTCAGGGCCTGCAAGGCCTTCTCTGCTGGCCTAAAAAAATATCTGAATCACAAACTGGTGTTAATTATATTTTGTCCATGAATATTTATTAAATAATTCCAAATAGTCTGTTCGCTTCCTTTCATAGCTTTTCCGATGGTTGTGCTGCTTCCAGACATGTATTTTCGTATTAAAGCATTTAACCAATCACTTTTCAGCCATCATTTGTTGCCAGGCAGGGTCAAAGTCAAAGAAGTCTGCCCGGAGGCCTTCACAATCCGTTCTGCAGGCCCTGTAACACAAAATAAATGTCGATTAAACTGTTGCTTCAACCAATCAAATTTTGAGTTGGTTTCACTAGGGCCCTTTAGCAGGCGTACGGCAACGTCACCGTATTCAGACCCATTGATTGGATAGGATGGTGCGGATGGTGTAATAGAAAAATCTGAATGAGAGCATCATGGGGCAGCTGTACACATTGGTATGTCTGGCGGTGACCATTTCCGTGTCCACTGCTTCTGTTGAGTGGATATTTTCAGCCCTAAAGCGAATTAAAACTTATGCCAGAAATACGACAGGGCAGGTTCGACTTTCAGCATTAGCTTCGATGGCGATAGGAAGGGACTTTGTGATGGAACTGAAGCGCATGGATAATCTGTACGACAGAGTAATTGAACCATTTTTGAGGAAAGAGAGGAGGATGGATTTTGTTTACAAATAATCTGAATTTTTGGTGAGTAAAATGTTGCGATTTTCCTAAATCATATTGCAAGTTTATGAGTTATTATTGATGTTTTTTATGTGTGTCACAGGCTGTAGCTGCAGTAGAAAGGAACTTGTTCACCCCTGGTTTGTCTATTCAATAAAGGCATTTATTGTGGCTACAGGAGTTATCTATCTGCGATGCAACGGCTCTTTATACTGTATTTCTGCATATTAAGTTGGTTTTTATAACCATAAATTAGTTTTTGAGGGGCGGGTTGATTCAGACGGAGCACTACTAAAGGCCTAGGTTTGAAATGCACGGTCCGCCACTGCTGTAATAGAACCTCCTCGAGTTGGGTAAATACAGGATACTTCGGGATAATAAAAATGAGAAAAATTGATGCCTCCGCTAACAGAGTTCGGCTTCAGACATCCATCTCCCGCAATGGATGAGACCAACTCTTCACTTCCTTCTTGACTGTTTTTACTACTAAAATACTGTCAGACTCCTTTTGGGTCACTTTTTAACTCATCTGCAATATTTCTTTCCAGTTGCCTTTTAGCTTCCCTAATATGCTTTTTAATGATTGCCCTGCTCTTATATGTCCTGTGGTTAGCATTAGAGTTATTAGTCTTACACGACTTATACAGCTGTTTTTTCTTAGCAGCTTCTTTCTCATCTCCTTAAATATCCACTTTTGAATTTATAAAATGTTCTACTAATTCCAGATTTTGGGATGTACCTGTTGTGCGTTATATGTAAAATATTTTTAAACATGTTCCGCTGGTCCATGACTGTTTCGACATTTTAAATTTTATCCCAGTTTTAAAACTTTTAGACTTTGCTGCATCTGTTCAAAATCTTAACAGTTTTAGTCTTTGCATCAGTGCTCTCCCAAAATAAAGAGAATTGACTAATATTTTGGTCACTTGACACTAGTGGTTTAACCACCTTTACACCCTGAATTCAATCCTGATTATTACAGAATACTAAATTTATACAGGCTACCCCTCCATTTTGATCTTTTATTGTACTGTGTTAAAAAAACAGTCACTGATTATGTCTAAAAGCTCCCACTGTCATAGTCTGCTATTTTCAAGGTTAGCCAAGTTAATATTTGGGTAATTAAAGACCCAAATGACTATAATAATCCCCTCACAACTTGCCTTTTAATATTATTACAAAGATCTGCATTGAAATTATCATCTGTATTGAGGGGGTCTGTAATACACTCTGAAGTAAGGAATCTATCCCTAATGTTTTCCAACTGAATCCAGACATCCTGATTGAGGTGCGACTTATCATCCAGCTGAAGACAGCATGCATTTAAATACTGTTTTTCGGCTATACTTCCTAAAAAATCTTTGTTATGTAGCCAGGTTTCTGTATGTGACACCCTAGAAACACAAGAGAGGAACCAGGACTGTTGAAGACAGAGAGAGAGAGACAGAGATTTTGATGGTGTTTTATACAAAACAGTGGCTTGACAATTTCAGAATGCCATGAAGAAATTTAGAAAATATTTAGCAATTGGGTTATATAGGCTTATAACAATAACAACGAATATTTATTAGGTCTGACCCCTCACCTTGTTTCTGTTAGTACTGTACTGCTATTCACCTTGATTTTCAATAAAGAGATTTGACAAAGGTTGCATCAATGATAAAATAAAATTGTGTAAAGTGGCTTAAATCAGATCCTTAATGTCCTGATTCTATATGGTTTTTCACTATTCACAATTCTTAAAAATGACAAGGTATGTTACATATGAATGAAAAAATTAGAACTGAGCTGCAGTGTGAAGCTGCCTATATGCATGAATTACTGAAGAAGCTTTATAGGTTAAAGATGATACCATTTAGAATTTAAACCACAGTGAAATCGATATTCCATTAATGGCACATACATACATTTCATTTAGAGACAGCATTTAGAATAACTGTACATTAGAAAAAGGAGCATTTTTCAAAGTTTTTTCACAACAATGTTATAAAAGCATAGATCTGAATGAGCAAACACATACACATACACAAAGGAGTTTGCCTCTTTAACTTGGGCAACATAAATTTTAAAGTGAGAGTTGAACATAATGCATAGAACATATCTAGCTGAGCTAATTCTAGTCTTTGTGAGAGGTTGGCACATGCAGTCAGGGGACACTTGCTAACCCAATCCTCCTTCCCTTTCAACCTTAACTATTCACTGATTTATATGCCAGCTTTGCTCATCTGAACTAAAGTGCTAACAGGGGATTATATTGTTTTGAGAAAGAAAACAAGAAACCGATTGCTACAATGCATTTTCTGGAAGAATTCTGAACCAATTACATAAAGAAATGTTCTCTTCAATCAAAGAAAACATTTTCTTTTTCTTAAAGGACTAGTTTTCAGTTAATATCTTTACATCTGAGAAACACTATATAGAATCATGTTTAGTGCTTCCACATATTTTAGTGGACATTAACTTAACACTTACTATGTTTACTTAGTATGTTTTAACACACTAGTTAGTTTAAGGCAACTGTTTGTCCTTTCACTTTGAATTGGCTGCTGCACAGTGCACATTCACTTTTCTGCCACTTCTCAAATGTATTTACTCCCCCAGTACCACATGAACTTCCACTGGAGTTCCACTGCTCTGGAGTTTAAATTTTTTTTCTCTCCTCTCCATGTAGCCTTATCATTGGACTCATTTTTAGAGACTCATAAAATGAATCTTTATATAAACACTCTACTATTCCATTAATTATATGCAGTATCTATTTTCTGTAAGTGCATATTGATTTACTTTTTGTGTGTTATTTATTCATTATTACTATTATCAAATTGTAATTTGTTTTTCTTCTATTGTAACAATTTTTTTGACATCTTGTAAAGCACTTAGAGTTACAACATCCTGTGTATAAAATGTGATAAAGAAATAAATGCTGTTGTTGTTATATGGACCCACACTGTAAGCAGAGCAGCATGGTGGTGCAGTGATAGTGCTGCTGCCTTGCAGTAAGGAGACCTGGGTTCGCTTCCCGGGTTCT
The DNA here is from genome assembly GCF_900747795.2 of Erpetoichthys calabaricus. Taxonomy (NCBI): domain Eukaryota; kingdom Metazoa; phylum Chordata; class Cladistia; order Polypteriformes; family Polypteridae; genus Erpetoichthys; species Erpetoichthys calabaricus. The sequence continues at coordinate 131,765,786 of NC_041401.2, read as the reverse complement.
CCCTGCGTGGAGTTTGCATGTTCTCCCCATGTCTGCATGGGTTTCCTCCGGGTGCTCTGGTTTCCTCCCATAGTCCAAAGACATGCAGGTTAGGTGCATTGGTGATCCTAAATTGTCCCTAGTGTATGCTTGGTGTGTGTGTGTGTGTGTTCTGCAATGGGCTGGCGACTTGCCTGGGGATTTGTTCCTGCCTTGCATCCTGTGCTGGCTGGGGTTGGCTCCAGCAGACCCCCGTGACCCTGTGTTAGGATATAGCGGGTTGGACAATGACTGACTGTAAGTAGATCTTTTTCAAAAGTTATAAGTTCATTATTGTTCTGTAAAGGTATTGACTACTCAGTAAATAAGGATGACAACTTGACATCTGTGAATTGTTTTTACTGACTCTTTGAAGTGAATAGTTGAATGCAATCTGACATCATATAATGTCACTATCCTCTATTCTCTGGTAAAGGAAGATCCTTAACAGAAACACATTCACACACACTCAATCTTACATTCAAAGCAATTCACCAAACATTTCAAAACCAGTTAATCCAAGCAAGAGTCTATGCCTCCTACCTTGGCAGTACTGGGTGAAAAAGAGAATTCCAATCCAGACAGTTGGCGGTTCAAGACTCTATCCACTAATGCACACACCAACACTGGACAAGTTTAAAATTTTGAATCAGCATAAGACACAAGCACTTGGAAAAAATACCCACATGTGCATGGAGAAAATATCCAAACTCCACATAATCAATGGTAAGGATAAAGATTGAAACCCTATGGTGCACCACCTTCAATGTGAGGACTCTACACCTGACATTTGTAATATATAATAAAAAGGTGATTAAAATCATTTAATATTGAATTGATAAAAATTGAAAATTGTCATTAATTTCTAATATTCCTAGAAGTTGTACCCAACACATACAGTACATCTACTCTATGAGGCACTTTACATATTTGTTTTAGTGAAATTGAGAAAAGCCGAGTCATAGGTTGAACTAAGATTAAAATTAAAGCTTTTGCGTAAAGATTTTAAATGGGTGTTCCACTGTGGCTAAGAATAAGGATGAATGGATAGATGATCTTGATGCATCTTGTTGGTGTCCTGCCCTGCAGGGAGACAGAATTTTTTTTTTATGTAAGGAACAGGGGCATCATGCATAACACCATGTGTAGGACTCACACTAAAACATGGTGTACAGACAAAAGTGGAAATGTGTGCCCAAATATGAAAAAAATTCAGATGCACAAACTTCCACGCACTTCTGCTCCATAAATCCCAGTCAGCGTGAAAAGAAACGCACCTACATGCGCCTGCCATCCCACCCCAACTCCTCCAATAATTTTGCATATTTTAATATACAAATAAATATAAATATCACCTTCCCCATTCAGTGTTTGGTTAAAAGACAATGGCAAAAGCACGTGAAAAAATTTATTTTAGTGAATGCGAAGTGGAGGCAATTAAAAATGTACTATTTGCTGGCTTAAGCAGTGGTATAAACAACAAAAGAAAGTTGATCGAGTGATAGAAAGTGGTGCAGAAACTCAGAAGTTCAAGTTCAGGAAGTCGCACAGTGCCCGAAATAAAAAAGAAGTGGTCAGATATCAAAGTCACTGTGAAATGGCGAATCGTAGCCCACCATCTGAGTGTCATACAGAAGCGTGTTAACGTACAGAGAAAATAAAAAAAAATAGGGAAACAGTGAAAAAAGGTTGAAATATCCACTTTAATCTTGTAGTTTATTTTGTCATTAAAGTAGAGCATTGTAAACTTAATCTTAAAACCAATGTTAAATTTGCTAGAGTTTCTCAGATCCCATCATAACTAAAGTAGCATGTTAAATGCTTCGTATTGTATGTGTTCTTCTATGTGCTCTATGTTTCTGAATCACTACATGCTTCTTAAACGGGCTTTCTCTTATGCCAACAGGACACAGAATATATTACATTCATGACATTACAGCTCTCTGAACAATTTAAATACTAAGATGTATACTTGATATCATTTTCATGATGAAATTAATTAAAGCATGTATTAAACATGGGAACAGGGTGGCGCAGTGGTAACGATGAGCTGGCGCCCTTGTCCAGAGGTTGTTTCTGCCTCCCGCAAGATGCTTGCTGGAACATGCGCAACCCTCGATGAAATAATTTAATGCAGCAGTATTGCCTCCTTCAAATGTACCAACACCCAATTGTCCTTCCTTTTCTTTCTCCACATAACCAATAGCCACACGATAAGCCCTGTAATAAATGTCAAGCCATCTGTAAGCTTAGAACGCCAGTTCTACAAAACTTTTAAGGAACATTGAAATATCTACATAGTACATGTTTAATTATTCCATCCATCTATCCATCCAGGGTCGTGCCAGTCCCAGGAAGCATACATCGCGAGGCAGGAACAGTCCCTACTAATCATTGCTACCGCTGCACCACCATGCACACATGTTGAATTATTAACAGTATACATTATTTAAATGAAGTTAAAAATTTATCTGTATAATGTAATATACATACTTTAATGCATTTCATCTTAAAAATGATATCAAGAGCTCCAAGAAGATAGCTCTTGGAAATCTAAATCAGCTTAGAAGCCAGTCGTCATCATCTGTAAATACTCGCTCTCTTCTATTGAATTAAATTGAATTCCTTCATTGTTATTGTATGGTACAATGAGATTCAATACGCACATCCTCCATAAACTTATTTTCCTATAAAATAATAAAATAACAATTATAAAAACAATAATAATACAATAAAAAAACAATGAAAAATATACAATATGAAAGAATAAGTACAATATACATGCACATATTGTGCAGATAGTGCAAATGGTTCATAAAATGGCTCAGGTTCTGCAATATTGCAGCTCTAGTGCAAGTTTACAGTGAGGAAGTTGTAATTCTAAGTACAAGCAGTTCTACCAGGAGCAATTGATGGACAGATTGAGTGTGTATGTAGCTCTTGGGATGAAGCTGTTTCTGAACCTTGAGGTTCGTGCAGGAAAGGATCTGAAGCATTTGCAGAATGGGATAAGTTCAAATAGACTGTGTGCATGGCTGTGGCATCGTGTACTATAAATGTTCTCCAGGGTAGATGCTGTATCCCAATAACCCCCTGCATTTTCTACTCAACCCACCGTTGAGCTTTCCGATCAGCTGCTGTAGAGCTGTGATTTCACATTCATATACAGTGGGTTAAAATACTCTGAGTGGTACACTGAGAGTAACAACATTAAAGCAGTATTAAAGTATTAAAGTATTTGGAGTTTGGCCATTCCTTGGACCTTTATATTGTAACAGGTTGATTACAATCAGATGCCTTAAATTTATAAATGATATATGGTTAATTTCAGTGTATTGATAAAGCGGCGTCAGGGATGTGAATCTAAAAAACAAAGGGAAACCACACAGGAACAGTAGCAATGCTTTGACGCTGAGTGCAACCAGTTTTGAAAACCGAGTGGAAACTTTATTATTGATTTATGTCTTGTGCCTTAATGAATAGATTCTTTGACTCCAGATTATAACATTGGCTTCTTAACCCTGGCCTCTTTCTATCTTCTGATTCCAATTCTTAAAGTAAAATTCTATCTGCTAACGTTTAGTACAAATACTCAGATGAAGGAGTGACTTCAGAAATAAAAAGTATTAAAAGTTTAACAAGAAAAACAAAAGAGCAATTTTCTAGTCTGGTTTTGTTCTTGTCTGACTTCATATCTGACCAAATAATAGATTTAGTTGTGTAAATTTGGGCAGTTGAGGATGAGTATGAGGCTATTGATAATGACATCCTAGAACTGTGCAAGCAGCAGCAGCCTTTTACAGAAACTCCATACTTTTCATTGTTTTTCTTTTGTTTTCTGAACTTGGTTTACTACTTATTAGTCTTAAGATTAGATTTGATCTGGTTTCTTGCTTTTCTATGAATGTAGCCACTAGAAATCAGAAAAAAGGATTTTAAATGGCTATTAAAATTTACCAACGAAATGCAATGCATACAAACCTAGGCACTGGCTCGTCCTGTACTTCAAATGGACTGCAGACTTGGATGGAGTCCCGAAAATGACCCAAATCTGTAACACTTGGAAAAATGAGAGACACTAATGAATTAAACGAGGGATGTTTTAAATACTCCCATAATCAGCTACTATTGTGAGTGCTTAAGCAGCTCAGTTTCACTGTACCACAAAACTTGTTTGTCCAAAGACGTAGATGGCGACATGCTGGCATGAGAGTAAAAAAAGGCAAAAAGGTTTTAGAACTGATCTACCATCAATTGTAATTAGCAATGTTTGATCATTGTCATGTCATGATCATTATCATTGTATTAGTGTTATTGTGTGATATACGAAGAGCTGGCTTAAACCTAATATACCTTAGAAAAAAGACAGGAGGGGAACTGGTCGTCTATGTGAATGAGGAAATGTGTAAAAGGGAGAATATTACAGTTAAAACTACAGTTTGTAATTCAGATATTAAAATTCTGGCTGTTGAAATTCAAACATTTCATTTGCCCAAGGAAATAAATTATATCACACTTATTATTTTTTTATATTGCTCCTTCTGCAAATGGTGACTCAGCAACGGAAATGATTCAATCCATCACCAATGCTTTGACGATTGACTTATTCTGACCCTGCAGTTATAATATGTGGTGACTTCAACCATGTGACTTTGGAAGGAACTAGGACAAATTTCTATCAGTGTGTGTCTTGCTCCACTAATGAAAATAACAATCTGGACCTGATCTATTCAGCTGTTAAAGATGACTTTAAGTGTAATTTTAATGGCACCTTTAAGCAGATCTGACCACATCCTGAATCATCTTATTCCCAGCTGCAAACCTATTATTAGATGGCAACCTGTTATCACCAGGATAGTGAGGAAGCGGAGCCTGGAGGATAAAATGACTCTGAATGACTGCTTCCAAATGACAGACTTGGAAATGATGTGTAAGTTGAAAGGGGATGATGTTGAGGGACTCAGTCACTGCATCACAGAGTATATCAACATTTGAATTAACACCACTGTATCCTAAAAGATAGTGCATTGCTTTCCAAATAGCAACCTCTGGAATACTAAGATAAAAGGTCTCCAGAATGAGAAAAAGAGAGTATTCAAATCTAGTGACAAAGAGGCTATGAAGGACACACATGGAGTGCTGAAGAAAAAGCTGAGTAAAGGAAAGGAAGCTTACAAAGCTAAAATAGAAAACAAGCTACTCAGATTTAGACAAAGCCAGCACATTGAAACAACATTTTAATAGATTTTCCCTCCCACTGCCATCTTCTTTCAATGACCAGTCTTCCCACACCCACCCTACTACATCAATACCTCCTACCAGGTCAACGAGAATGGCCAGTGACCTCTGTCTATCATTATGGGCTGTCCATAACTGAAAACCAACTAAGGAGACAACTGCAGAAGCTACACACAGAAAACACTGTGGGACCACCTGGAGTCAATCCTCAAATTCTTCAGGCCTGTGCTGACCAACTTTGTGGTATCAAGGGTGTTTTGTCTTGGTAGAGTAATATATTGCTCTACTTTCCCCTTTGTATTATTAAGATGTAGCCTCTGTCAGAATGCCTCAAATCCCACAGACTTAACACTGTTTATAAGGTATTATAGTATATAACTTCTCCCCACCTACCCTTCTATATCTATAACCTCTGGCAATTAGGTATAGTAAAAGACAAGCAGAAGTTAAGTTACAATTTAAACAATGTATTATTGGTAATATTCATAAATAATAACAATATGCAAAGTACATTTGAATATTGGCAACCATACAACCTGATTAAATGGTGATGTGTAGTTTCAGGCGGCACACAGACTTGTTAGTTACTTAAAAATGTCTCTAGTTCATTTGTGGTCAGCTTTCAGCCACATGTCTGTTCAATATGGTTGCCGAGCTGTGCTCTCCATTGTGTTGTCCTTTCAGTTCGTCAGTTTGGTAAGAGATGCTTCTTCATCAGATGTTAGTAAGAGAGAGAGTGTGAGGTTAAGCAAGTAAATTTATAGATTCTCTGTCCAACCCCTAGAGCCAATAGGACGCCATGGTACTTAAAAGCTTTTGATACACGCCAATTCCAGCCATACTTCAGACCGATATAGAACATAGGAATAGAACATCTTAACACCTGCCCCCAAATCATATGTTAAGGTTTAACTTGGCAGTTAGGCAGCCTGGTTTTCTTGCGGGGGTTGAAAGACTTTAGCAGAGAAACACTCGCCAAACTGATTTAAGGTACTTCCTCCCCCAATTCTGTCATAAAATTCAAAGAGACCCATTCCTGGTGGGGGGAGGGGGGGTATGTAAACGTGAATGCTTCTTACATAATGTAACACTAATATTACATTGCTTTGCCTAAGTTACAAATAAAGACATACAAAATATTTATCAAGTTATATGCAAAATCTTACATCACAACAAAGGGCAATCCGTCTTACCTGACTATGCAATTTTAGTTCAAATGTGTTCTATAACGCCTTGCTGCCATATGATAATTCTGTTCTGAATTTACCTTCAGGTACACATTGTATTAACACTAGGAGGTGTGAAGGGGGTAGATCCAGAATGCTGGTTTTACTGTCTAGTCCCACTCAAGGTGGAACACTAGTGAAGGGTAGTAACAATTTGAAAACCTGGTGAAGCGCAAACAATCTGGACTTCAAGGCTCAGTCATAGGAGAGGGAGCAATTAATGCCAACCATCGCATATTATGTACATAATAATTCTTGTCAGGTGAAGTGATTGTGATAATTTCATTGTGTTTTACACATATGTACACATTTAAGCGGAGTAATATCACCAATTATACAGTGTATTTGTATAGATCTAACAGCTAATGGACTATAATGACTATTTGGATGTTTTGAATAAATATAAATCATTAATTCTGCCTCCTTATAGGGAATACAACTGCTCTATTGATTTATTGTCAGGCACCTCCTTCCTAAAGTTACAAGATATGCCTTACCCAGATCACAGGAGAATTTAAATAATGTATTCATTGTCCCATCTGATAGTTAAATACAGGTGGGATTCTCTTTGTCAAGAAGAAAGATGGAAGTCTTCGCTCTTGTACTTATTAGAAGGTGCTGAATAAAATAACTATAAGAAAAAGCTTTCCAATTCTCCTTATCTCGTATCTACTTAATCAGATTACAGGGTCTACCATATTTACAAAATTAGACTGAGTTAGATTTACAAAGTTCACATAATTTGAAATGCATAAGAGAAGGTCATGAATGGAAAATAGTGTTTAATACCATAAATAGATATTATGAATGATGTGTAACACCATATGTTTTAGCAAATGCTGCAGCTGTTTTTCTGCCCTTTCTAAATCAAATTTTTCATTATGTCTTCAGTAATTTTGTCCTAGTTTATACTGATGATAATCTTATTTTCTCTAAAGATCTCCAAACCCAAATACAATACCTCTTTGATGTTTTACAATGATTGAGAGATAATCACTTATTTGTTAAGGTAGAGAAGTATCTCACAAGAATTAAGTAATACTTTTAGGTTGTGAAATTACTGTACACGTATTGTGCTTAAGTAGCCATGATTAGAAACTGGAAACCACGGGAGAGGGAGTTTTTATGATTTAATATTGAGTCTTGTCAGTCTGTTTGGTGATGTATTTTGCCTTTAGTAGAATTTGTGCATAATGTATCATATCTCCATTAAAATGTTCTTATTTAAATGTCTCTATGGGTAATAACCATGTTTGCTTAAATTTCCTTCCCTTACATCATCAGTTCTAAGTGAGTTGGATTATCTGGAGAAAAGTAAATAACTGTGGGTTGGTCCAGGAGAATTTGAAGAAAATGGAAACTACTGTGAAGTGATTTGTGGACTAAAAACCTACAGAGGCCCCAGAGTTTAGGGACAGGCAAAAGTTGTTACTCACTGCACAAAACATCTACCTGAGAGTACCAACCTGGAAACCTGCTCCTAAGTACTGTATATTCAACCTTATACAATTAAGAAGAAGGTGGGTCCAGAATCATATTATTTAGCTCTTTTGGCTCACTTTAAGTCCGTCTTACATGTCATGTATTTGAAAATCATGACTGAAATCTGCTCCTCTTTCAGTTGAACTACCAATGATCACATTTATTTTTGTTTAAATGTGTTTTTACTTATGTAAACAATTTTTTATGCTATCTTGTACTTCTTATGGGCACCACCATTTTAAGATTTAAGATTGAGAATCACCTTAATTAAACAATAATTATTGTTTGTTAAAAGGCTCTGATTTGTGTGTGTGTGTTTTGACTACAATTTATGTCTTATGAACAAACTCCGCTTAAGTGAACATTTGGTTTCTGATCTTCTCACACTATTTCTAAGGCTAAGATTACTGCTATATGTATTAGGCCGTGCTTTTCATATTCCTTGACTCACGTTATGAGTTTGGCTTGTTTATTCAACCTATTTCTGTCTCCCAGTTGCAATTCCTAAAATCAATTACCACCCTGTGCAGTTCAGTACAACACTATGTGAATCAATTGTTATTTTGTATATCAGTTGTTAATTGTAGTGAGTGTTGATATGTATATTTCTTTGATATGATATGCTGGTGACTTGTCCAGAGACATTTTCCACTTTGAAAAAAATGCTGCCAGTTGGAGTGAAAAATGAGTCTTATACAAATTAGAGCACTTAGGACTTAATGTGCATTTCCCTGAACTTAAAATATCCTAACATATCTATCTATCTATCTATCTATCTATCTATCTATCTATCTATCTATCTATCTATCTATCTATTTCACGGGACTCTGATTTTTTGTTACATCTGTACAGATTGTTTATGAACTGAACTAAATTGAAAAAACAGCCGGTGCTCAAAAATACCCATTTTAAACTATGCGAAAACAAGAAATTTAATACCCAATTTTGTACTTAAAAAATTAAATTTACTCATAAGTTTCAAAAGCAAAAATTAACATTATTTTTAACTTAGTCAAAACCAAGAAGGCATATTACTATTTAGAATACATAAAATTGCTTCAGTTGTTACTACAGAACAGTCTAGACTACAGTAATACTTTTAGCCATTTCAGTTTGACTTCCCATTGACAACTATTTCAAAATGGAGCATCAGTTTTAATAAAAAAGACAAGACAGCCATGAACCATGTTATTCTTTTTGAATATTCATAAGGAAATCAACTGACAACTTACCATATTTACTTCAGAGATGTGATCTATACTTGCAACTTCAATAGCCATTGCTACGTTAACAGGCGGACCTATGTGAAATAAACATCAAAACAGTTAGTTAGCTTTAAGCAAATACAACTTTTTAAACATGATTATAGGAAAGATGGTGATGGATTTAATGTCTCTTTCAAATCACTACTTCATCTCTGTCTTATAAGCTATTAGATATCCTGATATTGACAAACTTAGGTAGGTGAAGTGAAAGCAGTTTGAGAAAATAAAGACGAGACCAACTGGCACACAAAACCCCATGATTAAAAAATTTTACCTCCTGAATTTAGAGGGCTTGAATGTTTTTGTTAGAATATTGTGCATCACAGGAATGCCATGGAAAGCATTTTTGCATAATAGGGACATCTGGATTAGAATCTTGGCCCCAGCTTTGCCTTAGCTAAGCTTGCTGATTTTTTCCAGGTAATCTGGTTTTCTTTACAAATCACCCAGGGATGTTGCAGGTCAGGTTAAAGGGCAACTCTACAATGATCCATTAACAAGTAGTGACAGTAAAATTAAAAAATGATGACAGGAGTTTTTCTCTATCGGTCAAGCACAAGGGGGAAATAAAATAATTTTTAAAAAAATCGCAGCCGAGTACAATGAACAATCCAGGCACCTGTCGGGTTGTTCAGAATCAAGACTCCTATTGGAGTCTGGTATTGAATAACACCGGTATTGGATTTAAGACCCTGTTGGTGGCTCAACAGTGGTAAATATCAGAGGAATTAAAAAAAAGAACAATCCAGGCAGTTGTCAGTGACTAGATAGGTCCAGTATCAGGTTGTTGGGAATCCAGGTTCCTGTCGGTGACTAGATTGGACCAGTATAGGATATCTAATTCCTGTCGGTGTCTAGACAGGGCTTAAGAAAAAAATTAAATAAAATAAAATTTTTATGTGTGCATAGGCATGAGGTTATGCTTGGCCGGCATTGTGTGAAATAAATAGGTAAATAAATAAATAATATATATATCGTCACACACATGCAAGTAGGAGGAAGCTGAGTGGACTGAAAGAAGGTAATCCCATGCCAGGCCAGGGTGCGGCGGGGTGCACTAAACCTGTCTCTGTTTTCTCTGCAGACCAATCACAGGAAAATCTGCCTGATTTCTGCGCCAAGAGTGACGTCACTTCTGATTCCAACTCCCAATAAAACGTAATTTCCAGTTCAGATTCCCAATAAGACGTCACTTCCAGTTCCGGGCCAAAGAGATGACATCACTTGCTTTAGTGGCCTTTAAAGCCACCATCTTTGCCACTATTCATCAGTTCATGTTGAGAACTCGTACTGAGCATATCTGTGCAAGTTCAATTAACCATTGCAGCTAGGTACAATATATGGGTGGCTGCTCCAAATCTTTCTGTGTGTCTGAGGGTGACTTCTTTCACAATATACAGTATACAGTATATTGTGTATATATATATATAGTGGACGTTAGGGGTGCTGATGACCCATGAAACCCAACAGACAGATGTCCAAGACACACGTATAAAAGCACTAATAAGAATTTTTTAATATTTTCTTCAATAAAGTGCACAAAGCACTACACACTCCACAATTCTCCAATAACAATAATTAATAATAATTCAACAATAACAATCCTCAACTCCGGCTCAGCTTGCTGGGTCTCCAACAGTCCTTTATATATTCCATGACCCGGAAATGTTTCTCCTCTTCTTCCGGGTCAAACGCCACATCATCCTCCTCAAGCATCCCGGAAGTACTGTGGGCTTCCTCCCTCGTGACTTCGAAGTATTTCCGGGTTGTAAGAAAAGTAGGAGTCCCCAGGTCCTTTATTAGCTCCCTCTGGCGGCACCCACAGCACCCAACAGGGCTGAGAAAATGGACTCCACGTCCCATGATGCCTTGCAGGAGTCCAGGGTACATTTGCCGTCCAGGGGAGCTGCCACCTAGCGTCCTGGGGGAGGCAGTGTCCTGGAAAGGCTGCCCTTCTCCATTCTTCCCATCCTGGGACATCCCGGCCGGATTGAGCTGCCAGCCGTTTCTCACACAATATATATATATATTCACGGCATTCGTAGTCTGTGTCACAATCTGATTGTATGGGTGGTTACCTACCAGGTAACGCTTGTGGTTGGCCAGCAATCTGCTAACATCCGCCACGGTGCCCTCAGTTTGTGGGGAGCAGATCATAGAATGGTTGAAAAAATAGTTTACTGTCAAATAAATGCAAAGAGTACACGACACGTGTTTCGCCCTCATTCTGGGCTCATCAGGTTTACACACTCCACTGCACTCCCTCTCGGGAATCGAACCTCGGACGTCAGCGTCAGAGGCGATGCCCCTAACGTTGCGCCATGGCGTGTGGTTCGTTTATTTGACAGCATGTAGTTTATTTGACAGCATGTAGACTACGAATGCCGTGAATGTAATTACCCCGATCTACATGCTGTCAAATAAATAAACCACATGCCGTGGCGCAACGGTAGGGGCATCGCCTCTGATGCTGACGTCCGAGGTTCGATTCCCGAGAGGGAGTGGAGTGTGTACACCTGATGAGCCCAGAATGAGGGCGAAACATGTGTCGTGTACTCTTTGCATTTATTTGACAGTAAACTATTTTTTCAACCATATATATATATATACTAGCAAAATACCCGCGCTTCGCAGCGGAGAAGTAGTGTGTTAAAGAGGTTATGTAAACATATATATACATAAACATACTGTATATACATAAATAGATACATATACACATCCACATATATATACATATATCAACATATATATACACATACATATATATATATATATATATATATATATATATATATACACACACACATGCAGACACATATACATATATATACATATACATATTTGTATATCTACATATATATACACATATATATATATATACACACACATATATATATACACATACATATATATATATATATATATATATATATATATATATATATATATATATATATATATATATAGCTGATTAGCCAGTGGATTCGCTCACTGAGTGCAAGAGAAAAAAATAAAATGTATGTATAAAATAAGTTTAATTGCCAAATTTATTTTTCCACAAATAAAGAGCACTTACAATAACATAGAAATCAATATAAACAACATTAACATCATTGTCATTTGAGAATATGAAGTAATATATAAGAAGCACATTGCATATAAATATAAATTATTAAACATTAAAATGTTCTTCTATAAAACACTACCGTGGCTATTCGTTTGTCTGTCCAGGATTTTAAATCAGCTGTAGCTCGCAAACCGTTTCACCTATTGACTTGAAATTTGGTACACAGATACTACGTCACGTCTACTATTCGCTTTCCCACACATATGAACACATATATATATTTATATATATACACACATACATATACACACACATACACATATATACATATACATACATAGTGCGTTGCAACACGGGCTGTGATTGTTACATGGGAGGGAGACGACAAATCACAGCTTCCCGCTTTGTAATCAGGCTTGTGATTGCTGCTTTGACGGATGCCCAGATCCCACAGTATTTCCCCTTAGGAGAGGCGTTAGGCAAGTGTAATTGAATAGCGGTGCTGCAAGTTATTACTCTTTTTATCTTTATTTTATTTTATTGTAGAATCAACTCACAGCTGCGTGCACCAGTGCGTGCGTGGCGGATGCGTACGGCTGACGTTTTCATTGTCTACCACCTTCGCTAATCATTCTTGAGGCAGATTGAAGACTTAAGTGCCAGCTTAACTGAAAAATTAAAGAAAACATACTAAGTTTTAAAAAAAATGAGTTTTAACGGGAAAAGATGCCGACGAAAGAAGAGAAGCAGCGGGACGCTAGGGTCAAGAGCTGCTCATTAAGCAGCAAGCGCATCAACCTCTGAGCAAACGAATGGTAAACGTACAGAGAAAGAGGATAAATACTATGAATGGTCATGTCAAGTGTATTCACTCCACGTTATCGTGCAGTGCGCTGTTACTGGTATTTTGATAAAAGAATCTGAATAACATATAAGAAGCGTATAAATTATTAAACAGTAAAACATTAACATTTAAGAAGTAAAGATACATTGAGTACTACTGTAGTGCTTTCGGGTATAGTAGATTTTTTGTTTGCCCATTACATGCATAAATGTATACATTTTTTGGTGTACCTACCCAAGAACACGCGACATGACCCGGCAGTTAAAAATGTATCGCTCCAGCAATTTTAACTCTGTTACAAAGTCATCTAATATGGTATTGCAAACGGCAGCGGGAGCGTTTCTATAAACTCAATTTAAACTTACTGTTTACACCGTGCTTTGAAGATGCATAGTATGCGACACGTGTTTCGCCGTAATTGTGGGCTCATCAGGAGTACACAATCACTGCACTCCCTTACGGGAATCGATCCTCGGACGTAGAGGCGAAGCCCCTAACGTTGTGCCACGGCGTGAGGTTCGTTCATTTGACAGCATGTAGATCGGGGTAATTACATTGCAGGCATTCGTAGTCTGATTCACAATCTGATTGTATGGGTGGTTACCTACCAGGTAACGCTTGTGGTTGGTGAGCAAGTCGGCTAACTTCTGCCACGGTGCCCTCTTTCAGTTGCGAGAAGCAGATCATACAATGGTTGAAATAGTTTAATATATATAGCAAAATCACCGCGCTTCGCAGGGGCGAATATGGTATTGCAAACGGCAGCGTTTCTATAAACTTAAAGTTACGGTTTATACCGTGCCTTGTTTCATATTCTTTTCCTACCTTATCAATTGTGTAATGTGTTTTTTGAACAGGTTTCATTCATGGAAGTGATCACTCCTGCTGCGTTCAGTCACTTCACGTGAGCCACTCTCTTGTGTGATGTTGCGATGTCCACGGGTTTATTTAATGTTAGCTAAGACCCGGCAGTTAAAAGTTTCTCGCTACAGCAATTTTAACTCTGTTACAAAGTGATGCAAACTCTCGTTTATACCTCGTGTCTTCTCATTAAACTTGTATCTCGCGAATATGGCATTGCAAACGGCAGCGGGAGCGTTTCTATAAAGTTAAGGTTACGGTTTACACCGTGCTTTTTTATACCTCGTGTCTTATGAAGATGCTTGTATGCGTCACTCACTCGCTTCTTATTGTTTCGCTGCCTTGTCAATTGTGTAATGAATGTTTTCTTCTGCGCTCTTTGGGGCTCCTCCTTCTTTTCTACGTACTGAGTTCACAGTCAGTTCACGTGATTACGTGGGAGGCGTGATGACGCGACACGCAACTCAGTCTCCTATGGCCATCTTGCTGCCTACCATTACAGTATATGGACAAAAAAGAGGTTCCAGTTATGACCATTACGCGTATAATTTTGAAATGAAAACTGCCTAACTTTTGTAAGTAAGCTGTAAGGAATGAGCCTGCCAAATTTCAGCCTTCCACCTACACGGGAAGTTGGAGAATTAGTGATGAGTGAGTCAGTCAGTCAGTGAGTGAGTGAGTGAGTCAGTCAGTCAGTGAGGGCTTTGCCTTTTATTATATATATATATATATATATATATATATATATATATATATATATATATATATATATATATATATATATATAAATAAGACAAGATAAATATATGTATGTTATAATTTAAGGGTGATATACAAAGTCTGCTGTGAAAGGAATGGTGTGTGACTTTGAAAAATGCCTTCCAGAATTAATATAAATACAAATGAATACCAACATTGAGCTAAATTTGATATTTGGAGGTATTTAAAATAGGTGTGAGTTTCAATTAGATGTGATCGAGATAATATAAATGGTTGGGAAAGGTTTAAAATAAACCTGGGTAATGTGAAAGTGTATGCATTGTGGTTGGCCAACACATATGTTTTAATAGAGAAGGTTTGCTGAGGATGGAATAGGTAGGTGGAATCTGAAAAATGAGAATAAACTTACATTTTAACCTGCTGAAGTTTGTCTCACTAATGATAATAATGGAATATATTATTGCAGTTCAAGTATTGGACCGGACAGAAAGTAAAGGATTGTTGGTCACCAGTATAATAAAAGAAGGCTATAAGTTTACAGAATAATGTGAAACAATGTAATCCAAAACAATGACGGGTACCTGACTGTTAGCAAGAGTGTGGTAAAGGAACTATACATACTAAGGTGACATGTTAATGATGAGGGTTATTAGGTGGAGATGTGTGGACTGGCCTGACAGCCAAGATCAGTGGTGAAAATGTGCGGTGTTCCTGTGGTGACTCGTTGCTGTTCAAGAACGAGTTGACAGCTGTGGCTAAGTTCAAGGAGGAGGCTTTATAAGGCTTTTGAGGGAGGGATGTGACCATGGAACTGATGACAGGCATCTGGACTTGTTCTGTCCTGAGACCACTACAGTATACAAGGAAAATTAAGTGTTGCCAGAGGAAAGAACTGTATCTTTTGTGATTATTGCTGAGGTCTTAAAATAGACTGTGCTTGTCTCAAATGTCTTCCCCATTCACAATGTGCTTGATTCCTTATCCAGTGACCCTGCCTTAATACTCTGTTGTGTTTGTCGGCGATTGTCTTAGCGGTGGTCCTGATCTCCTTTTCCAACAACTGCACTATGCTGGACACTTTTTTGCATCCTACAAAATGAGACTGTGCCACATCCGGATTGGCTCCGCTCTCCAGCTATTTGACAAGCTTGCTCGCATCTAGTTTTGCATGTCTCCTGGGGTAAAGAGTTATTTAGATATAATGGAAGGATTCAGGTATGTGGACAGTGGGTTATGCATGTTAGATTGGGTAATGGGCAAGCTAAAGAATAAAACAAGACTCCCTGTTAGGGCTAGGTGTGCTCCAATAAAAATTTCAAGTCAGGGCTTAATTCCCAAGTCAACTTGTTACGCTCTCCGGTAAATTCCTGTATCTTATATATTATCAAGTTTATTAATTCTCAGCATTATGTGCAGGACTTGTGGGAGGTGAAGGTTACACTTCGCTCCCAAGTCACTTATTGCACCGCAACCCACCTGTCCTCCATTCCATACTCTTCTTCTCCATTGTCTTTTGACTTCTGATTTTGATTATTACTTCACTTTTCTTTCTTTACACGTGTTGAGTCCCTTTGATTTTTGATATTGTAGTGTTCTTATTTACAATACAATACAATACAATTTATTTTTGTATAGCCCAAAATCACACAAGAAGTGCCACAATGGGCTTTAACAGACCCTGCCTTTTGACAGCCCCCCAGCCTTGACTCTCTAAGAAGACAAGGAAAAACTCCAAAAAAACCCTTGTAGGGAAAAAAAATGGAAGAAACCTTGGGAAAGGTGGTTCAAAGAGAGATCCCTTTCCAGGTAGGATGGGTGTGCAGTTGGTGTCAAAAAAAGTGGGTAAATACAAATCCATCCATCCATCCATTGTCCAACCCGCTGAATCCGAACACAGGGTCACGGGGGTCTGCTGGAGCCAATCCCAGCCAACACAGGGCACAAGGCAGGAACCAATCCCAAGCAGGGTGCCAACCCACCGCAGGACACACACAAACACACCCACACACCAAGCACACACTAGGGCCAATTTAGAATCGCCAATCCACCTAACCTGCACATCTTTGGACTGTGGGAGGAAACCCACGCAGACACGGGGAGAACATGCAAACTCCACGCAGGGAGGACCTGGGAAGCGAACCCAGGTCCCCAGGTCTCCCAACTGCGAGGCAGCAGCGCTACCCACTGCGCCACCGAGCCGCCCCAAATACAAATCTATACACAGAACAGAAAACAAGTAATCCTCAATACAATATAATAATGCAATAGAAATATTACAAGTACAGAGCAGAATTCAACAGTACATGATATCACATAATATAATTTGGATTTGTTCAGAGTCCTGGAGACCTCGGCCATCAACTGCCTCCCTCTACTGGCCATTCCACAGCTGATTGGCCAGCCAATCCAATGAAAGGACCCCTCTACCTGATGATTCCTGCTATGACTTTACCTTAGGCAGGCAAAACAATTTGGCAGTAGGGCCGTGGCACCAAGTGCCACATTTGAGTACAGAGAAGAGAAATAGAATAGGTAATGTATTACTTATGTTTTTGTGCTAATGACTAACAACAGAGATGCAGTCTGTACAGTTAATCAGCAGCTGTAGTCAGGATATGCTAAATGGAAGTAGCGAGTCTTCAGCTGGGATTTGGAAGCTGGGACCGAAGGGGCATCTCTTATACTAGCAGGCAGACCCTTCCACAGTTTAGGGGCCATGTAACTAAAAGCTCGACCTCCCACTGCTATTTTATTAATCCTTGGAATCATAAGCAGACAGGCATTTTGAGATCTTAATGTGCGCTCTGGTTTGTAAGTCATGATAAGTTCAGACAAGTAAGCCGGACCTTGGCCCTTTAAGGCTTTATATGTTAAAAGGAGGATTTTGAAATCTTGCCTAAACTTAACCAGGAGCCAGTGTAAGTATTTAAGAACTGGAGTTATGTGTTCACATTTTCTCGTAATAATTCTTGCAGCAGCATTTTGGATTAACTGAAAGCTGTATAAAGAACAATTTGAACATCCAGTGGACATTTTGTCAGTCCTACTAGAAATAAATACATGAATTAATTTCTCAGAATCCTACTTATTTAGGAATTTAGAAAACACCTTAATTTCCCAACATTATTAAGATGGAAGAAACATGATTTCGACAACTTTGTAATGTGTGCTTTAGATGACATGCTAGTATCAAAGATAAGTCATAGATTGCAGGCTGATTCAGTAAAATTAATGGTGATTCCAACTCAGTTAAATGATAACAAAATATTGTTGTGATCAGCATCATTACCTCCAATAATTAACATCTCTGTTTTATCAGTATTTAAAGAGAAGTAGTTCTCAATCATCCACTCCTTCAATTCACTAAATCAATTAATTAAAGACAATATCAAAATAACTTCATTTGGTCTAAAAGAAAGGTTTAACTGGGTGTGTTCTGCGTATGAGTGAAAATTAACATTATGTTTCCTAATGATAGATCCCAGTGGAAGCATGTAAAGTGAAAACAGTAAATCCCAGTACTGAGCCCTGCGGGACACCATATCTCAGTTCTGTGTATAATGATGGAGTACTGTCAGCTCATTTCTGTACATATCGGAATCAATTTGATAAATAAGAACTGAACCATGCAAGGACACTGCCTGTAAGCCCAACATCAGTTTCCATCCTGTGCTGTAAAATTAAATGGTAAATGGTGGCAAACGCTGCGCTTAAGTCTATCTACATAATTACAGTGGAGTTTCCTTCATCAGAAGTATATCAGAATATCGTTTACAACACGCGTTAGTGCCGTTTCTGTACTATGACCAGTGCAGAAACCAGACTGGAATTTCTCAAATAAATTGTGATGCGTAAGGTGTGACTAAAGTTGATTGTCAACTACTTTTTCAAGTACTTTAGAAAGAGTAAATTTCAAATGGGTCTTGTGGCACCCGGCCAGGACGCCCGGGGAGACAGGAGGAGGGCTCATGCCTCCTCCAGACCACAAGGGGGCAACCACCCTGGTTGTATTGGGGGCCACGGGTACAGGGCTTAGTAGCTCAACCCTGTAGGGGCCCGTGGTCACCGCCAGGGGGTGTCTCCGTGCCTTATGGACCCTGGACCCCAGCATTTCCGCAACACCAGGAAGTGCTGGGGGGAAGAAGAGAGGAAACACCTGGAGTGCTTCTGGGGACACAGCCGGCACATCCGCCACACTGGGGTGTGTCGGTGGAAGATTGCCGGTGCACACCTGGAGCACATCCGGGTATGGATAAAAGGGGCTGCCTCCCTTCATTCGAGGCTGGAGTCAGGTGGAAGAAGGACAAGGTCAGAGAAGAGAGAGAAGGAGGTGGTCCGAAGAAGAGGCAGTGTGGTTTGGCCTGGACTTTGGGGATGATTGGGGGTTATTGTGGCACTTAAAGACTTGTAAATATTAGGTGTAAATAAACGTGTGGTGGTGATTACAACATGTCTGCCTGTCTGTGTCCGGGGCTCGTTCCACAGTCTATAATTATTAAGTATATATGGTCTAGGTCTGACTATTTAAGTAATGGTTTGATGACTGACACGTTTAGTGCATCAGATGTTGTGCCATGCAATAATGAACTATTAAGAGATGCAGTCTAATTGGTGGACCTGGCCCAGATGTCCTTTAGAGAGATAGTGTGCACCCCAAAGGTGGCGCGGGAGGAGATTCCAGACTAGACAGGTAGAAATAGGTGGGTCACGGTCAAAAGGTGTAAGGTAAAGGATGCACACTGTCCAGGGGGCATCAACCCCAGAATTATAAGAGTCAAACCGTTATGTCCTTGAGGAGCTGGACGGTGTCTCTAATCATTCTGAGGTGGTAGGCAGGGATGAGGAGCCTCAACGGGCCACCTCAAAACCAGTTTCCAAAAAGAGAGAGGTAGTAATAGTTAGTGACTCACTCATTAGGGGGACTGAAGTGCAGGTGTACTCCAGAGGCAGAGAGAGTCTCGCACGGTGTATTGCCTTCTAGGTGCACTGGTGGAGGACCTCCCTGGAAGGGTGGATATACTCTTGGCCAGAGCGGGGGTGGATCCAGTTGTCATTGTCCATGTTGGAACAAATGACATACATAAGGGTAGTCTGTCAATTATGTGATCCAAATTCAAAGAGTTAGGTGCCAAGCTGAGGAGCAGAACTGACAAGGTGTGCCACGCACCAGTCCAGGTAAGACTGAGGAGATTAGAAGGCTTAACACATGGCTCAAATCTTGGTGCAGGGTAGAAGGGTATAGGCTTATGGGGCATTGGGACTCCTTTTGGAACAAATGGGACCTATTCCACCAGGACGGGTTACATCTGAACTGGAGCGGCACCAATGTATATGTAGGCTAGTCGAGGATTGTTTAAACTAGGGAATGGGGGGCAGGGAGTTTAGGACAGGCAAGGTTTAGATCTATGCATGGAGGTATAAACAACATTCTAGAAATAAAAATGCGTAGTAATGTAAATTCTAAGCAAACATTTAAATGTAGGAGTAACACATTAAAAATAACTTGCCTTAATGCTAGAAGTACCAAAAATAAGGTAAGTGAGTTAGAGTTGTATGTAGCAGAGCATAATTATGATATTTTAGCAATAACGCAAACCCGGCTAAATAACAAAGATGGGGATGAGTGTAACATAGAGGGATACACATTTTTTAGGAAGAACAAAAAAGGAGGTGGGGTTGGTGTTTATGCCAAACAGAATTTAAATGTAAGTCCTCTTCAGTTGGATGAGGAGTCCCATCTTAGTGAGGACATGTGGCTTTGCCTGGAAAATATTAGGGAAAGAGGTCTTTCGAGGAGATTCTGGTCCACCGTCCGGCGTCTCAGGAAGGGGAAGCAGTGCAGTGTCAACACTGTACTGTATATGGTGGGGATGGTGCGCTGCTGACCTCGACTCGGGATGTTGTGGGTCGGTGGGGGGAGTACTTCGAAGACCTCCTCAATCCCATTAACATGCCTTCCAATGAGGAAGCAGAGCCTGGGGACTCAGAGGTGGGCTCCCCCATCTCTGGGACTGAGGTCACCGAGGTGGTCAAAAAACTCCTTGGTGGCAGGGCCCCGGGGGTGGATGAGATACGCCCGGAGTTCCTCAAGGCTCTGGATGTTGTAGGACTGTCTTGGCTGACACGCCTCTGCAACATTGCATGGACATCAGGGACAGTGCCTCTGGATTGGCAGACCGGGGTGGTGGTCCCCCTCTTTAAGAAGGGGGATCGGAGGATGTGTTCCAACTACAGAGGGATCACACTCCTCAGCCTCCCTGGAAAAGTCTATTCAGGGGTCCTGGAGAGGAGGGTCCGTCGGATAGTCGAGCCTCGGATTCAGGAGGAACAGTGTGGTTTTCGTCCTGGTCGCGGAACAGTGGACCAGCTCTATACCCTTAGCAGGGTCCTGGAGGGTGCATGGGAGTTTGCCCAACCAGTCTACATGTGTTTTGTGGACTTGGAAAAGGCATTCGACCGTGTCCCTCGGGGAATCCTGTGGGGGGTACTCCGAGAGTATGGGGTACCGGCCCCCCTGATAAGGGCTGTTCGGTCCTTGTACGATCGGTGCAAGAGCTTGGTCCGCATTGCCGGTAGTAAGTCGAACCCGTTTCCAGTGAGAGTTGGACTCCTCCAGGGCTGCCCTTTGTCACCGATTCTGTTCATAACTTTTATGGACAGAATTTCTAGGCGCAGCCAGGGCGTTGAGGGGGTCCGGTTTGGTGGGCTCAGGATTGAGTCACTGCTTTTTGCAGATGATGTTGTCCTGTTTGCTTCATCAGGCCGTGATCTTCAGCTCTCTCTGGATCGGTTTGCAGCCGAGTGTGAAGCGGCTGGGATGAGAATCAGCACCTCCAAATCCGAGACCATGGTCCTCAGCCGGAAAAGGGTGGAGTGCCCTCTCACGGTTGGTAGTGAGATCCTGCCCCAAGTGGAGGAGTTCAAGTATCTTGGGGTCTTGTTCACGAGTGAGGGAAGAATGGAGCGTGAGATCGACAGGCGGATCGGTGCGGCATCCGCAGTAATGCGGGCGCTGCATCGGTCTGTCGTGGTGAAAAAGGAGCTGAGCCGCAAGGCGAAGCTCTCAATTTACCAGTCGATCTATGTTCCTACCCTCACCTATGGTCATGAGCTATGGGTAGTGACCGAAAGAACGAGATCGCGAATACAAGCGGCTGAAATTAGTTTTCTCCGCAGGGTGTCTGGGCTTTCCCTTAAAGATAGGGTGAGAAGCTCAGTCATCCGGGAGGGGCTCAGAGTAGAGCCGCTGCTCCTCCGCATCGAGAGGAGTCAGATGAGGTGGCTCGGGCATCTGATCAGGATGCCTCCTGGACGCCTCCCTGGTGAGGTGTTCCGGGCACGTCTAACGGGGAGGAGGCCCTGGGGAAGACTCAGGACACGCTGGAGGGACTATGTCTCTCGACTGGCCTGGGAACGCCTTGGGATTCTCCCGGAAGAGCTAGAAGAAGTGGCTGGGGAGAAGGAAGTCTGGGCATCTCTGCTCAAGCTGCTGCCCCCGCGACCCGACCTCGGATAAGCGGGAGACAATGGATGGATGGATGGATGGTCTTATTTTAGGAGTGTGTTATAGACCACCCAATTCAGACTGTAATATCAACACACATCTTTTTAGTAATATCAAAAAGGCAAGTTTACAGGGAGATATTATAGTCATGGGGGAATTTAATTATCCAAATATTAAGTGGGATAACATTGCAGATGGAGGAGCACAAGAGTTTTTAGAATTAATCAGTGACTCTTTTTTAAGACAGCATGCTAAAGCACCAACACAGGGTGAAGTCTGTCTGGATTTAGTATTCTGTAATAATCAAGACAGAATTGAGGGTGTAGAGGTGATTGAACCACTAGGGTCAAGTGACCATAATATAATACAATTCTCAGTATTTTGTAAGAGTGCAGATGCAAAGACTAAAATTGTTAAGTTGAACTTTGGTAGGGCAAATTTTGACCAGATGCGACAAAGTCTAAGTAGGATAGACTGGGATAAGCTTTTAAGTGAGTAGACAGTCAAGGAGCAGAGGAACAGGTTTAAAAATGTTTTACATATAATGCAGTGTTCTCCCCGTGTCTGTGTGGGTTTCCTCCGGGTACTCCAGTTTCCTCCCACAGTCCAAAGACATGCAGGTTAGGTGCATTGGCGATTCCAAATTGGCCCTAGTGTGTGCTTGGTGTGGGTGTGTGTGTGTGTGTGCCCTGCGGTGGGCTGGCGCCCTGCCTGGGGTTTGTTTCCTGCCTTGCTCCCTGCGTTGGCTGGGATTAGCTCCAGCAGACCCCCGTGACCCTTTGGTTAGGATATAGCGGGTTGGATAATTAATGGATGGATGGATGGATGTAATGCAGGACAGATACATAGCTAAATCTGGAATTAATAGGAAATTAAAAAAAAAACTCCACAGTGGATTAATAAAGATTTAAAAAAGAAATTGCAAAGGAAAAAACTGCTTTATAAGGCATATAAGTGAATCGTAGAGTGTATGTGAACATGAGAGCAACCATTAAGAAGGATATCAGGGAGGCTAAAAGACAGTTGGAGAAGAATATAGCAGATAAGGCGAAAGATGACCCTAAGAGATTATTTCAGTATTTTAGTAGTAAAAGAACAGTCAAGGAGGAGGTGAAGTGCATCAGAAATAGTAAAGGGGAATTAGAAGATACAGACAGTGAAATAGCGGATGCCCTAAACTTACATTTTTCTGAGGTGTTTACAAGTGAGCAAGTGGATAAACTCCCAAAGGTAAATGGGACTACAAAGGAGGTACTGAGGGATTTGGAAATTGTAAAGGGAGAAGTACTGCTCAGATTAAATAAGCTGAAATTAAATAAATCACCAGGACCAGATAATATTTACCATCGAGTTCTTAAGGAGGCTAGTGAGTACATATTGTCACGCTTGGGTCACAGATTTGCACAGAGACACAGGAGGTTGTAGAAAAAAAGGAACTTTATTCAAAGCACTGCAAACAAACATTGTCTCTTTTCAAAAGTTTAAACGTGCTCCATGACAAGTCAGAGATGACAGTTCCGCCAGGAGCAGAGAATGTCTGAGAGAGAGAAGGAGTAGCAAACAACCAATTTAACAAACTGAAAGAAGCCCGTACAGGCTTTTTAAGAAGGCGGAGTACCGCGCGAGAGGCATAGTACGCGACAGAGCCGGCCAGAAGGGAACAGAGGAATGTGAAGGTAGTCTGTCAATGTTTTTTTAGGGGTTTTCCCAGAGGCGTCTGTAGCAATCAGCTCCGCAGCTCACACCCCCTCCCTCATCTTTACTCACGTTTCCGTGAATCAAGCGATCCTCCAGCCCAGGTTCAAACAGACATGACAGGACATCAGCATTAACATGCTCAGAGCCAGGTCGATGCCTGACTATAAAACTGTAAGGTTGTAATCCCAAGAACCATCTCATGAGACGGGAGTTTGTAACTTTTTGACGGTATAACCATTGAAGTGGAGCATGATCAGTTACTAATGTGAAATTTCGTCCCCATAAGTAATACCATAGCGCTTCTACAGCCCATTTAATCGCCAAACATTCTTTCTCAGTAGTTGAATAATAGCGTTCTCTGGGGAGTAATTTCCTACTCAAGTACGTGATAGGGTGTTCTTCCCCATCAAAAACCTGGGACAGGACTGCACCTACTCCGAATGCACTTGCGTCCGTCTGTAGTATAAAATCTTTAGAGAAATCGGGATTTCGCAACACTGGATAAGAACACAAAGCGGTTTTTAAACCTGAAAAGGAACATTCGCAAGGTTCTGTCCATACAATAGGGCGCTTCCTTTAGTAAGCTCTGAGAGAGGAGCAGCCCTATTTGCAAAGTCAGGAATGAATCTTCTGTAGTAACCCGCTAGCCCCAGAAAAGCACGTACCTGTTTCTGCGTTTTAGGATGTGGATAAGCGAGCACCTCTTCTATTTTTCTTAATTGAGGACGACGTAAACCCCTGCCCATGGAGTAACCTAGATAATGAGTCTCAGACATACCTAGTTTACATTTCTTAGGGTTAGCAGTCAATCCAGCTTGTTTCAGGCTATCAAGGACAGCCTGGAGACGTTCTAAATGTGAATGCCAATCATTGCTGAAAATCACCACATCATCAAGATACGCCCCAGAATATTCAGAATGTGGGCGCAATATCTGATCTATCATACGCTGAAACGTTAGAGGGGTCCCATGAAGACCAAATAGGAGTCTTGTAAATTCATAAAGTCCATCAGGAGTCGCAAATGCTGTTTTCTCACAACTGCCAGCCTCTAGAGGCACCTGCCAATAACCCTTTGTGAGGTCTAGCGTGGAGATATAGGTCGCCTGACCCAGTTTTTCCAACAGCTCGTCTACTCGGGGCATTGGGTAAGCATCAAATTTAGAAACCTTATTCAAGCACCTAAAATTGATACAGAAGCGAACCAAACCGTCTTGCTTGGGAACTAACATGACCGGACTACACCAGTCACTTTTACTTTCTCGAATTACACCTAGCTCCAGCATCTTCTTGACTTCTTCGCGCACAATATTTCTTCGTGCTTCCGGGATTCGAAACGGCCACATCTGTACCCAGACACTGGGCTCAGTAGTGATTTTATGTTCTGCTAAATTAGTGACGCCTGGCAAGTCTGAAAAAACATCAGTGTTCTGTTCAATCAAGGTTAATAATTCTGTCTTTTGTGAGGCAGTTAAATCGTTACCAATGACAACATCAGTCTGAGAAACAGCAGCCAAGGAAGTGTAAACCTCTTGTCGGTCGTGCCACTTCTTCAAAAGATTAATGTGTAAAATTTGGAATGGTTTTCGCCGGCCTGGTATTCTAACATTGTAATTTACCGGTCCCATACGCTCCTCGATAATTGCCAGGCCCTGCCATTTAGCTAGGAATTTGTGCGGGTCAGACGGTACCAGTACTAGAACACGATCGCGGGGTTTGAATTTGCGAAGCTGATTGCGCCTATCGTAAAGACGCTTCTGTGTTTCCTGCTCGCGTTGTTGATGCTCCACAGCAATAGAAGAAAGTCTAGAAATTCTATCTTGTAACGAAACTACCCGCTCTGCAAAACTCTGCCCGAGAGATGTTGTCTCATGTCCTATCCATTCCTCCCGTACAACATCCAGGATGCCTCTAGGGCGCCTGCCAAATAACAGCTCGAACGGACTCAAACCAGTGGATGCTTGCGGCGATTCCCACACCGCGAACATAACAAACGGCAGGACGGTGTCCCAAGTTGTAGGATCATTATGAGCAACTCGTCTGATCATTTGTTTTAAAGTCTTGTTAAACCGTTCAGTCAAACCATTAGTCTGTGGATGGTAAACGGTGGTGCTCAATTTCTTAATAGCGAAACTATTACACAATTGTTTCATCACACGAAAAGTAAAAAGGTGTGCCTTGGTCAGTCAAAATTTTCCTAGGAATGCCAATACGAGTAAAAATCATGCACAGAGCTTTGGCTACAGCAGAGGAGTTGGCCTTTTTCAAAGCAGCTACCTCTGGATATCGCGTTGCATAGTCAACCAACACTAACATATATTGGTACCCAATCTTAGTCTTAGGCAAAGGGCCGACAATATCTAATCCCACCCTCTGAAAGGGGACATCCAAAATAGGCATAGGACAAAGGGGAGCCTGAGGAGGCTTATAAGCGGAGACGATCTGACAGTCATGAAGTACAGAACCGTTCAACATCTTTTCCCATATTCAGCCAAAAAAATCGTTTTGATAACCGCTCCCTGGTCTTGTCATCCCCCAGGTGCCCTCCCAAGATGTGAGAGTGGGCCAGCTGCAAAAGAATTTCCCTATGCACCTCAGGTACAACTAGCTGCTCAATAAATTCCCCCATTAAATGGTCTGTAATCACTCTGAAAAGACAACCGTCTTTTTCTAGAAAGTCTGGCGTTTTCAAGCCCCCGGTATCGCGCTCTTGGTAATAGGAGTCACTAGCAGTGTGAGCCAGTGTGTGCATATTCTAATGAGCCATCAGCATGCTGCAAGCGCACAAAATCCAGCTGCTCGCTAGTACTCGGTTTGGGTTCGGAGGCATTTGCAATCTGAGAGGATGTAGAAGGGCCTTCCTGCCATTCTGGGAAATTGTGGGGGGTGTCTCCCTCAGACTCACTGGAGAGATCGGGTTCAATATCTAATCGGGGCTCCAGATTTTCCCCAACCGCCACTAGTTCCCCTTTTTCTTCCCTCCCACTAAGCTCAACAGGGGACTTGATGACTGGTGAGCGATGTTCAGCCATTAGTCTAGGAAAAAGTGCATTTCTTCTGCCTATCAGCAAAGGCCAAGGGCATGAGTCAGAAACAGCAGACCAAACTTTAAAGTGACGATCCTTATAAGTTAAAGGAAGAAGTAATGTCTCATAGTCTTTAACATCCCCATATACACAACATATCTTTACAGTCTCAGTGTTACTAAGGTATCTGTCGTCAAGACAGTCCCGTCTGACAAAACAAAGGTCACAACGCCGTCATCTCACGGCCCCCAAACTTCACCGAGATCAATAAGCCATCTTTCTCTTTTGAAGAATCCGGAATATTTGAGCAACAAACCTCCGCCAAGCCAACTTCCATTGATTGAGCTGGAGACAGGCGACATTCTTTTGCCAAGTGACCGGGTTGGTCAAACCGGAAACATTTTCGTTCAGCACCACTGCCGAAATATCCTCGGCGAAGTCCACAGCCGCTTTCTCCAGAAGCAGGCATCTCATTCGTAACTGCGATCCCTGGAGGCCTTCACGACGAAATCCGATGATCAGGTGCTGTAGCTTGATGATGTTCAGGTCTATGGTCAAGTTGACGAGAATGCCTTGGGCGGTCTCTCGGAGGTTGTAACACAGCATACAGGGCACCAAACCTACCGCCTTTTCTCCAAGCGGTCTGCGAGCCTTCCACCCGTTGAGAAATAATCGTCAGTGATTCAAGATTATGATGAAGAAACTCATCTCGGAGAGGTGCAGGTATCCCGAACAGTACTATGTTCATAACAACCTTTTCTACGATTTGCTCCATCCTGTCCCCCTCAAACCAGCAATGCACTTTATGAATCAAATCTTGTATTTGTGCACGGATGGAACCGTCCATATTCAGTTTCCAGTCGTAAAGTGCAAAACCTTTAGACAAAAAGGTCGTGGTTTTACGCAAAAGAATTTGCTCCTTCAAAAAATAATTATCGCCAAGCTTATCAGCAGGTACATTATGTAAGGAAAGTAGGGCGTCACCAGACAAAAATGGGTTGACGATAACAGCCCAGTGATGTTTGTCCCATCCCAACAAAGTCGCCACTTGCTCAAAAGCCAAAAGACACATCTCTGGGTCATCAGAAGGACCCATCTTCGTCAGCACATTCTTAGCATTGTACGGGAGCGGAGGCAGAGGAACGACTCGCCTAACATTTTGCGGAGGTGGAGGAGGATCATCCTCCGGATCATAAGGGAGCGGAACATTCTGGGCGATTTGAAAAATGTATTCGGCTTCCAACTGTGCATCCATCTGTGCAACCACTCCTGGTACCACTTGTCACGCTTGGGTCACAGATTTGCACAGAGACACAGGAGGTTGTAGAAAAAAAGGAACTTTATTCAAAGCACTGCAAACAAACATTTGTCTCTTTTCAAAAGTTTAAACGTGCTCCATGACAAGTCAGAGATGACAGTTCCGCCAGGAGCAGAGAATGTCTGAGAGAGAGAGAAGGAGTAGCAAACAACCAATTTAACAAACTGAAAGAAGCCCGTACAGGCTTTTTAAGAAGGCGGAGCACAGCGCAAGAGGCATATTATGCGACAGAGCCGGCCAGAAGGGAACGGAGGAATGTGAAGGTAGTCTATCAATGTTTTTCTAGGGGTTTTCCCAGAGGCGTCTGTATTCTCTGGGGGTGCAATCAGCTCCGCAGCTCACAATATATAAACCCTTGACACATATTTTTAGGAAGTCACTGTGCACTGGAGAGATTCCAAAGGACTGGAAAATGGCAAATATCATCCCATTATATGAAAAGGGTAACAGGGCAGATCTAAGCAATTATAGGCCAGTAAGCTTAACATGCGTTACAGGAAAATTAATGGAAGGAATTATTAAGGATAAGATTGAGCAACACCTGGCAAGGACAGGAATTATTCTGAACAGACAGCATAGATTCAGAAGAGGGAAGTCGTGTTTTACTAACATGCTGGAATTCTATGAGGAGGCAACAAAAGGATACGATCAAAGTGGAGCATATGATATTATTTATCTTGACTTTCAGAAAGCATTTGATAATGTGCCACATGAGAGGTTGGGCATCAAATTAAAAGAAGTGGGAGTTCCGGGTGATGTTTTTAGATGGTGCAGAATTGGCTCAGACACAGGAAGCAGTGGGTAATGGTGCGAGGAACCTCATCACAATTGGCCGATGTTAAGAGTGGTGTTCCACAGGGGTCAGTACTAGGGCCGCTGCTATTTTTAATATATATAAATGATTTAGATATGAACATAAGTAACAAGCTGGTTAAGTTTGCAGATGATACCAAGATAGGTGGATTAGCAGATAATTTGGAATCTGTTATACAGTATTATTACAGAAGGTCTTGGATAGCATACAGGCTTGGGCAGATTTGTGACAGTGAAATTTAATGCCAGAAAATGTAAAGTATTACACATAGGAAGTAAAAATGTTAGGTTTGAATACACAATGGGTGGTCGGAAAATCGAGACTACACCTTATGAGACGGATTTAGGAGTCATAGTGGACTCTAAGCTATCGACTTCCCAACAGTGTTCAAAAGCTAGAGGCTAACAGAATGTTAGGTTATATAGCAGGGTGTGTGGAGTACAAGTCCAAAGAGTTTCTGCTCAACCTTTATAATGCACTAGTTGATTACCCAGTGGCTTCGCTCACTGAGTGCAAGGGAAAAAAATAAAATGTAGTCTATAAGTTATTAAACAGTAAAACATTAACATTTGAGAAGTAAAGATATATTGAGCACTACTGGAGTGGTTTGGGGTAAACTACATTTTAAAGGCGCTATAACACAACAGTTAAGTAGCACTAACAGCAGCTAAAATGTATTTGGATTATCTCTCGGTAGTAGATCCCTTGTGAAAGGCGCTACACGACCGCTGTGGTATAGAAATTACATTTTCTATGTGATCGTCGAAATTTCTGCCTGACAACCTTGCACTATGTGCCTGTGATTTACTTCGTAAAATAATTCATCACAAAAAGTGCCTTGAGCATGGGAAAGGCGCTATATAAATAAAATGTATTATTATTATTATTATTATTACAAAAGGAATCTTGAATGTTGCGGGGTTTTAGTGACCCGAACTCACCTTAAGGAACAGTAAGTAGTAGTGCAGGGTAATTTACAAACAGAGTCCTGCTTCAATGGCACCGATTACACTCATTCGCAAAGATTTCCACTCTCCCAGCAGCCAACGGGACACTTGAAGTGTCACAAACAGTGCGAGAAGACAGGACGCTGCCCGAAACTGCGAAGCTCTCAACCCTGAGGAGCAGCCCGACATTCCGCGCTTCCCAGCGTCCACTTTGTTCTCACGCGCATTGTTTACAGCTCGCCACAGTTAAAAAGTGGAAAGACGCAAAGCTGTTTTCCTCATGTCTTCTACTATCAAGTACTGCCAACTAAAAAAAAGTTACAATGTGCTAGTTTCTGCAACAGTCACGTGGACGAATAAATAAAACTTGTCTGTCAGAACGCGCCTGGCTGCGGGCGGTTCACCGCTGTAGTCCAGAGAGGAGGGCTGGGAGAGGACAACGCGGGGTGCACTTCTATGGGATAGATCGCCATGTTTGTGTTTACTTCTTTTCAATATCAGTAAAATAACTCTCACACAAATAATAACAATTCATAAAGACGATATAAAAATTTCATCCACAAACGAAGTGATTAGTTCCTGTATTATAATATGTTCTGTGGTCATACGTAATTTCGATATCGCGTGGTCATACGTAATTTCCGTTTCATATGTAATTTCAATATTGTGTGGTCATACGTAATTTCCGTTTCAAACGTGAAAAGAATTTTATATACAGTATATATAGATTGGTGAAGCCTCATCTTGAGTACTGTGTGCAGTTTTGGCCTTCAGGCTACAAAAAGGACATAGCAGCGCTAGAAAATGTCCAGAGAAGAGCGACTAGGCTGATTCCAGGGCTACAGGGGTTGAATTGTGAGGAAAGATTTAAAGAGCTGAGCCTATACAGTTTAAGCAAAAGAAGATTAAGAGGTGACATGATTGAATTGTTTAAAATTATGAAGGGAATTAGTACAGTGGATCGAGACTTATTTTAAAATGAGTTCATCAAGAACATGGGGACACAGTTGGAAACTTGTTAAGGGTAGATTTCCCGTAAACATTAGGAAGTTTTTCTTTACACAAAGAACGATAGACACTTGGAACAAGCTGCCAAGTATTGTGGTAGACAGTAAGACTTTAGGGACTTTCAAAACTCGACTTGATGTTTTTTTGGAAGAAATAAGTGGATAGGACTGGTGAGTTTTGTTGGGCTGAAAGGCCTGTTCTCGTCTAGAGTGTTCTAATGTTCTACTAATGTAAATATTAGGCACTGCAAGAACATCCATTGCACTATTTACCAGTTTTGTTGACACTGGGTCTAGGGAACACATAGTAGGTTTCATTTTAGAAATTAAAGTCAAGACTTCCTGTTCAGTTACAGGATTTTTTTTTTTTATATTTTATTTTATTAAAATCAAAAAATATTCTGTACATGCAAGTCAAGTTTAACAAAACTGGTTTGAATCAGATCAACCCCCACCCATGCGAAAGAGAGCTAGGTCAGCAGAGTAGCACTTTAATAATAGTAAAAATATGTAAATAAATAGATAAATATGGAAAAAATGGAATAAAAAAATAAATGCTTATTCTAAAATGTTATTTATCAGATCCTGCCAGGTTTTGAAAAAGTTTTGTACAAATCCTCTAAGTGAGAATTTGATTTTTTCCAATTTTAGATAATATATAACATCAGTTATCCACTGACTTAGAGGTGAGACAGGATTCTTCCAGTTGAGCAAGATGAGTCTATGTGCCAATAGCGTAGTAAAGGCAATTACAATTTGTTTGTCCTTCTCCACTTTAAGCCAATCTGGAAGAACACCAAACACAGATGTTAGTGGATTAGGAGGGATTGTGACACCCAGGCCGTCTGAGAGGCATTTACATTTTTTTGTCCAAAATAATGTTTATTTGGTGCATACCCAAAACATATGGCCCAGTGAGGCTGGAACTTGATTGCAACGTTCGCAGGTTGGAAATTGCCCGGGTAACATTTTGGACAATTTTAAACAAGAGAGATGCGTTTGATGTATAATTTTAAGTTGAATAATTGTATGCTTTGCGTATATGGAGCTCGAGTGAATTCTGCGCATTGCTACCTTCCATTCCTTTTCTGAGATGCTGAGATCCTTTTCCCACTGTACTCTGGTATCTTTGAAAGGGAGGGACTTTAAAATGTTTTATATATTACAGAAATGCTGTTTGAGTCCTCGAAACTGAGCAATATTTTTTCTAGCATAGAGGAAAGTGCAAGATGAGGAAAATCGGCAGGTTCTGTTTAACAAAGTTTGTAATTTGAAGATAGTGAAAGAAATGTGTAGTTGGAAAGTTAAATTTGGAATGTAATTGTTCATAGGATGCAAAGATGTTGTGTATATAAAGATCTCTAAGCAATTTAATCCCAAATGTTTTCCAGATATTAAAAACTGCATATGATTGCGAGGGTTGAAAAAGGTGGTTCTCATGCAGAGGCGCCACAGATAAAAGATTCTCCATCTTAAAATGCTTTCTACATTGGTTCCATATTCTGAGTGAGTGAGGCACAATTGGGTTATTAGTATATTGGCGATGACTTGTACTTATTGGGGTACAAAGCAAGGAATATAAAGAAGTACTGTAGGATTTTATTTCTATTGCAGACCAAGCCTGTGTCTGCTCACCTATTTGTGTCAATGTTCAGGTTTTTATAGGTTGTATATTCGCCGCACAGTAATAAAATTGAAGGTTAGGTAAAGCCATGCCACCTTCTGCCTTAGGTCTTTGTAGGGTCACCTTTTGGATACGTGGATGTTTTGAATTTCAAATAAATTAGGTTATGGTTGAATCTAATTTCTTAAAAAATGATTTATTGATGTATATTGGAATGTTTTGAAATAGAAAAAGAAGCTTAGGAAGGATATTCATCTTAAGAATGTTAATTCTTTCAGCTAAAGTGAGATGAAGGGTAGACCATCTATGCAAGTCTTGCTTAATTTTTTCCATGCAGACAGTGAAATTTTGTTGATAAAGAGCTTTATGTTTACTTGTGATGTTTACCCCTAGGTATTTAAACTGATCTGCAATGACAAAATGGAAGGTGACCAATCTAATTTAGTGTGCTTGAGAACTCAGTGGGAAGAGCACAATTTTGTTCAAATTAATTCTGAGATGAGAAATCTTTTGAAATTCTGTTAGTGGTGTTAGGACTGCAGGCACAATATTTTGTGGGTCAGATATTGTTGTGGTCAGCTGGGGGCTGTGCCCAGCCTCCATGCCTGGACGGACCAGGAGAGGGACTATGCCTCCCCCGGACCACGAGAGGGCAGCCTCCTGGTTGGTATGGAGGCCACGGGAATGGAGCATGGAAGCTCAACCCTATAGGGGCCTGTGGCTACTGCTAGGGGGCACCCGGACAAGTGAGGAGCACGTCAGCACTTCCGCCACACCCAGAGGTGCTGGCAGAAGAAATACCAGGAACACCAGGAGTGTTTCTGGGTGCTCATGCAGCACTTCCGCCACACCAGAAAGTGCCGCAGGAAGGTCTTCAGGGGGCACCTGGAGCATGTCCAGGTGGAAATAAAAGGGGCCGCCTCCCTCCAGTCGTCAGCTGGAGTCAGGAGGAAGAGGACGAAGCTCGGAGGAAAGGAATGGAGGCGGTGAAAAAGGCTGTAGTATTGAGAGGCCCGGACTTGGGGTGATTGGTGGAAGGACACTGGGTTGTGTGCAGGACTTGAAACTGAAAATATTGTAAATAAACGTGTGTGGTTTTGAACTGTTGGTTTCTGCCTGTCTGTGCTTGGGCTGGTTTTCCACAATTGGCATCCCAGATGGGACTCTCCGCCTGATACAAGGCAGGGACCTGTTGACAAAATAATTTTGTGGACAGCCCGACACAGCAGGACACCCCACACATGCACCGCCCGATGGAGAGGAAAAAGAACAGGAAAGACGGACAAGCAGCAAACTGTACAGTGTGCACTGTCGCCATGGACACATGGGTCGGCTCTGCGATAGGGGAGGCCACACGGAGGCAGCTTCCTCCGAAGGGCGGGGTTCAGGAGGTAAGTCCCTTCCCCAGCGGCATTTGGCCGGTGTTTTGCAGCTGCAGACTACCTGAACTCGCGTTGGTGGCCGAAGCAGTCCTATCTGGGGAGTGATGCCAGGATGACGGCGGTAGTCAAAACTGGGGAGGAGGAGCTGGTGCGCGTCCGAAAGCTGCAGCGGCAGAAGAGCTGCTGCCAGGCTTGCCACCCCATTCGACCCTGGAACAACAAGATGACGGAGGACCGGAAGTCCCTCCCCGAGGCTGGCAAGGGATTGGACGGTGTGTGTTGCGTTCCTGCCGATGATTGGACAGAGGTGGGACCAAAGAATGTCCATCCTGAGCCAGGGGAGGACCCGACTGAGTCGAGGAGAAGGCTCTGCGGCACACAGCCGGCGCGTAGGACCGATCAAAAGGTAAGTTCACCTCCGGCCAACGTTCTGTGTTTGCTTGCGGGTCTGTGCGAGCTTAAGGATTGCCTTCAGCCTGTAGAGACGTTCATCCAGGTAATGCGCGTCCTCCGTGAGACAGTGGAGAAGCTGGAGGAGAAGGAGATCACGTCACTGAAGACTTTACACCAGTGTACGAAGCGGTGCGACGCTGGATTCTCCGGCTGGAGGGACACGGTGGTGCAGGTAAGTAATACCTGTGCCATAAAGAGAAAAGGAGGGTCATGCGAAGGGGGCCCGGTATCGGTCAGTTCTGGGTACCAAGTGGCCATACCAACCAGGGCGGCTGCCCTCTCGTGGTCCGGGGGAGGCACAGTCCCTCTCCTGGTCTGTCCAGACATCACAGCTGGGCACAGCCCCCAGCCGACAGTAGACGCGGCGGTGATCATGTGGTGGGGGCGGAAAGAACAAGAGGGCAGACAGGACACCAGCTGATGTGTGCCAGGTGTCAAAGGGCCCTGTGCCCAGAGCCAGTGTCGGTCTCACGCCGCTCTCCAGGGACGCAGATGGCACGGGGTCTCTTCCTTTCCCATAGGGAGACTCAGACTGTCATGGTGTCCCAGAGAAAAAGGATGATCCGGAGGAAGAAAGCCGGCTCATCCGACAAGGGAGGATGTGAGGCTGGGAGCTCATGTCCGGGGACAGGCCGCACTTTGCAGTGTCAGAGGGAAGCCCCAAAATCAGCTGAGAAGATGGGGGTGTGAAAGTTCCTGTTAGGTGTCCCGGTTTTGGGGGCACAAAGACCTCAGAGGGGGTGCCGAAGTGGCGAGTAGGAGGGGGGAGCGTTGCCTGTATAGAATACGAAGAGATGCCGAGCGGTGGCATCAGGGTAATGTCTCCACCCCTCTTTCCATCTTTTGTTTTGCAGGACTGGGCCCTGTCATCTCCCCACCGTGGGAGATCTGCCAAAGCGGGATGGGCCGCTGGCTCCTATGCGTCTCAGCTGATGAAGGGGCAATGTGGTGGTCAGCTGGGGGCTGTGCTCAGCTGTGATGCCTGAACTGACCAGGAGAGGGACTGTGCCTCTCCCGGACCACGAGAGGGCAGCTGCCCTGGTTGGTATAGAGGCCACGGGAATGGAGCATGGAAGCTCAACCCAATAGGGGCCCGTGGCCACTGCCAAGGGGCACCCAGACGAGTGAGGAGCCCTAGACGTCAGCACTTCCGCCACACCTGGAGGTGCTGGCGGAAGAAATACCAGGGACACCCGGAGTGCTTCTGGGTGCTCATGCGGCACTTCCGCCACACCAGGAAGTGCCGCAGGAAGCTCATCAGGGGGCACCTGGAGCATATCTGGGTGGAAATAAAAGGGGCCACTCCCTCCAGTTGTCAGCTGGAGTCGGGACGAAGAGGACGAAGCTCGGAGGAGAGGAGTGGAGGCGGTTAAGAAAGGCTATAGTATTGAGAGGCCCGGACTTGGGGTGATTGGTGGAAGGACACTGGGTTGTGTGCGGGACTTGACACTGTAAATATTGTAAATAAACGTGTGTGGGTTTTGAAATGTTGGTGTCTGCCTGTCTGTGCTTGGGCTGGTTTTCCACAATACATACAGTACCATATCATCTGCATATAGAAAAACTTTTCTGTTCAAGTCCTTCTCTGATAATCCCCTTTACCTCATAAGCATTTCAACAGTGAGCAGCCAGTGGCTCAATGGTGATTGCAAACAGCAGTGGTGACTAGGGACATCCTTGTCTAGTACTCTCTTCTAGTTTGAAGTAGTCTGAATTAATGTTGTTAATACAAACTGAAGCTTCTGGACAGGTATACAGTAGTTTGATTCATGCACAGATGTTCAAGCCAAACCCAAATTTCTCCAATATGGTAAAAAGGTAGTTCCATTCAACCATATCAAATGCTTTTTCTGCATCTAACAATAATAATATCTCCGGGGTGTTTGACTTTGTGGGTGAATATATCACATTAAACAGGCGTCGAAGATTAGATAATAAAGTATCTTTATATCGTTATTCAAAAGTGAGATTGGTCTGTATGATGCACATTGTAATAAGTCCTTATTTTGCTTAGGAAAGACAGTGATTAGAGCTTGATGAAAAGTTTGAGGTAGAGTTTTATTGTGTCTAGCTTCTGTAAATGTGGCTAATAAAAGGGGAGCTAGCTTAATTGAGAATTTTTTATAAAATTCGACAGGGTAGCCATCAGGGCCTTCTGCTTTCCCACTCTGAAGTGATTCTATAGCATCTAGTAATTCTGATAGTGCCAGAGGTTTATCCAATTCCTCTGCACTGAGAGTATCTAGTTGTGGTATCTGTAATGCATCCAGAAATGCATTAGGTTGTGTCTTGTCTTCTTTAAGGTCAGTAGAATATAGGGACTTATAGTAGTCTCAAAATGTGTGCATTATTTTTTTATGATCAATGATTTTCTCTCTGTTTGTGTTGGTAATTGCTGGGATTGCATTGCGCGCTTCCTGCTTATGGATTTGTTGAGCTAAAATTTTATTTGCTTTCTCTCCATGTTCACAGTAATGATGTCTTGATTTAAAAATTAGTTCTTCTGTTTCTTTATTGTCAAGAGGTTGAGTTCTGAATGCAGAGCCTGTCT
Source organism: Erpetoichthys calabaricus (assembly GCF_900747795.2). Lineage (NCBI taxonomy): Eukaryota > Metazoa > Chordata > Cladistia > Polypteriformes > Polypteridae > Erpetoichthys > Erpetoichthys calabaricus. The sequence continues at coordinate 131,728,744 of NC_041401.2, read as the reverse complement.
TTTCCAATGAAGTGCTTCATTTGGACACCTGACATGTTCTTGATATATTCTGGAAATTTCACTGATTAGCTCTGATACCTTCTTGGTTTCCAATTTATTTTTGTGGGTAAGATATGAGATAATCTGTCATCTTAAGAAAGCCTTCAGAGTTTCCCAGAGTATTCCTGCAGAAACTTCCGAGGATGTATTTGTCTGTAAAAAAAAATTGATTTGCTTGGATATAAATTCTGTGCCAGTCCAGTCTCTGTGTAACTGAAACTGATCCTTGCTTAATAAGTGGATCTCCTGTAAAAATACTATTTTGGCATTTAGACCTGTTAGGTGAGAGCTTTAATTTGTGATTCAGCCCTTTAACATTCCAGCTGTCAAAGTTAACTGTTTGGTCATGAAGATCTTGCTTCTGAGCTTTTGCTGTCATTTGGTAGTCTTAACTTAAAATAAGACAGCTTTGACCTTAATTTCCAGATTTCCCAGCAGTTATTGTCATGAAGCTTAATGTTGTGTTGGCACTTATAATTATACTGTAAGGATTAAAAGAATAGATTAGAAATAGCTTGCTCTCTTTCTCTCCACCCTAGTAATTTTGCCTCCCATACGTGAAGCTATACCACACTTCACAAAGTCCCAGTCCTCTGACATACCTAGAGATAGAGCACGTCCAAAACAAAACAAGCCCCCAGCAGTGGCATATAAGGATCAAAATAGAGATATCTATTGACAATACAGTCCAAATACTATAAACATAAGCATAAAATATAATCTTAAACAGTCTTGAGAGAGTAAACCCTGGGAATGATGTTAAACATTAGCCCTGGATAAGTATAGCAAGCCCTAATGCAATAAACCAAGGGTATGATGTTAAAAAAAAACTACACATACATATACATATATACTTATACACATGTAATTGTATTTAAAATATAAAGAAAAAGTTACCGAGAAGTAAATAGGATGTATAATAATGGTACCAATATCATTGCAGGTGGATCAAACAGCCAGTAAGATCCTCTTTGTCATGTCTGAACAGAATGTGACCAACGATCATACTTCAAAAAAGTGTCCGGATCAGTTTTTTTAGCTCTTTTTTTGCTACCTTCGTAGAAGTAAAAACATATAGCTTGCCTTGAATGTCCACTTTCATGTTGGCAGGATGCAAGAGGCTGTATCTGATATCGGCTTTCCATAAGCACTGTTTAATGATGTAAAATGTGGCACATTTAGCTGCTGTTGAAGGTGAGAAATCATAGAAAATATGACTGTGGTCATTTTCAAATATAATCACTTGTTTCTGTCTGAGAAGTAACATTATACAAAGTTTAAATTGTAATTTTTCAAAATGCATGATGAGAGTGTTAGGTTAGGAGGGATTTGATCCCCCTATGCAGTACGCTGCTGCTATCTTGTTGTCTGATTTGAAGTCCTCGCCAATTATTTTAGAGAATAGTTCAGCTACAAATTTCACTACGTTTGGAGTTTCACAATTCTCAGGAAGACCTTCAATTCTAATACTGTATTATTCCTTCTGCATCCATCTTCCAGTGCAGCAAGTCTGTCTCCGAGTGCTTTGTATTCAGGATTTGCAGCCATTGCTTTTCTGTCATCGGTAGATGCCAGTTGTTCCGCTGTTTCAGTACGAGTCACGAGTGTTTGCTTAACGTCTTCCAACTGAATGCCAAGTGCTGTAAGTTTACTCTCAAACTTAGAAGCATTTTCCTGTATTTGTTCCTCAGTTTTTTCTAGCATAGCTTTAAAGGCAGCCTCAAAGTGATTATTTACATGTTTTTCTTGGTCTTTAATATCCTGAAGCAACTTTTGATTTGTCTTGTGTATGTCTTTTATTTCTTTCCTTATATCATTTCTTTCTTTCTTTATATCTTTCTTTAAATCATTCTTGAGCTCTTTTATGTCTTGAGCAGTGGCCATTGCTACGATCATTACCTTCAGCTCGGACAGCTTGTTTCGGTTTTCCCTATGCGTCACCGATGAAGTCTATGATTCCTGATCGCAAGGAGTGGTTAACAACGTGGAAGGTAAGGCCATTTTCAGTTTCAATTAATCTTCTAGAATCGACAAGGTATCCTGGCCTGATTCTATTGTACAATTGCTCCCAGTTTCGCTCTCGGCTGGAGATGATGCAGTAGCGTCCAGTCCCAGGAAATCTGTACTTTCGTCTATCTCCTTGATGCATGTCTAAGCTTAGATGGAGCTTTAGCTGTCTTTTCTATATTTTTCTGAACCCTATTTCTGCCAGTCATGTTAATATATGTTTGGATATAATGTAATTGAGCCTCCTCGGGTTAAGTAAATACAGGATACCTTGGGATGATAAAAAAAGAAAAAATAACACCACTGCCAACGGAGTTCCATTTCAGATGTCCATCTCCCGTACCGGTTGAGACCACCTTAAAGGATTAAAATTTCTAAAGTGCTGAATGCAATGTGAGGCAGAGTCTGACAAGTTAGTTTGTGGTTTGCATTGTGATGCTGAGATCTGGGATCCTATATTTTTAATTTTCTCATTAAAGATGTTCATAAAGTCTGTACTGCTATCTTTTGGTATTTTGCACTGTAGGTCTGAATTCCCATTTGTTAATTTAGCCACTGTTCTAAACAGTACCTGAGGATTTTTATTATTGCTATCTATTATTTTCTGAGCAAGCTTTAAAGAGAGCTTTTTTATATTTTTAACACTCTTTGTCCAAGCAATTTGAAAGACATGCAGCTTTGTTATTGTCCATCTGCATTCCAGTTTTCGACACTCTAATTTAAGAGCTTGAGTGTTTTCATTAAACCAAGGAGAGTTTCTATGTGCTTTGATCACTTTTGTTTTAAGGTTAGCCACTGCGTCCAGAGCTTCTCTCAAGGTCATATTATAATATGATGTTAGTTGATCTAAATTGCTTTCCATGTTTACATTCGATGTTAACTGATGTAAATGGGTTTCCACAATTACACTTGACTTACTCAAAGTATTTATAAATTTTGAAGCAGAATTACAGTCTAGATGTTGCACTGTCTTTGTTTTGTTTGTATTGGTAAAGGCAGAACCAAATCAAACATAAATAAGTAGTGATTGGAAATAACTTTATTTAATGAAGTAATATTTAAATTTTGAATTTCAATTTTGTAAGTTATACTTAAATTTAATGTGTGGTTATGATTATGAGTTGGACCTTTGACAATCTGACAAAATCCTACTGAATTTAACAAATAAGTAAAACATTTGCTAAAAGTGTCAGTTTCCACATCAATGTGTACATTAAAATCGCGGATCAGAAACAGTTTCATCCCAAATGTTCTAAACGCACTCAATCAGTCCATCAATTGTTCCTGGTAGAACTGTTTTGTACTTATAAGTAAAATCACTTCACTGTAAACTTAGTTATAATATTGCACAACCTGAGTCACTTTATAAAGCACGTATTTGCATATGAAGGCAACTGGCTTCTAAGTCGATTTAGATTTCCAAGAGCTATCTTCTTGGAGCTCTTGATATAATTTTTAAGATGAAATGCAGTAAAGCATGTTTATTACATTATACAGATGAGTTTTAAACTTCATTAAAATAATGTACAGTACTGTGCAAAAGTTTTAGGCAGGTGTGAAAAAATGCTGTAAACAAAGAATGCTTTCAAAAATGGAAGTGTTAATCATTTATTTTCATCAATCAACAAAATGCAGTGAATGAACAAAAGAGAAATCTAAATCAAATCAATATTTGGTGTGACCACCCTTTGCCTTCAAAACAGCATCAATTCTTCTAGGTACACTTGCACACAATTTTTGAAGGAACTCGGCTGGTAGGTTGTTCCAAACATCTTGGAGAATTAACCACAGATCTTCTGTGGATGTAGGCTTCCTCACATCCTTCTGTCTCTTCATGTAATCCCAGACACACTCGATGATGTTGAGATCAGGGCTCTGTGGGGGCTATACCATCACTTCCAGGACTTCTTGTTCTTCTTTACGCTGAAGATAGTTCTTAATGACTTTGGCTGTATGTATGGGGTCGTTGTCCTGCTGCAGAATAAATTTGGGGCCAATCATACGCCTCCCTGATGGTATTGCATGATGGATAAGTATCTGCCTGTATTTCTCAGCATCGAGAACACCATTAATCCTGACCAAATCTCCAACTCCATTTGCAGAAATGCAGCCCCAAACGTTCAAGGAACCTCCACCATGCTTCACTGTTACCTGCAGATACTCATTATTGTACCGCTCTCCAGCCCTTCGACGAACAAACTGCCTTCTGCTACAGCCAAATATTTCAAATTTTGACTCATCAGTCCAGAGCACCTGGTGCCATTTTTCTACACACCTGTTCCTATGTTTTCGTGCATACTTGAGTCGCTTGGCCTTGCTTCCACGTCGGAGGTATGGCTTTTTGACTGCAACTCTTCCATGAAGACCACTTCTGGCCAGACTTCTCCAGACAGTAGATGGGTGTACCTGGGTCCCACTGGTTTCTGCCAGTTCTGAGCTGATGGCACTGCTGGACATCTTCTGATTTCGAAGGGTAATAAGCTTGATGTGTCTTTCATCTGCTGCACTAAGTTTCCTTGGCCGACCACTACGTCTACGATCCTCAACGTTGCCCATTTCTTTGTGCTTCTTCAAAAGAGCTTGAACAGCACATCTTGAAACCCCAGTCTGCTTTGAAATCTTTGTCTGTGAGAGACCTTGCTGATGCAGTATAACTACCTTGTGTCTTGTTGCTGTGCTGAATCTTGCCATGACATGAAACTGTCTTCCACAACCTCACCTTGGTAGCAGAGTTTGGCTGTTCCTCACCCAGTTTTAAGCCTCCTACACAGCTGTTTCTGTTTCAGTTTAATGAATGTGTTTCAACCTATGTGTGACATTGATGATCATTATCACCTGTTTGGTATAATTGGTTGATCATACACCTGACTATAATCCTACAAAATCCCTAACTTTGTGCAAGTGTACCTATAAGAATTGATGCTGGTTTGAAGGCAAAAGGTAGTAACACCAAATATTGATTTGATTTAGATTTTTCTTTTGTTCGCTCACTTTGCATTTTGTAAATTGATAACAACAAACAATCATTATTTATATTTCTGAAAGCATTCTTTGTTTACAGCATTTTTTCACACCTGCCTAAAACTTTTGCACAGTACTGTATATTGTTAATAATTAAACATGTGAGGACATGGTGGACAGTGGCAGAAATGAGCTGGCGCCAATTCAGGGATTATTCCTGCCTCGCACTGTATGCTTGCTGGGACTGGCGTGACCCTGGATGGATAGAATGGATGGTATAATTAAACATGTACTACGAAGATATTTCAATGTTTCATAAAAGTTATGAAGAATCTAAGGTTCTAATCTTACAGATGGCTTGGCATCTATTACAGAGTATATTGTGTGGCAATTGGTTACTTGGAGAAAGAAAAGTAAGGACAGGAATTGGAGGTTAGCATGTTTGAAAGAGACAGTACTGCTGCAGGAAATTATTTCATCGAAGGTCTTGCATGGCTCATCAAACATCTTGCGGGAGGCAGGAACAATCTCTGGACAGGGCGCCAACTCATCGCTAATACTGCGCCACCGTGTCCCCATGTTTAAAACATGATTTAATTCCTATCATTATGAAAATGATATCAAGTATACATCTTAATATTTAAATTGTTCAAAGAGCTGTAATATCATGAATGTAATGTATTCTGTGTCCTGTCAACGGAAGAGAAACCCCATTTAAGAAGCATGTAGTGATTCACAGACATAGAGTACATAAAAGAACACATAGAAAGAAGCATTTAACATACTACTTTAGTTACGATGGGATCTGAGAAACTAGTAAATTAAATGATTTTAAGATGAAGTTTATGACATTCTATTTTAATGACAAAATAAACTGTGATTAAAGTGGATATTTCGAGATTAAAGTTGACATTTGGACATTTTTTTCAACTGTGTCCCTATATTGTTTTTCTTTTCTCTATACCCTAATATGCTTCCATATGACACTCAGACGGAGAGGCTATGACTCGTCTTTTCACAGCGACTTTGATATCCGACCACTTCTTATTAATTTCTGGCACTTTGCAACTTTCTGAACTTGAATTATTGAGTTTCTCTGCCACTCTGTTACTCGATCAACTTCCTTTTGTTGTTTATATCACTGCTTAAACCAACAAATACTACATTTTTTCCCTGGATCCACTTGGTATTTGCTGAAATTCTTCTTTTTCCCCTGTGCTTTTGCCATTGTCTTTTCACAGAACGCAAAACATAAGGGGCTATTTATATTGATTTGCAAATTCAAAGAGGTGTCATTCTGGGACGAGTCTGGGAGGGGCGACAGGTGTGTGCATGAGCGTTACATTTCACGCAGACCAGGATTAATGTAGTGGAAGAATGTGGAAGTTGGAGTACATACAGATTTATGGTTATGGATTTTTTTTGTGCATATGCATATTTACGCTTTTGTTCGTACACAATGTTTTAGTGTGAATTCTACGCACGGCGTTATGCATGAGGCCCCAGGTTTCTAGCAAGCAATGAAGGGAACACAATCTGTTATAAATCACATCCCTTCTATATGATCTTGGTAAGGGGCCAGATACAACTAAATTCTGACATTTTCTTTTAGCTTTGGTGCATAAAGAGATGAAGTTCTTTAATATCTCAGATTGCTGTATATAAATATTATTAGTGCTGACATGCAGCAATAAGGTAGCTACTTCATCATCGGTGACACGGTCCAATCCGGCCTCTATGTCAAAAACCTTTGCCCCTGTGTCGCATTTAACATTAACTGCTGGTTTCACATAGTTTGGAATTCTTACATTCCACACTATGGAATAGCCAATTATGAGCACTTTGTTGTTCTCAGTATCCACAGGCATGGTGCAGATCTGTTCTGGCTCCGAATTGGTGACCTGGGTGCCGAGGGACTAAATTTTGGCTTCTTAGACCCCCGTCTTAGGCCAGGTTTATACTTCACGCGACACGTGCTCCAGCAGATGCTATTGCTATGTAAGCGTTGTACTGTTCATACTTGCGCACGAACTTTGCATAAATCTGGAAGATCCCACTCGGTGGCAGTGTGAGATATCATCATGGTGAGAACAGGTTAGGCTTTGCTGTGTTGTGAATTGCCTGAAACACCCATTAAATTCCGAGGACACCTTACCGTAATATCTCTGAAAAGGATGTTTAATGATTAAATCCATCAATCCAGGGATGTACTCATTCCTGCAAGCATCGGGCGCGAGACAGAAGCAATCCCTGAACAGGGCATCAGCTCATCACTAGGTGAACACATACACTAACGTCATTTTAGTTTCACCATATCCCCAAACATTCATGTCTTTGGAAGGAAACTGGAGCACACTGCAGAAACCCACCAGGAAAACATGCAAACTCCAGACAGGGAACACAAGGGATGTGACTCCCTGCGATGCAGATCATGCTGCCACGTGTAATTGTTATGAGTATTCATTATTTAAATGAAGTTAACAAGTTATCCGTAAAATGCAAAATACATCAAGTATACATCTAAGAATGTGCAGAGAGCTGGAATATCATAAATGTAATGTGTTCTGTGTGGCGATTGCTGCTGTCAGGTCAGGAGGAATCCCCAGAAGCACATAGCACATATCAATTAACAACTGGGTCGGTTTTAAGATGACGGTTATGACGGTCTACTTTAATGATAAAGTAAACTACAAGGTTAAAGTGGACATTTCGAGATTAAAGCTGAAATATCCACTTTAATCACAAAATACACCTTTTCACCATATCCTTAATTTTTTTCTCTGTGGCTCAAATGCGCTGCTGTACATTCTGCAGTAACTTTGGTGCTTTCGGCGCTTTCTGCATTCAGGTGAATCACTAAGATACCATTGGCTTTAAGTTTCTACAACCTGCTGGGTGATCGACTTCAATTTCTCACTGTCGGTTATTTCTCCTGGTTGGCTGTCGGCTTTACTCCAGTTGAACATACTTGGGTGTTTGCAAAAGGCTATGTGCCTTTAGTATGTAGATGATCTGTTGCTTTGCTCTGATTTAAAGGAGAATTGTGAAAAGGACAGTAAAGCATTACTTTTCTTTCTAGCACAATATTGTCATAAATATTGTCTAGCACAATATTGTCAATAATTCCCATTACACAAAAGGGAAAACGGTTGTTTTCTGACTCCCATATCTTGGCCGCAACACTTATGTCCCATCCTGAAATTAATCAGCAGTTGCTATCTTTTCTCAGCATGATTGGCTATTGCTGACAGTGGATCTTTAAAAAAAACAAAAAAAAAACACTGATGTCAGCCCCTAGATTTGTTTTAAATTATTGTAATTGGCTGAAATGTGCACACAAAATTTAGAAATCTCTGATATCGATCTCTAGAGCTCTGACTTAATTTGTGTTACAGTGAGTTTTGACTGTGTGACTTTTTGCTTATAAAACTACTTGTACATGTCCGAAACATCTTTCCTTCGAACCCTGATCAGGTTCTAAGGGAACATGTTCTTTTAATAGTACTAAAATACAACGGAGACAATTTATTTCAAGAATAAACATGCTATTGGTGTTTGCTGTGATGCTTTTGAGAAATGGAATGTATATTGAGGATGGTTGAATGAAAAAAACACTGTTAAGACAGGGAAGTATGGTGACAGCAATTAGCACTACTGCTCAACAATAGGAAATGAATGTTTGGGCTTATATGCTTTCTGTGTGGAGTGAAATGTGAGTGTCTTCAACTGCAACAGTTTAAGTGCATTTGAGTATGTTTTCCATTACAGTGGAACCTCGGGTCACAACCGTAATTCGTTCCAAAACTCTGGTCATAACCCGATTTGGTCGTGACCCAAAGTAATTTCCCCGATAGGATTGTATGTAAATACAATTAGTCCGTTGCAGACCATACAAACTGTATGTAAATATATTTTTTTAAAGATTTTTAAGTATAAAAATAGTTAATTACACCATAGAATGCACAGCGTAATAGTAAACTAAATGTACAAACATTGAATAACACTGAGAAAACCTTGAACAGAAAAAAGTAACATTGCAAGAATTCACACTATAGCCTTACGAATTGCTCGCTGTAAACACTTTTTTTAATGAGTTTTAAGCACAGGGAAAAAAATGAACATTTGAAAAATCCGTAATTTAATAAACAACCAAGAAAAGTAACATTGCAACAATGCACACTACGAACCACTCACTGTAAACACTTTTTTTTTAATGAGTTTTAAGCACAGGGAAAAAAATGAACATTTGAAAAATCTGTAATTTAATAAACAACCAAGAAAAGTAACATTGCAACAATTTACACTGCGAACCAAAAAATAAACATTTGAAAAATCCGTAATACAAAAACTAACCATAAACCACCATGAAAACTACAGTTTTGAGGGAGAGTCCGGCTCCACGATGGAGCGATGTTCTCCTTCAGGTGTTTTCTCTCTTGTGATTTCTTGGGTTTCTGGTGTTTTTAGCTGTTTAGCTGGTGGATCAGACTTCATGAAATAGCGGTCTAATGTGACTTGCCTTTTCCTACGCATTAAAATTTTTCAGAAATGCGAGACAACATTGTTGTTCATCATGTTTATCACTCTGTTCGTAACCGCTTTGTCAGGGTGGTTCTTCTCGAAAAAATCCTGGCACTCGTTCCATTTTTCCATGATGGCTTTTATCGCATCACTTTTTATAACTTCTTCCCCTGAGGACTGCTCCTCGGTGAACAACCTATGTTGCTCCTGCTGGAGTTCAGCGAGTTCCTCCGTCGTCAGCTCCTCCTTGTAATCCAGGACCAGCTCCTCGATGTCCTCATTGTCCACTTCAAGACCCATGCTCTTGCCCATGGACAGAATCTCATCCACAACTGGAGGCTCAAAGCTATCTAAATCCTGTTCAGGAACGCATTCAGGACAAAGTTTCTTCCAGGCTGAGTTCAAGGTCCGGTATGTGACGTCTTCCCAGGCTTTATCAATGAGGTTGATGCAATGAACGATATTAAAATGGTTCTTACAGAACTCTTTCAGGGTCAAAGATGTCTCCTCGGTCACATTGAAACACCTGGTGAATAGTCCTTTGGTGTACAGCTTCTTAAAATTTGAAATAACCTGCTGGTCCATGGGCTGCAGAATAGGAGTCATGTTGGGGGGAGGAACACAACCTTAATAAAGTCGTATTCCTCAACCATATCGTCAACCAAATTTGGAGGGTGTACCGGTGCATTGTCCATCAGAAGAAGGCATTTTTTAGGCAGATTATTCTCTTCAAGATATCGCTTCAAGGCGGGAGCGAAAGCCTTGTGCAGCCATTCCAAAAACAAGGTCCTTGTGACCCAACCCTTCATGTTTGCCCTCCACATCACGGGCAGTCTGGCTTTGTTTACATTGTGCTGCTTGAAAGGACGAGGGTTCTCAAATTGGTAAACAAGTAGCGGCTTGATTTTTACGTCGCCACTAGCGTTAGCACACAACAAAATGGTTAACCTGTCCTTCATTGGTTTATAGCCAGGCATAGCCTTCTCTTCCTGGGTAATGTAGGTCCTCTTCGGCATCCTCTTCCAGAACAATCTGGTCTCGTCGCAGCTGAACACTTGTTGGGGGATGTAGCCTTCATCCTTCACTAATTTTGTGAAATTTTTCACAAATTCTTTCGCAGCTTCAGCGTTGGAACTAGCAGCTTCTCCATGCCTTACCACACTATGAATGCCACTTCTCTTGCGAAACTTTTCAAACCATCCTCTACTGGCTTTAAATTCTTCACTTTTGCCACTTGTAGAAGGATAGTTTTGCAGCAAATCGCCATGAATCTTCCAGGCTTTTTTGCATAACATTGTCTCGCTTACACTATCCCCTGCAAGTTGCTTCTCGTTCAGCCACACTAGCAACAGTTTTTCCACCTCTTTCAGCACTTGAGGCTTCTGCCTGGTTAACACTGTAACTCCTTTTCCAACATCAGCTGCTTTAATGACCTCTTTCTGCTTTAGAATAGTCGAAATCGTAGATTTTGACTTCTTGTACTCGGCGGCAAGATCAGTAACACGAACGCCACGCTCATACTTTTCAATAATTTCTTTCTTTAATTCGATTTCAGTTTTCTTCTAACCTTTCTTCTCACCACTCTTCACTTGCTTAGAAGCCATGGTTAACTGCAAAATTAATGGAAAAGCACAGGAAATACTGTAGAGCACAAAGAGTTCACAGCGAAAGCACGCACGTCTGACTGAGAACAATGCACATGTGAGGAACTTATCAGCGCATACGAACCTGAAGGGAAACGAAATAGAGCACAAAGAGTTCACAGCGAAAGCACGCACGCACATGCAAGCACGCATGTCTGACCGAGAACAATGCAACACGTGCGGAAATCATTGGCACGTACAAACCGGAAGGGAAACTGGCTTGTTCGTCAACCGAGTGTGTGGTCGTGAACAGATGCAAAAGTTTGGCGAACTTTTTGGTCGTAACCCGATTTGTACGTGTTCAGAGACGTTCATGAACCGAGGTTCCACTGTATGTTAAAGAGATCTTTGTGACTGCAGTGTATTAAACAAAGTTTGACTAAGTTTGGGAATATGATTGAAGAGAATGTTTGTATATTTATGCATATATATATGTGTATGTACTGTACAGTATAATATATATATTGTGGAACATGACCCGGACACAGACAGGCAGACACGTTGTAATCACCCCACACATGTTTATTGAGGTGCTCCATATTCACAATAAGTGCTCCTCAGTCCCCATGTCCCCAAAGTCCTGGCCAACACACAACAATGCCTTCACTTTCTCTTCAGGCCGCCTCCTTCCCTCCTCCCAGATCTCGTCCTTCTTCCACCTGACTGTCCTGAATGAAAGGAGGCGGCCCCTTTTATCCTCACCCGGATGTGCTCCAGGTGCTTCCCGGCAATCTTCTACCGGCACTCCCCAGTGTGGCGGAAGTGATGGCTGTGTACCCGGAAGCACTCCGGGTGTCCCCAATCCTCTTCCCCCCAGCACTTCCGGGTGTGGTGGAAGTGCTGAGGTCCAGGGCTCCCAAGGCATTCGGGTGCCCCCTGGCGGAGACCACAGGCCCCTACAGGGATGAGCTTCCATGCTCTGTTCCTGTGGTCCCCATAGCCGCCAGGGCGGTCGCCACCACGTGGTCTGGGGAAGGCATAAACCCCATTTCCAGTCCTCCGGGGCATCCCAGCCGGGTCGCCCGCCCAACCACCTGCGACTATATATATATATATATATATATATATATATATATATATATATATATATATATATATAATATATATGTATATATATATATATATATATATATATGTATATATATATATATCTATACATATTAATAAAAGGCAAAGCCCTCACTGACTCACTGACTGACTGACTGACTGACTGACTGACTGACTGACTGACTGACTCACTCACTCACTCACTCACTCACTCATCACTAATTCTCGAACTTCCCGTGTAGGTGGAAGGCTGAAATTTGGCAGGCTCATTCCTTACAGCTTACTTACAAAAGTTAGGCAGGTTTCATTTCGAAATTCTACGCGTAATGGTCATAACTGGAACCTGTTTTTTGTCCATATACTCTAATGGAGGAGGCGGAGTCACGTATCGCGTCATCACGCCTCCTACGTAATCACGTGAACTAAAAACAAGGAAGAGATTTACAGCACGAGTCAAACGCGGGAACTAAGGTAAATGACGTTCATTTTTCAGTGTCTTTTAATACTGTGTAAGCATACATATTAACACATGTGCAATTAAACGTGTGCATTTACGGGGTGATTTCTCAGGCTTAAAAGCTCGTCTTTTATCAAACGCGGGAACAAAGGTAAATGACGTTGTTCACTGTCTTTTAATACTGTGTAAACATACATATTAACACATGTGCAATTAAACGTGTGCATTTACGGGGTGATTTCTCAGGCTTAAAAGCTCGCCTTTTACTAAAAAGGTAAATGCAAACTGTTTTCATTCTGAAGGGCACAAGCCCCTCTAGCGCTGACGTCTGAGGATCGATTACCGTAAGCAACTGCAGTGAGTGTGTACGCCTGATGAGCCAAGAATAAGGGGGAAAGACGTGTCGCGTACTCTTTGCATTATTTGACAGTAAACTATTTTCAACCATTCTATGATCTGCTTCTCACAACTGAAGGCACCGTGGCTGATATTACCTCACTTGCTGGCCAACCATAAGCGTTACCTGGTAGGTAACCAGCCACTCACTTCACTCCCTTATGGGAATCGAACCTCGGACGTCAGCGCTACAGGCAAAGCCCCTAAAATTGCGCCACAGCGTGTGGTTCGTTTATTTGACAACATGTAGATCGGGGTAATTACATTCACGGCATTCGTAGTCTGATTCACAATCTGATTGTATGGGTGCTTACCTACCAGGTAACGCTTATAGTTGGCCAGCAAGTCAGGTCGAAGTGATCACTCGAGTGAAGGCAGCTTCACAAAAAAACAGATCCTTAACAAACTGTTATTAGTATATTTTCCCTCAATTTAAAAAGGTTTTCTTTTCTTCTTAATAAAAATTTAAAAGCGGTACTTCGCCGGTGCGAAGCGCATGGATTTGACCGACTGACACATACAGACATATTCATGAGTGCAGGTACTTCGGAAGGAAAGCACCGTGTAAACCTAAAGTTTAAATTAAGTTCATAGACCTACAAAAGGTTGCCATTCATTTGAGGCAAGATTGCTTTTCTTCTGTACAACTATACGTTGCATTCTCAAGAGTGTGCTTGCACGGCTTCGGATATAGATATATATATGTATGTATGTCTATATATAAATATGTAAGCTTATAAGTACTGCCTTACTTCTCTTTAAGAAAGGAAGATGTAATGATACTTGATTTAAACGATTCCATGTCTTCCTGGGTTTGCTTAGCTTATTGTCAATATCTTTACACCTTTTTGTAAGACTTATTGACTAAAACGGGCTTTCACGAAAAAAGTTAGGGCTTTGCTACAGGATACACCCTCCACAAGTTAAGCAAGTAAAAATAAAATATATATTTCTGTTTTATTTAATCCTTTTAAGTTTGTATGCATAGCCCCATTTGGCTGTTTTATTTTTTTTTTTCTTTCTTCAGTAATATTTAATCTCCTTAAAGAAAAAGAACATATCCATTTTACTTTTTTTGTATCTCTTTAGTAATATTTTAGTGTAAAAGGATAACCAGTATTTAAACTTTTTATGTTACTTTATAAATTTATTTTACACAATGTTGAAAAATTAATCTGCGGTGGGTTGGCACCCTGCCCTGGATTGGTTCCTGCCTTGTGCCCTGTGTTGGCTGGGATTGGCTCCAGCAGACCCCCGTGACCCTGTGTTTGGATTCAGCGGGTTGGAAAATGGATGGATGGATGGATGGATGAAAAATTAATAAGAAAGCTACATATTTTGGCAGCTGCTGCTTTAATTTTCAATGAAATGAAAAAACCTCTCCAAGAGAAAACGTCAACGAAGAAGAAACAGTTTGCACTATCTAAAAATGAGAAACCCTCATTTATAAAAGTTTGCTGCAGATGACTTAACTGAAAATAAATGAATAGTTCCTATGTGTATAATACATATTTATGTATTTTACTTATGCCTTTATTCCAGCAACTTGCAACATCTGAGGTACAATTTGTTACATTACTTTTGTTTTTTGCAGCACAGGCAGGTGAAGTGACTTCCTCAGGGTCACACAGTGGTGTCAGTACCAGGATTTGAACTGACAAGCTCCGGGTTTACTTCAATATTACTGAAGAAACAAAAAAAATTAAAACTGGCAAATAGGGCTATGCATACAGATGTCCATCCATCCATTATCCAACCCGCTATATCCTAAATACAGGAGCCAATAAGTAGATATGTATATATACAGTATATATATATATATATATATATATATATATATATATATATATATATATATATATATATATATATATATATGTGAATGTATGTATGTATATATGTATGTCTATATTTATATCTATATATATATATGTAGATATGTAAATTTGTATATGCATATATATATATGTATATGTGGATGTGTATATGTATATATATGTATATGTAGATATGTGTATATGTAGATATGTATATATATGTATATATATTTATGTATATATATGGTTACATAACCTCTTTAACACACTACTTCTCCGCTGCGAAGCGCGGGTGTTTTGCTATATGTAGATATCTGTATATGTAGATATGTATATATATGTATATATGTATATGTATATATATGTTTACATAACCTCTTTAACACACTACTTCTCCGCTGCGAAGCACGGGTATTTTGCTATATATATATATATATATATTCCATGCAATTCTTGCTCAGCTGTATACATAGGACAAACGTCAAAAAAAATCTCAACACGTGTACAGGAACATCGCAACGCTGTCAGAAGAATGGACGCACTATCTTTGATATATGCACATACTAAATCGACAGGACACACATTCAACTGGGACAACGTAAAAGTAAAATTTAAGGCCAGTACAAAAAGCGCCAGAGAGTTGGCCGAGTCTTGGCTATCAGATGAAAATGCCATCAACAGACACTTGGACATAAATCCAGCATATGCCAACTTAAGAAGGACATATGCACTTTAATTTAACGATAACCCCCCCCCCCCCCCCCCCTTTTGATCATACGGACTTAGTCACCTCCACCCACCCCCCCCTGAATGTGCTGCTATATATTGCCTTTGATTCTTGTAAGTCTAAGCATTATCCTCTGATGAAGACCCCTGATAGGGGTTGAAAGCTCAGGAATAAAACTATTTTATGATACGTGATTCGTTTTTTCTCCCTTTGTGGATCTCCAACTGCAAATATATATATATGTAGATATGTATATATATATATGTGTACATATATGTAGATGTGTATATATGTAGATATGTAAATATTTATGTATATATATGTGTCTGTGTATATATATATATATATATATATATATGTGTGTGTGTATGTATGTATGTGTGTGTGTATGTATGTATGTATGTGTGTATGTATGTATGTGTATATGTATATGTGTGTGTTTATGTATAGATAGATAGATAGATAGATAGATAGATAGATAGATAGATAGATAGATAGATAGATAGATAGATAGATAGATAGATGTGTGTATATATATGTTGATATGTGTATATATATATGTATATATATGTGGATGTGTATATGTATATATATATGTAGATATGTGTATATATGTATATGTATATATATGTTTATGTGTGTGTGTGTGTGTGTATATTATATATATAAAAGACAGCAACACTCATAACAATGACAACACAATTACATTGACAATCATGTTACGTTATTTTTAAAATGTTTCCTTTTCTTTTTCATAACCTCTTTAACACACTACTTCTCCGCTGCGAAGCGCGGGTATTTTGCTAGTATATATATATATACTAGCCAACCCGCGGCGTACCATACGCTGCATAATCAGGCCACTTTTTTAATGATTTTTAAGCACAGGGGGAAAATTAACATTTGAAAAATCGGTAATGTAATAAATCACCAAGGAAAGTAACATTTCATGTGCCCACCCCCAACTCGTCACCTGAGTCGTTTTCCTCTTTGCACAGTCCACATGCACATGTGAGTCACGTAGACTTTTCATTGTTGTTTGCGGTTTTGGCTGCTTTTCTATATATAATCCACCAAGTCTCCCGACCATGGTAGTACCTATTGTGTACAAAGGGCAGGGACGTAATCAGTGCGAGCGTATGACCCGCTAGCCATGTTTTTGAAAGTTTGGCCCTGTGCCTTATTAATTGTCATCGCAAAGGCAAATCTAACAGGAAATTGTCTTCATGTTAAACTAAAAGGCAAATTATCCGCGACAAACAAACTGTTTTACACGCTGCAAACCAACCCGCGGCGTAGTATACGCCGCATAATCACGCCGCTTTTATAATGTTTTTTAAGCAGAGGGAAAAAAATTAACATTTGCAAAATCCGTAACGCTGCTTTCAGTAAGTACAATGCACACGCGTTTAATTTGTTGGCCACTTTTTGCCAGCTGTCTTTTCTGGTTTGGGCTGCTTTTACAGTGTTACCGCTTGTGCATATTAAATCTTGAAATCCTAATTAACTAACTCACACCCACCCACCCAGCTTGTGTGAAAAAAATGCGCCCATTCTTTTATCATTTTCATCATTTTGTTGCAGACTATCAAAGACTTGCTGATCATGTTTTTTAGACTCAATATATATTGGCTTTTCACTCAGCGCGAGGGCGCGCATTCATTTTGGATTATTACATCCAGCTAGTCTGCTAGACTAATCTACTACACGGCTGCGTGTGAAAAACCGACTTATCCCGGATGAGTTTCACCAGCATTAATGATTAGGAATCTGGTTGGAACAAAACCCTGCATCCACAGGGGTTCACCAGGACCGAGTTTGGGAAACACTGCTGAACACAGATGAAACTGACTCAGGTGAGGAGTTGGGGCGGGCAAAGTGGTTGCAGATATTGATTATTCAGTGTTGTTTGCCTGAGTGTCTGATCTGCTCGACAGGATCATAAATAAAAGGAAAACAATGTGAAGGCAATGTCACAGGTGATCCTGTGGTAGAGCGGGTCCACAGCTCCCCTTCAAAAGGCCATTTTTAAATCAATAATCATCGCACTCACAGCATAGCGAGGGGCGTGGAAGTGTGGCTGAAACGGTTTCCGGGTGGAGTCGTGCTGCGGGCATTTCTCCCTTGTGCAGTGCATGAGCGAGTGAAGAGAGAGAGAAAGCCGGTACGTTAGAGTGAGCGAGAGCAGGCTCGAAGGCAATGTGTTCCTGTGGTATAGCGGGTCCATAGCTCCCCTTCAAAAGGCCATTTTTAATCAGGCGACTGACAGTAGTGGAGTCAGGCACAGAGAAGGTCAGCTGGTGAGAGAGCGTCTCGACTGTTGCAGGGCCTGCATTGGTGAAGCAGGTGAGACGCTAATGAAAAAGAGGCACAGGGCTTATTGGTTTTTAAAGACTGTTTCCTTCATTGTGTTTTAACCTCAGTTTTAAAGGATTGCGCGTCTCTCTCTCTCGGGCTGCCTGTGTGTGCCTCTGTGTCTCTCTGGCGCTGCCTGTGTGTGTGTGCGGCTCTCTCTCGCGCTGCCTGTGTGTGTGCCTCTGTGTCTCTCTGGCGCCGCCTGTGTGTGCGCGGCTCTCTCTCTCACGCTGCCTGTGTGTGTGCCTCTGTCTCTCTCTGGCGCTGCCTGTGTGTGTGCACGGCTCTCTCTCTCGCGCTGCCTGTGTGTGCCTCTGTCTCTCTCTGGCGCTGCCTCTGTGTGAACCAAGGTTCCACTGAGGTTGACCAATGAAAAGTCAACGTGGCTCAGAGCTGCAAGTGGACTGTGGCACAGACAAACAGAAATGACGGCATGTTTTCTGAGGCGTCGTGTCTGAGTTGGTGGGCGTGGCTCTGTGAGTTTTCGTCATATCCAGTGGTCTAAGAGTTGGTGGGCATGGCTCCTTCCTGCGTGCGCCATTGGCGTCTTACTTGTCAGCGGTTTAGTGAATCCACACCCCTTCCGGCGTGCTTTCCATGGGTGGCTACTTGTCGGCGGCTTAGTGAATTACAGTAATCCCTCGCTATATCGCGCTTCGCCCTTCGCGGCTTCACTCCATCGCGGATTTTATATGTAAGCATATTTAAATATATATCGCGGATTTTTCGCTGCTTCGCGGGTTTTTGAGGACAATGGGTCTTTTAATTTCTGGTACATGCTTCCTCAGTTGGTTTGCCCAGTTGATTTCATACAAGGGATGCTATTGGCAGATGGCTGAGAAGCTACCCAGCTTACTTTTCTCTGTCTCTTGCGCTGACTATCTGTGATCCTGACGTAGGGGGTGTGAGCAGGGGGGCTGTTTGCACACCTAGACGATACGGACGCTCGTCTAAAAATGCTGAAAGATTATCTTCACTTTGCTACCTTCTGTGTGCAGCTTTTAAGTATGCTGCACGGTGCTTCGCATACTTAAAAGCTCAAAGGGCACGTATTGATTTTTTAATCTGTCTCTCTCTATCTCTCTCTAACTCTCTCTCTCTCTCTCTCTCTCTCTCTCTGCTCCTGACGGAGGGGGTGTGAGCTGCCGCCTTCAACAGCTTTGTGCCGCGGTGCTTCGCATACTTACAAGCCAAACAGCCATATTGATTTATTTGCTCCTTTGAAGAGGAAGATATGTTTGCATTCTTTTAATTGTGAGACTGAACTATCATCTCTGTCTTGTTATGGAGCACAGTTTAAACTTTTGAAAAAGAGACAAATGTTTGTTTGCAGTGTTTGAATAACGTTCCTGTCTCTCTACAACCTCCTGTGTTTCTGCGCAAATCTGTGACCCAAGCATGACAATATAAAAATAACCATATAAACATATGGTTTCTACTTCGCGGATTTTCTTATTTCGCGGGTGGCTCTGGAACGCAACCCCCGCGATGGAGGAGGGATTACTGTATATATATAGATATTGTGACAGATGGCTGGGGCCCATGCCTGGCCAGGACTCCCGTTCACCACATCTGCCAGGGGGACAAGGGTGGGAAGCCCAGTATCTCCCCCTGGACGGTAGATGGCAGCCTCCCTGGGTTGCAGCGGTGCCTCAGACTCCCCCTGGGCTTCATGGGGATTGGAGTTCTGTGCAGCTCTGTGGGGTTCCGCAGGCGCCACCAGGGGATGCTGCAACAGGATTGGCTGGGCCCTTTTGGGCACTGGTTTCGCCTTACCCGGAAGTGCAGCCGGATGTCGATAATCAACCACCTGGAGCACTTCCGGATGCCCAATAAAAGGAAGCCAGCGACCACCACTCAGCAGCCAGAGTCGGGTGGAAGGAGGACAGAGCTGTGGAGGAGTAGTGGTGAAAGAGAGAGGAGTGTGGTGACTCAGTGGTTAGTGCTTGGGACTGTGTTGTGGCTGGAGGGATTATGGGGAAGTCTTTTCCCTGTGTCAAGTCTGTGCCGGGTCAGGCGCAATATAGCGCATTTCTTACTATATATATATATATATATATATATATATATATATATATATATATATATATATATATATATATATTGTCAATAAGTGGATGCTTGAGGGCACTGTTGCCACGTGAAACCCAATGGGCAGATGCAGACACTGGTTTAAAAGCACCCAGAAGTATTTTTATTTTCTTCTTCAAAGTGCCCCATTGACTTGATGTTATACTCTGATTAAAAAGTGTTCGTTTAATTTTTTTAAGCAGTATGTTTTCTACAAATCAAACCGAATGCAGAGAAAAAAAAAATTACAACAACGAATTAATTATAGAGAAACATGGATCTAGGGAAGGTTATAATACCATCTCCAAGGTATACGCTTCACAGTTCAGTGCAGTTTATAATATGAAACTAGAAAAACAAAAAACTAGAGCCACTCTGCCTGGGTCAGGCCACCACTCCAAACGTGGTTGTCAAACAAGAATTGCACTTGTTAGAAAGGCTACTGTGATGCTAATTGTCATCTGACTGAGTTTCAAAAGTCAGTGACTGCAATTGCAGAGAATATTCATGGCTCAACAATTTCCAAGGCTATGCATTAAAAGAGCCTTTTCGGAAGAGTGGCAAAGAAGTAGCCAAATACCAAAACCCATCAGCCAAATAACAACATATCTTCTGTAAATTGTTGTGTGTATTCCACTCAGAGAACACCAGATCTGAACCAGTATAAACTACATACTATCCATGAAAGTTGCAAATGTGGAAGAAAATACAGACACCCCCCACTGGAATGCCCCGATTCAAGCAATAAAACACACGCAGGAGAAAGCTTTAATCATTATTCTTTATCTAAATCTCACAATGTTACAAAGAAAAAAAGTGCCCTCCGTGCCATATTTTACAATTCATTGATTAGGTAATTGCTAAAAAAAGGAATTCATTACATATTCAGAAAACTTTTAACATGATTGGTTACACCTAGTTGTTAAAGAGACATAGCAAATGTTGATACCTTAAATGACTGCAATTTGATTAATAGTCTTGTTAGTTTAGGAAGAACATGACTGTTTAAATGTATTATTTTTATTCTTATTTTAGGAGACATGCTAGTTCCCCTACAGGTTTATCTGGTTTGGAACTGGATACAAAAACAGCAAACTCAGTACTAAGCGAAAATATAGAAAAATGATTATGCCATAAAATATAACATTTTCTCTTAAGGGGTTATATAAAATATCAAGAAATGCATTTATCATAGTGAGTAATAAAATAACAACATCAGCTTTTAAGGATAAGCTCAGAAGGATATGAGACTCAGGCACATGCTAGGTGCACATTGGACCAGGATTCAAATTCAACTCTTGCACAAACATACAAGAAAGAAAGAAAAAGTCAGACCTAAGACCTGGTAGGTAACCATCCAAATAATCAGATTATGATTCAGACCTATGAATGTAATACTCTAATCCTCACACTCTCAAGTAAGAGAACCAGCTGCTGTGGCACAACATCAGAGGTGCTGACGTCCGAGGTTTGATCCCCATAAGGGGAAGCAAAGGTGCATACACCTGACAAGCTGAAATTAGGGCAAAACATCTTGTATTCTTTGCATTATTTGGCAGGTACTATATCATATACTGTATATATGTATATATAGTGGCCTGTAAGGGGCACACTAGCTACGCAAACCCGACAGACAGACACCAGGCACAAGTCTGAGCACACACCACATGTTTATTGCAAGTGGGAAATGCTTCATTGGTCCCCACAGCAGCAGAGTACAATAAAGGCACTTTACAGTACAGCATTTTGTTTTTCTTCTTTTTCTCTCTATCTCTCTCTTTCTCTGCCTCTTATCCCTCCTAACTCTGGCTCCCGGAGTAGTGGCAGCTGCCTTCTATCAAGCTGTACCTGGGAGTGCTCCAGGTGGCTCGTTAGCAAGGTCTGGAATCACTCCAAGGTGTGATGAAAGCCCAGTGTAGTAGGGCTCAGCCACCTCAGCAGCTCCCCCGGTAGTCCCTGCAGAACCCAACAGGGCTAAAGTGAGCTCCAACTCCCAGCCTACCCTGCGTGACTCTGTGGTGCCACAGCAACCCTAGGGGCTGCCCTCTAGCATCCCAGGGAGATAATGCCCTGAACATGCTCTCTCCCCTGGTCCTTCCATCCAGCTGGCATCATAGCTTGGCAGGGACCCTAGCCATATGTGACTATATATATATATATATATATATATATATATATATATATATATATATATATACTGTATAATGTGTTTGTCATGTCATGCCATGTCATTTTCTAGCCCCTTTAATCCTGACCAGGGTCATGGAGGGGATCTGGAGCATAGCTAGCACAGGGCACAATGCACGAACAAACCTTGGACAGTCCATACCAGGGTGAATACACACTAAACACACAGTAAGGCCAGTTTTGTGTTGTCAGTTTCTCTGAACTGATAGTCTTTGGACAGTGTGAGGAAACACATACTGTATATTTATATTGTTGTAGTTTTCTGTGCGGCTTGAGTAAAAACTGGTCCACTACAAAGATATCTGTCTGGAAGCCCTTGATAATTAACTGCACAGTATCCAGAAGTATTTAGCAGTACATTTACATTAAATTAAATGAAAGAGATGCTGCTTGACAGGTCATTACTCTAGCTCAGAGTACAGATCGTTTTTTAGGTTGTAAGGGTTCTTACACCTCCAGATTGTTTTTCTGCACAGAGGCTAAGGATCTGCACTGGTATCCAGAAGGTTGCCGGTTCGAATCCCCGTCACTGCCAAAAAGAGATTCTACTCTGCTGGGCCCTTGAGCAAGACCCTTAACCTGCAATTGCTCCAGGGGCGCTGTACAATGGCTGACCCTGTGCTCTGACCCCAAGGGGTATGCGAAAACTAACAAATTCCTAATACAAGAAATTGTATAAGGTGAAATAAAGAACAAAAAAAAAAGAATGGTGTTGCCTACTCATCCACACTGTAAAACTCAGTAGAGTATGGAGTAGGCGATCATGATGCAGAATCTTTGAATTGCACTGATGCCGAACCTGATACAGAACTGGGCCAAAGCGTTCAGTAATAACCTGAGGTCCACACCATGGCGACTGAAGCTTTGGACTTCCTTGGTACTGTACCTCAAAAATATACTAAATCACTAACTTTATAAGGATACTCCTTAGTCCACAAGTAATATGTCTTCTTCTGCTGAATCTGTGCCACCTTTAGGTGCTTCTGGGCCATCGCATGTGCCTGATGCATGCCTTCTTCGAGATTTTTCACATACTCTGGGATTTCAGACCTTTGTGCATTGTGACACCCTTTGTAGTGGCAAGGTTCGCACCAGACCACACTGTGGGCATCTTGTAGTACAGGACCAACCAGGATCAGATTTGTGAGAAGTCAGACATGGAGACACAGACACAAAAAGGTGGTATTTCCAAAACAAGAGTGGGTTTATTTACAGGTGCAACAAAAACAACAAAAATAACATCCCAATCAAAAATATCCATCCATCCATCCATCCATTATCCACCGCTTATCCGAGGTCGGGTCGCGGGGGCAGCAGCCTAATCAGGGAAGCCCAGACATCCCTCTCCCCGGCCACCTCCTCCAGCTCCTCTGGGAGGACCCTGAGGCGTTCCAGGGCCAGCCGGGAGATATAATCCCTTCAGCGTGTCCTGGGTCTGCCCCGTGGCCTTCTCCCAGTGGGGCATGCCCGGAACACCCCCCCAGGGAGGCGTCCAGGGGGCATCCTAACCAGATGCCCGAACCACCTCAACTGACTGCCCTCAATGCGGAGGAGCAGCGACTCTACTCCGAGTCTCTCCCAGATAACTGAACTCCTCACCCTATCTCTAAAGGAAAGTTCAGCCACCCTGTGAAGAAAACTCATTTTGGCCGCTTGTATCCGCGATCTTGCTCTTTTGGTCACTACCCAAAGTTCGTGGCCATAGGTGAGGGTTGGAACGTAGATCGACTGGTAAATCGTCAGCCTCGCCTTTTGGCTCAGCTCTTTCTTCACCATGACGGACCATTGCAAAGCCCGCATTACTGCGGATGCCGCATCGATCCGTCTGTCAACCTCCCGCTCCATTCTTCCCTCACTCATGAACAAGACCCCGAGATACTTGAACTCCTCCACTTGAGGCAGTACTGTGCTCCCAACCCAGAGACAGCATTCCACCCTTTTCCAGCTGAGAACCATGGCCTCGGATTTAGAGGTGCTGACTCTCATCCCCACTGCTTCGCACTCGTCCGATGAAGCCAACAGAACCACGTCATCCGCAAATAGCAGAGATGAGATTCTGAGCTTACCGAAAAAGACCCCCTCCCCTCCTTGGCTGTGCCTAGAAATTCTGTCCATGTAACTTATGAACAGAATCGGTGACAAAGGGCAGCCCTGGAGGAGTCCAACCTCAACAGGAAACGAGTCCAACTTATTACCGCCAATGCGGACCAAGCTCCTGCTCCTCCTGTACAGGGACTGGATGGCTCGTAACAACGAGCCTTGTACCCAATACTCTTGGAGCACACCCTACAGGATGCTTCAAGGGACACGGTCAAATGCCTTCTCCAAATCCACAAAACACATGTGGTCTGGTTGGGCAAACTCCCATGCCCCCTCCAGGATCCTGGCCATAATGTAGAGCTGGTCCAGTGTTCCACGGTCGGGACGGAATCCGCATTCTTCCTCTTGAATCTGAGATTCGACCGGGCTCTCTTCTCCAGCACCCCTGAATAGACCTTACCAGGGAGGTGGAGGAGTGTGATCCCTCTATAGTTGGAGCACATCCTCCGGTCACGCTTCTTAAAAAGGGGAACCACCACCCTGGCTTGCCAATCCAGAGGCACTGCCCCCGATGTCCATGCAATGTTGCAGAGACGTGTCAACCAGGACAGCCCCACAACATCCAGAGCCTTTAGGAACCCAGGGTGAACCTCGTCCACTCCAGGGGCCCTGCCACCTCAGAGCTTTTTAACTACCTCGGCGATCTCAGCCCCTGTTATGGACGGGCCCCCCCGGAGTCCTCCAGCTCTGCTTCCTCTAAGGAAGACATGCTGGTGGGATGGAGAAGATCCTCAAAGTATTCCTTCCATTGGTCAATAACATCTACAGTTGCAGTCAGCAGGGCCCCATCTCCACTGTACACAGTGTTGGTGGAGCACTGCTTTCCCCTCCTGAGGTGCCTGACGGTTTGCCAGAACCTTCTCAGTGCCGACCGAAAGTCGTTTTCCATGGCTTCCCCAAACTCCTCCCATGCCCGTGTTTTTGCCTCTGTCGCCACACACTTGGCCCGCCGGTACCCCTCAGCTGCCTCTGGAGTCCCACTGGTCAACCAGACCCGATAGGACTCTTTCTTCAGCTTGACGGCCTCTCGAACCTTAGGTGTCCACCACCGGGTTTGTGGATTGCCGCCACGAGAGGCACCGACAACTTTGCGGCCACAGCTCCGTTCTGCTGCTTCGACAATGGAGGCTTGGAACATGGCCCATTCAGACTCAATGTCCTTCGCCTCCCTCAGAATGAGGTTGAAGTTCTGCCGGAGGTGGCAGTTAAAGATCATTCTGACCAGGTCCACCACCAGACGTTCCCAGCAGACCCTCATTATTCGTTTGGGTCTGCCTGGTCTATTTGGCAGCCTCTCCCGCCATCTGATCCAACTTACCACCAGGTGGTGATCAGTACACAGCTCAGCCCCTCTCTTCACCTGAGTGTCCAAGACATAAGGTCGCAGATCTGATGACACGATTACAAAATCGATCATCGAGCTGCGACCTTGGGCATCCTTGCACCAAGTGCACTTATGGACACCCTTGTGCTCGAACATGGTGTTCGTTATGGATAATCCATGACCAGCACAGAAGTCCAACAACTGCACACCCTCGAGTTTATATCAGGGAGGCCGTTCCTCCCAGCACGCCTCTCCAGGTTTCACTGTCATCGCCGACGTGAGCGTTTAAGTCTCCCAGCAGGACGATAGAGTCCCCAGGAGCTGCGCCTCTTCCAGGGACTCCAAGAAGGCTGGGTGCTCTGAACTGCTGTTTGGCGCATAAGCGCAAACAACAGTCAGAGTCCTTCCCCCAACTCAAAGGCGTAGGGAAACAACCCTCTCGTCCAACGGGGAGAACCCCAACGTACAGGCCTCGAGCCGGGGGGCCATAAGCAAGCCCACCCCTGCCCAACACCTCTCACCCACAGCAACTCCAGAGTGTCCAGCCTCTCTCAAGAGGAATGGTTCCAGAGCCCAGACCATGCGTAGAGGTGAACCCGACTATGTCTAGCCGGTACCTCTCAACCTCTCGCACCAGTTCAGGCTCCTTCCCCGCCAGAGAGGTAACATTCCATGTCCCAAAAGCCAGTTTCGGCAACCGAGGGTCAGAATGCCAGAGTTCCCACCTTCAGCTACCACCCATATCACATTGCACCCGACCCCTATGGCTTCTCTTGCAGGTGGTGGGCCCACAAGAGAGCGGAACCACGTTGCTCCTTCGGCCTGAGCCCGGCTGGGCTGGTCGAAGGTCCAGCCACCAGGTGCTCGCCAGCGAGCCTCTCCCCCGGGTACCCTTTCCCGGGTTTTAAGTCCATATGGGGTCTCAGGGTCGAGTTAGCAATATATACAGTGAAATTTCCAGTCCCCAAAAATGAAAAATACAGACAAAAATGTATATACACAAAAACTGGTAGTCTTCCTAAAGGAAGAAACTACACACAATCTTTATCCAATCACACGACACATTGCTCCTTTTCCCCAGTCGCGACTGATGCAGGTGCTTTCTGCACAGGTGCTCATCTCAACCTGTGTAAGCCATGCAATAAATAGGGCTTGAATCCTTGCATGCACGCAAGTGAGCACGAATGCATTCCGACATGCTCCCTCGGAAGAGCCAATAGGCACTACAAAAGTAAGTACTTCTTTTCTTTGGGAATTCCCTCCTCACACTAATTCATGCATGCACGTTCTTAACTAAAATGCTTTGCACTTTTCTTTGGCAATGGCAGGACTAAAGAGATGCTCGCCTTTATGATGTGGTACGCGCAAGCATCCTCGAGCAGGCCTGACTTGGAGGCGAAGCAGGCCGACCTGTCCTGGTGTCCAGGTGGTGGGCCTGTCCTGGTGTCCTGCTGCGTAAACCTGCTGAAGGTAAAGTTAAAATGACTGAGAAAGCGCACCCTGCCTGCACTTAATGACTTAAAAAGGTAAGTGCTTTAATGTTTATTTTGAAAAGTTGACTTGACCCTATTTATAGGAATTTTTCCTGTAAATTGGTAATGCCTGGTAGGCGGATTATCACATTCATTAGCATGAGCAATGCCTAGGGAGACTGCATGGTACTGGAGGACTTCTCTGCACAGGATTAGCCGATTTGGAGTGAGCCCAAGAAATGTATATAGGTATGCAGCAGTGAGTAGAGGCAAGTGTTGGTCCCAGTTCTTTTGGTTTTCATCAAAATAGCACCTAATTATTTGTAAGAGGGCACTGTTAATGCGTTCCACCTGACCGTTGCTGGAGGGATAGTATGGGATAGTCCTTGTTTTAGTTATCTACAATCCAAAAGGCAAATGCATATATTCATACAGCCCAATACTTGGTTATGAAGGCAGTATGTCCTCTGCTTGTACTTATATCTGCCAATACCTACTTTCCATGTCGAGGGTAGAGAATATGGTGGCTCCTCCCAGGGTGTCTAGGCATTCCTCTGTTTTTGAGAGTGGATAGACATCCTTTATAGTCAGTTAATTCAACCTGTGATAGACAATACAGTATCTGACTGCAACATCCTTTTCCTGAATGAGAACAGCTGGTGATGCACAATCAGACGTGGAGGGAATGACAACCCCTGCATGTAGTATTGCCTGTAAGTGTAGCTGCTCTTCTTCCTGGAATCATAAGGCAGTGTGTCTTGAGGGCTGGCATACAGGTCAGGCATCCCCTGTCTCACTGCAGTGTGTGACAATAGAGACGTGTCCCAGTTAATTGTAACTGGCTCCAAAGATGGACTGGTAATCTAAAGGTAAAGTGGTCAGCTGTTCTTATTGGCTTAGGGTGAGACCTTCACTAGAGGCAATGTACAGGCTTTGAAAGTATGAAAGCATTTCCAAAGCACTTGGTGACTGGATTCTCCATACTTTTGAAAGATGTTCAGGTGCCTGTTGATTAATTGCTGAGTTGGTTAGTTTTGCAAATAGGAGTGGTTCAGTCTCTATGAGGACTCCAAGACATGTGCGCTGTGGAATTTCTGCCTCTCGTAACAAAGGGCTGCATATGTGAACAGGTACAGAGTTTTCCATCTGAACCAGCACATTAGCTGAAGATATGCCATCTGCTAATCTTGATGGTTCCAGTACTACTGTAACACCAGACCTTGGATTTTCAACAGTCCCCCATATATCAAGTTTAGTACATGGTGGGATTGTGGATGTGTGTTCTAGATTATTTATTTATTTATTATATTACATATTTATTGACTATATTTATGTATCTAGATTGCATAATACCAAACTGCACATACATATTGCTTACTGTCTTGTCTTGTTTGTGTTTTAATTTAAATTTTAAATTAAAGTTTTAATTTTAAATTTAAATTTAAATTTTAATTCTATTTTTTATTTAAATTTTTTATTTGCACTTCATGTTGTTACACTGTGGACCCTGAGCTTCACAATTTCGTCTATCTGTATACTTGTATATGGTTGAGATGACAATAAAGTTCACTTTGACTTTTACTTTTGACTAGATGTACATGGGATACAGCATACTACTACTACATACATACATACTACATACTACTACGTGAGTGGGCACTGGTTCACATCCAATAAAGACCTTGCCTCCTGCATGAATGGTGATGTTTGTGGCCAACATGAAATCTAATCCTAGGAGAAGCTGATCTTGGACATCCCATCTCCATGACTTGCTGACGATTTTTAACTTCACTATTGTGCCTTTCATAGCAGACATCTCCTTTCCTGATTCTGCATTATGCAGCAACACTGTTGTAAAGGCTGACAGTTCTCCCAATCTCACACTCTGATGTAGTTGTAATGAAATGATGGTGACCTCAGCTCCTGTATCCACAATAGCTTGAGTAGGCAAATTGTTTATAGTGACTGAAATCTGCAGGCTGGGTCCTGGTGTAGCCATTCTTCCCCCACTGGCAACAGATGAGTTGGTCAGCCTCTTGACACTTCCATAACACTCTCTGGCACATTAATCTTCTGGAATAGAGTTAACTTGTATCTTGGACTTTCTGCACTCAGCAAACTTCTTGGCCAACGAAAGATGGGCTTGGTCAACAAGGCCGAGTTGTTCTACCTAGGCCAGACGACTGGCATGCACTGCTCCTTCCTCTGTCCATTGCAGGTCAAACACTGGCAGATCTGTCTTTTGAGTACAGGGGCAGCACATGTGAAGGGGGCCCACTATGATTTACAATATAATCCAGAGTTACTTGAAGTCTCTCCACATTAAGTATAGCTTGAATCTTCTCCCTGGTCAAAGGCAGTTAGTGCAAAATTAGGAGCACCTAAACCAACCTTTAGGCTTTGGACAGAGTCATTGGATGTTTACTCATGACTTCTTAAGCCATACACGGGTTGTAAACCCCCTTCAGGAAAAATATCAGCAGCTAACTTGCAGATCTAAGTTTAGTCAAGGATATGCTAATATCACCAGATGATGCACTTCCTCTGCAAACTCTGCCAAAGACTCCTTTTGCTGGTGAAACCCACTGAGTCATCTACAAATGGTAGTTGGAGGGGTCAAATCACTGGATCACCTTCTCTACCAGAAGGGCATAGTCCTCTTGGATGTGTTCAATAAGTGAACACACGTAATGCATAGCTGATCCTCAGAGGCTTTAATATAACCAATTTACTCATTTAGCACCAGTCCATGAATGTCTAAATGCTGCCTTCTCAAAAGGAATTAAAAAATATCTCCCAAACTTCCTTCCCATCAAATGTGGCTTGCTTTCATTTGTGCAGCATAATGTGGTAGGGCTCTGTACATAATGTAGGTAGTAGCTGTTTGGGCCATCCTGTTGAGCAGTGTTGTCATTATTTTTATAGGGCAGATGGTTGGACCTGCCATGCTCCAGAACAGGTAAATGATCTGTATTATCAAGCCCACCCCTGGTTGTGGCAGATGGTGCTACAACTCTTCTATCCAAGATACAGGGGCATAGAATGGGGTCTGAAATAGGGTCCACAGCAGGACAGCTGGCAAATTACTTCTAATTCTGAAGCAAACTGTTGCTCTGCTGTCATGGGTACAGGTCTGGGCATGCTTTCACACATGGACAGTGTTGGAGGTGGCGAGGTCTGATCAAATTGCTTGGAAGAAGGCAAACTGGGTCTTATTCTTTCAAATGTTCTTGCAGGCACTTCTGGGCCTTCAGGGACTACTGTGGGACTATGCCTAGCATCCTGCAAAGTTCTCACTGCAGC
The DNA here is from genome assembly GCF_900747795.2 of Erpetoichthys calabaricus. Classification (NCBI taxonomy): domain Eukaryota; kingdom Metazoa; phylum Chordata; class Cladistia; order Polypteriformes; family Polypteridae; genus Erpetoichthys; species Erpetoichthys calabaricus. The sequence continues at coordinate 131,698,318 of NC_041401.2, read as the reverse complement.
CTTGATTTTCTGTAATGTTAGTGACAATGTTTGTTGAAACTGCCGGGCTTGATGCTAAAGTAAGGTTCTCAGCTAAACAGGTGGCTGGTCAGGACTCACAGCCCCTTCCTCTGGTTTAAGGTCAGCCTCTTATTTTTCACCACAATACAGTCTCTGTAATTTATCAGTGCTAAAAGTTTATTTCTTTTTTTTTTTATAGTCAGCACTGCAGTTTTTTGGGTGCACTGTAACATGTTTCATACTGTGGGCTAGTCTGGTGCTTCAGGCGGCCAGAATCGTGCTCCCTTTGTCACATGACCTTGGAATGCAGAGGCAGTCTTCCTATCTCTTCTTTATTTATTTATTTAATTTCTCATATCAACATTCTTGACAATGTGAACGTTCTGTTTATCAATTTCACTACCATGGTAAGCACTTACTTCTTCTGCTGTTTTATTTGTCTTCTACACCTTTGAGTCCATCCTGATATTAAATGTTGGCAATTTAGTACATAATTTAAGGGGCGTGTGTGTGTGTGTATTTCCATATCAATTTAATAACTAATTATCTTTTATTCTAAACAGTAACTGAAACAGTATTTAAATGAAGAGCTTGTCTATAATAATGAAGGTTCAAACTGCCATGTTGGATGTTTGGAAGGTGTTGATTGGCCAAAACCATTTCTAGCAATTATAGCTGTTACAGACTCAAATCAAATGTATGTTTTTATTCTAAAATAGTAAGGAAAAGAGCAGCTCACTTCTCAAAACAGAGTCGTACGTGGTCGAACCTGTGAAGTTTTGATTAGCAATCAACAGTTGTTACCGTTGCACTAACCAAAGCGGTCGTATCCAAGGCATGTCAGTGTCGCACCCTAACGCGGGTTCTTTTTCTGCAGTTATATTCTTGAATAGAGGCACACTTGTTCTGTTATATTTCTACCTTTTGTGAAAGTGTTTATTTGATATTTGGACTTCAGGCTTCACACATTATACACTTCATGTCTACATTTTGTCACTTATTACTAAAACATGACAAACGTTTCTGCTTTAACGATGTGTTTAAATAGATTGTTGTAGACACAGAACACACATGAAATGCATGTTTTCCAAATCACGAGATAGTATTTATAAAAGGTGCCATTTTGCTTGACTTCTCACTCTATACAACTCTAAGCAACTGACACGCAGGTAAACAGACTTGAGCTGAGAAAACTGTGCTGCAGTAGGGGGATGTGATGGCAGGCTGCTTGCTGCTTATCGACACATTTACAAGACAAAAGACGCTGATGGAGAGATGCAATGGGATTTAAAGTGGGACAGATTTACAAGTTTTTCGTAGGCTTTGGTAATTCTACTGTTAAGGAAATATTTTATTATACTGTACTGTTACAAAGACAGCTTTGCACTGATCGCCTATCCGGACCTTGCAGAATGTGCTCATGAGGGAGTCAGCTGCTTTTTTGAAAGCTGATCCAGATGTGTTTACCCTTCTGCTCTTTGTTGCAGAAGCACTCAACTGGATCTTTAATTCCAAATTCTGTAGAAATTACTAAGTTCTCTTTTCACCACAAAGGCATCTACAGTGATGTCCATGGCACTGTTTCTGTTTGAATGACAGTTGTAAATAGTTGTGCAGCACATTCTTTTATTCACATTACACTTTACATGTACAGTAGATTTCAACTACAGGGTGTGGATCACTTAATACTAACAGCGTTCACCTTGGAATGTCCTATGTGTGTCATAGTGTGCTGGTAACTGCATCTGTGCAGTGTCTCTAAGCTTCTCTGATGTGCTCCAGATTGACAGGTTTGAATTTTGGGTCCAACAGAGCAAATTCAGCCTGATCTGCCACAGTGAGGTTGTTATCATCCTTTTCAGTGGCAGGATTCTTAGACTTCAAGTGGCTATGAATAGAAGATGGAATGTTGTAAACACATGACCTGCACTCTACAAATTACTCATCATATTTTGATGGTGATTCTAAGTGGTAATGATTCCAGAACAGATCTCTTATGAGATCCTTCCACAGTATCTCAAACTTATTTTGTCAATTTAGGTTATAAATATATCACTCCTGATTGTTTTTTTTTTAGTTTAGGTGGCTCTTTCATTCAACTTGAACTCGGGTTTGCACTGGGCACAGAATATGAAAAGCAACTTCCTTAATCAGTTGAACCACAGGATGATACAATGAGTGCATGTGACAGATTTGACTGTTAGTGCATCTTTTCTTCATAGCGAACTAGTCAATTTTGAGGTCTACAAAGTACTGTACATTATTAATAAATGAAATATCTCATTACTTGATGGAATTATAGCATCTGTAAATTTAAGAATTTCATCTTTATTCTCAAATGTGCTCATCTATATCATGGCAAAGTAGAGGGTTAAACCTTTATTTTCTGTTTATTCAGTTTTGAATAGGTCAGAACAAAGAAAACATTTGAGGACAAATGACAAGCTCCTTTTCACTTTAGTTTTTTTTTAACCTATAACATTAGGGCAATGGAACCCCAAACAACAGTTGATTAAATTTGATCTCAAGAAAAGTTGAGGGCTAATAAAAATTCTAATAACAGGAGCTATAATAATGATACCGTATAAAAGGGAAATTTTTATTAAAAGAGCCGGAGCTCCATTAGTGAGGCGTGTTATTTTGTTTTATTTAAACTCTTGTATGTCTCACAGTACATTCCGTCTGTCGGAATTGTGGCCTGCAGGGAGCACTCCAGCTCCCCAAACCCAATACATGCAGACGCTGACATAAATAAGTCTAGCACAACACACAGCTTTTATTTAGCTATGGGAAAACTTTCCTAAACATTTCCCACTACCAAGCACTGTACAAAAGCACAATAATACACAAATGAAGCACACAGCTCTTTGTCTTTACCACTTTATCTTCCTTCTCTCTCTCTCTCTTACTGCCTCCACTCCTCCTCCAGCAAACGTCATCTTCTCTCTCCCCACTCTGGCTCCTGGAGTGAAGGTAGTGGGCTTCTTTGATGCAATACCCGGGAGTACTTCTGGTGGCCCTTCTGGGTGAGGTGGAAGCTCAAAAAAGTAAGGCTCCGCAATCCTGGCAGCACCCTCCTAGCCCAACGGGGCTGAGTTGTAGAACTCAATGTCCCATGGTGCCCTGTGGGAATCCAAAGCAACACTGCAACCCAGGGGGCCTGCCATGTAGCAGTTCTGGTTGAAAGAGTGCTCTCTCCCCTGGTCCTTTCACTCCAAAGATGTCTTGGCCAGGTAAAGGCACCATCTGCCCACCACAATATACATATATGAATATATATCAATGATAGATAGATGGATATGCATACATACATACAGTACATATTGTCACATGCACGCCTGGGGATAAACTTCCTGCCTCTATAAAATTGGACATCCCCAGAAGGTGGCATCTCAGTTTAGACCCAGAACTCAACCTGGACAGAGCTTCTGCATGACTCCCTATACTTCCTGAACTTTGAAAGGCCAATTTTTGGGCTGTTGTGGCCATCTTTTTCATTGTGCCACCACACACATTTTCTATTTGTTTTTGTTTATTAATCGGGATCAACCAGTAGGTGCCCCAATACTCAAAATTAACTCTCCTGATCTGTCAACCTGATCACAATATATATAAAGAATCTTTATAATTTATTTAAACAAATGGAGAACAAAAATGTCAAACAAAGGAAAATCAGTCAAACATTAGGCAAAAAGGATATACCTAAAAAGGCAATCCAAAGATACACAGTAACAAAAACTACATGACACTTAATAACTCAAAAATGACAAAAACAAGGAAAATATACTTAAGCCAGGGAATAATTTCTGGTTGAATCATAGTAACCAAATTGTGCCACTTGTGCTGCCTATAAAACCACCGAGATCCATGCATTTTATCCCTTTTCTAAAAAGTCACTGTCCTTTTTTCATTAGTATTAGTGGAACCTAAAAGTAACTTACAAGAAGACTTTAGTGCTAGGATCTCTTGCTTTCACTTCTCTTTAACATCTTTGGTTTGGTTAGATTTGTTTTCCTTCCAGGTTTGCAACCTCATACATGTCCATTATTACATCTTTGGTCTATCCTGTCTTTTGGCCACTTCCTTAGATTAGAGAAAGCTGGAGTGCATTTCAAATAAGCTTGTAGCATTTAGACCCCCTTGCCTATTTCTTTTACTGTGTATTTCTTTTGGGTCTCTGATTTTGTTAACTAAATTCCATCTTTTCATCCAATTTCTATATTCTTGCCTGTTTCCTGGTCTCTGAACTTACTGCAGTCATAATAAAAACAGTATAGTGGTTCAAGGGCTGTTGCATTGTTGCTGTGTGATGAATTAAAATTAAGGATCTAATCAAGCAATTACTTAACAATAAACAATTGCTATAACAGATTCTGCTGCAGGCAAATGAATAAACTAGTTTTTCCAGCATATAAAGAAATAATAATTTTATAATATTGTAAACTGAAACATGCAGATCTTAGAAAATGTGACAATGTAGGTTTAATTTGGAACAATAATAACATCTAAATATGGAGTGGTTTCAGCTAAACTAAATTTGAAGTCCTTCAGATTCAGAGTTGTCAGTGATGACTTACAGTATTATTATTTGCAGAATCATAACACATCATTAGAAGTTTTGACAAATACAAGGGCAGACATAAAAATAGTGGGCCTATGGGTCTGCTGCTCCAAGTAATAGCTGAGTCTCTTGTTTTCCACGATCATTGGTGTTCACTAAAATCCATGGGCACTTTAACCCCTCCATTTAAGGCAACCTTTCTGCTGTCACTTGCTAATATGACATAATAATTTATTACGGGAGGCAATCATGAACTCTAAACATTGAACTAGAGATGTATTGCATGTTGATTTGCAAATGCAAGAATTTAACTGTACTCTGTAAACGTGACAATAATGATTTTATAAACCTATACTCACTTTTAATTACACCAGTGTATACTGCACATAACAGTTTGTCATCAAGCATATGAAAACATGAACAGAAGGGGAAACAGAAGGTATCCTTGGTTGACTGGTGCCAACCACATTGAAATGGACTACACTTCACTAACATCAATTATGTTTCTTTTTCAAATATACACAGCAAATGGCACACACCAACACTCTTTTTAAACTTAAGAGACAAAACTACATCCACAAAATACTTTTAGAGAGGACTGGAGAATTGGTATAAATTCTCAAAAAATGTAAAGAGCTGCATGGCTGATGAGAGGTAGCCATGGGCACCCACACAATAAGAATCCCTTGTTAGACCTTCATCTTGGAGACTAGAACACTGACAAAAAAGACACTGAAGTTTCCAAAAGGTTAAATGGAGAATGTTAATTAATGTCTTTATATTTTTAACTGATCTTTGAAAAAGTGAATTTAGTGAGATAATACTACCTACATCTTTATCGTAGTGAAATACCCAGCGTTGCCCAGGAGGAAAATAAAGTGTTTTTTTTCAATTGTTTGAGAAAAATATAATAAAAAAACACTTTAAAAATAAAAATAAATTAACAAACAATGAAGACTCACTAATGTGGTTGTCTTGTGGTCTTGTATGTATGTTATCATCCAGTTGACGCTCAGAACCGGCCAACTCTATTTAATTTCAAAAGCAACAGGGACGCAGTGGTGCTCAAACATAAAGAATGCTGGCAGTCACCTCCAGTTCGCCCTCTGGTGGTCGTTCCGAGTGTCAACTGGATGATAACATTCATATAAGACTACAAGATCACCTACCATCCTATCCAGAAGGGATTGGGTTAGGGTTGATTTCACCCTACAGTATTTTTTGAGAAACGTGTACCAAGTTTCATGAAAATCGCTCTAGCCGTTCGGAAGTGATGCTGAAACATACATACTTGCATACATACATACATACTAACATTGACTTTTATATATATTGATTAGTTAATGTTTCTTTTAACATATTGTCCAACTTCTATATACTGTGGTTAATTTTTGAAGGAAGTTTATAGTTAAAGTTGTTAAAAAGATACAAATTTGTTATCAACATAAAAATTTTTAAAGGTCCAATAAATTAAGTGCTGCATAATTTAGGCATGGGAGGAAATACACGATTGTCATGTAGAAGAGCACAGTAACATTTGACTTTAAATTGTCTTTGTCAAGTAATTTGTTGACACAGATGCAATTGTTGGGATGCCAAGCCAGTCACAACCAAGTTTAATTGCAGAAATAACATAAAAAGAGCTTTTCTCAGTGCTTCTCACACTTGTGACCATGAAAAACACCCTCCTCTGTACCTTTTACATTAGCATGTCTCACAGCTCTGAATTTCTCCTGATTTCATTAAATGGAGGTTTGTGTTATTCTGATCTTCCAAGGACTCGCACACTATCTAGGAGTCATTAATGCCTTGCACCAATGCTACTACAAAAGGACTCATTAGCCTGCAATCCTACATTCAAGTGGATATACTAAATGAATGGGTTGTTGAGTTAAGTAAAAATTTTAAAACATTTTGTTTAATACATTCACATTTAAAAAGTCAAGATTTTTAAGCACATTCAACTGTCTATCCAGTACTATATCTAAAATACCTACAAAGACGGAGGGCGGATTGGTGGCTCTGAGGCTAAGGATCTGCTCTGGTACCCAAAATGTTGCCGGTTCGAATCCCCGTCACTGCCAAAAGAGATCCTACTCTGCTGGGCCCTTGAGCAAGGCCCTTAACCTGTAATTGCTCCAGGGGCACTGTACAATGGCTGACCCTGCGCTATGATCCCAAGGGGTATGCAAAAACTAACAAATTCCTAATACAAGAAATTGTATAAGGCGAAATAAATAACCAAAAAAAAAAAACAAAGATGTTTGAAATTGTCATTATACACTTTTCAATAACAAAATATGCTAATCCCTTGCTTCTCTGCTTTTATGCCCAGATCATTTTGGCAGTAATGCTGTGAAAGAACACTGCCAAAAATCATGCAACTAGAAAACTTTGCAAAACAATTGTGCTCAAAATGTGCTACATGCGCTTACAAAATGCTCTAAAAACATAACTTGCAATAATAAAATACAGTATGCTCAAAACGTAGTTCAGTTACAAAATGTGTGGCACATGCACACAGACAAGTTATTTAGTTACATTTTTTTCCATTTTTTAATGAAAAACATGCTGATATATTTTCAAATGCAGTTATAAAAATAAAGTTTAAAGGGATATTGACTTTAGAAATTTAATTCTGTCAGCTATTGTTAGATAAAGACATTACCATTTGCCAAGTTCTTATTTAACTTTCTCCATCAGCTGTATAATTTTGGATGGATCTTTAAAATTTTTATTTATTACTCCATGCTGTGGAGCTCCCCCAATACATTTAGTACATACAGAGGTAATGAGCATGAGTCTGTAATTTAAACAACCATGTCATCTAAATAAACAGATACCGTTTACTGCATTCCTTCTGTACAATTCTCAGTATCTCTGTTTGTTTACATTTTAGAGTAAAATAATCTGAATTTATATTAAATGAACTGAAACTTCTGCATTGAAGTACAACAATTTAATTCACGTATACTCTTGGACTGGATTGGTAATGTTTCCCATTGTAAACAAACTAGCAGAATGTCTGGATTTTGAGATTTATAGTAATAAGAGAGATGAAAAAAGTGAAAAGAGTGAAAGGAAAATAAAATGTTTAAAATGAACCTATTTTTCTTGTGAATGTCTTATATTTTTCACAAATATTACAGTTTAATGACTCATAATGTGCTGATAATATATTATCATCTACTGTGTTTCGTGATCAAAAACATTGCCTTTCTTGATGAATAGCACATAACAAGTGGCAATTTACCATTATTTCTCCTGTATAAGTCTAAGTCTACATGAAAATAAAACTACACTTTTTCTTGACTTTTATTTCACTTACACACAAACATTTGTACAGTATCTATCCCATTAACCACTATAACGGGGGTGGCAAACTCCAGTACTGGAGTGCCGTAGTGGCTGCAGGTTTTCATTCTAACCATCTTCTTCATTAGTTTTTGCTGCTAATTAACTTCTTTTGCCTTAATTTCAATTAACTTGATTAGTTGTTTCTTTTTCTTTAATTAGCTGCCAAACAATAATGAGACACAAAACAAGGTGCCACATGACCAGCTCACCCGTGCCCATCACACAATATCTGAAAATAAAGAAAGATGAAGATCTCAGTAAGGTTGATCTCTTAGGTCCCCAAAACATTTTGACAATGTTCTTAGAACAAATAGAAAATCAACAGTTATGGAAATGTCTGCTGTGTCAGAATGAGAGCAGCAACAAGCCATAGAATTAAATAACGAGTTTAATTAACAGCAAAAAATGGCTTCTCATTAAGAAACTGGTTGGAGTGAAATTAGTTGGAGTTTGAAGCCCCAATTTAGCTGGTCAACTGTTGACTTGTTTAACATTTGATTTCTGTTTGGCTGTCATTTAATTAAGAAAATAATGAAGATAATGAATTCAGAGCACTGAATCCTTAAAAACAGGGCTATTAAAATGAAGGGAAAAAGAAGTTAATTAGTAGTGAAAAACTAGTCACTGATTAGGAAAAGGGTTAGAATGAAAACCTGCAGCCACTGTGGCACTCCAGGACTGGAGTTTGCCACCCCTGCACTATAACATAGTAAGTGTTATAGTGCCCTTGATTGGTAATTTCTGAGAGAGGATATTATTGTATCATCACTAATATTTATTAGAACATAAAAATATTTTGATAAGAACAGGCCATTCAGCCCAACAAAGCTCACCAATTCTAGCAATATAATTTCTCCAAAATAATATCAAATGGGGTATTTAAAGTCCCTAAAGTCATGGTTTTTACTACAGTACTTGGTCTATTGTTCCACATGTCTATGGTTTTTTGGGTGAAGAAACATTTTCTAATGTTTATATAAAATGTATCCTTGGCAAGTTTACAATTGTGTCACCATGTTCTTGTGGAACTGATTTTAAAGTAACAGTCTAGATCAAATGTACTAATTCCTTCATAATTTTTAACATTTGTAATCATGTCACCTCTTATTCTTAATCATACTTCATAAACTAAAATTCTGTTAGCTCCCATAATTGCTTCTGTACACTGTCTGAATGTTGACAGTGACAAGTCCACTATGACTCCTAGGTCTTTCATTTAGTCACTCAATGTAATCTATATTACTAAACGACAGTTTAATTTATGCGTGGTGGACGCACCGAAGTGCATGCGCACTGCGCCGCAGCGCCCCAGAGTCAAATGCAGCGGCTTCCCAGAGTCAGTAGGTGGCGCCCAAACAACACAACCTGTAAACTAAACTTGCTCTAATCCACTGTGCCAGCAGTCTGTGTGGCATGTTTGAATCACATAACGGTAATTCAGTAACAGAGAAACAAAAACGAGACCGCATGGATAAAAACAATAAATGGAGGCTCCTACAACGCGCTTCACAAACACCAGGAGCAAAGAAGTCACGGCTCCAAAACGAAACACGGACGGCGGATGCACCGAAGCGCATGCGCACTGCGCTGCAGCGCCCCAGAGTCAAACCCAGCGGAACTTGCTCTAATCCACTGTGCCAGCAGTTGGTGTCAGCAGAGGCAAAGGAGTCACGGCTCCAAATGGAAAGACCTCAACGATTTGTAATACAAAACCGAGCCCGTACTTCCCAGAGTCAGTACGTGGCGCCCAAGCACCACAACCTGTAAACTACACTTGCTCTAATCCTCTGTGCCAGCAGTCGGTGTAGCATATTTGAATCACATAACGGTAATTCAGTATTAAATGTAAGTTGGATTATGCTTCCTAACAGTAAACTACTTCTACCTAACGACACAGCCACAGAACAACAAAGACGAGACTGCATGGATAAAAACAATACACGGAGGCTCCTACAACGCGCTTCAGACACACCAGAAGCAAAGGAGTCAGTAAGTGGCGCCCAAACACCACAACCTGTAAACTACACTTGCTCTAATCCACTGAGCCAGCAGTCAGTGTGGATATTTGAATCACATAACGGTAATTCAGTATTAAATGTAAGTTGGATTATGCTTCCTAAAAGTAAACGACTTCTACCTAACAACACAGCCACAGAACAACAAAGACGAGACCGCATGGATAAAAACAATACACGGAGGCTCCTACAACGCGCTTCACAAGCACCAGAAGCAAAGAAGTCACGGCTCCAAAACGAAACACGGACGGCGGACGCACCGAAGCGCATGCGCACTGCGCCCCAGAGTCAAACCCAGCAGAACTTGCTCTAATCCATTGTGCCAGCAGTTGGTGTCAGCAGAGGCAAAGGAGTCACGGCTCCAAATGGAAAGAGCTCAACGATTTGTAATACAAAACCGAGCCCGTACTTCCCAGAGTCAGTACGTGGTGCTCAAGCACCACAACCTGTACACTAAACTTGCTCTAATCCTCTGTTCCAGCAGTCGGTGTGGCATATTTGAATCACATAACGGTAATTCAGTATTAAATGTAAGTTGGATTATGCTTCCTAACAGTAAACGACTTCTACCTAACGACACAGCTACAGAACAACAAAGACGAGACCGCATGGATAAAAACAATACACGGAGGCTCCTACAACGCGCTTCAGACACACCAGAAGCAAAGACGTCACGGTTCCACAATGAAAGAGCTCAACTAACGGAAATACAAAACGAGCCCGTATGGATAAACACAATGGGCGCAAAAATGTTTATTTAATTAAATGAACTTTCCCAGGACGCACCTACCTTCCATGATATTTCATCCCTCCAAATATCGGAGGGAACAGAAAGTGATTGCCATTCTTGGATTTGCGATTCTTTTGAGAATCGCGGGCTTGCTAGTTCATGCAGAAAACACTCAGGCAGTCAGCTGCTGTGCATATTGTTTGGGAAAAAGTGTACTTTTCAATGCTTATTAATCATGACTATAAAAAAATACTAAGGCTTCATTTACACCTGGCATTTAATGTATTTTTGGTGATCTGAAATGACTGGATAGCATTTGACCAAATTAAAAGCATGTGTAAATTCATTGGTAATCATTGCAATCACACTAGTCAAACCACACAGAAATAGTGACCACATTTAACACAAGTATAAATGTAAATGCATTTTCTTTTCATGTAGAAAATTAAATGAAAAAAGCAACTGTTTGACATACAGCAGTAGATGGATAGGCTGCATGAGGGTGGCCATGACTGACAGCTGTGTAGCTTTGAAAAGTGAATGCAGTAACACTCTGTCATGTGTGTGAATTTCAGCTACCATTATTTTTCATGAGCTTGTCACATATTGGGCATCATACTAAACCATTTAAGTTCTCTAAGACAGTTTGGTGTGTCACATTCCTTAGATTGTTTCTTACTGGTTCATAACATCTAGTCTAGTTTTAGAAGAATTAAGTGAATTGGACTGGTTAGCTTTATTGGGCTGAATGGCTAGTTCTCATCTAGATTGTTCTAATGTTCTAATGTTCTAAAAAAACACTTGGCAGAACTTTCCAGACAGTATTCAGAAGCCAGTAACAAGGGTAACAAAACGTTAAGTTATTTACCACAATGTGTGGAGTACAAGTCCAAGGAGGTTATGCTCAAGCTTTAAAACGCATCAGCAAGGCTTCATCTAGAGGACTATGTACAGTTTTGGTCCCCAGGCTAGAAAAAGGAAATAGGGATCTGCACTGCTAATCGGAAGGTTGCCGGTTCAAATCCCGCAAACACCAGAGGTGATTCTACTCTGTTGGGCCCCTAACCAAGGCCCTTAACCTGCAATTGCTCCGTCCTGGGTATGACGTTAATCTACATCCAGCCCTGCAAGTAGGCCCTCCAACCTTCAGGGAAAAACCTTGGGGTTGGTGGCAAAATTGGCACTCCAGCCACCATAAAAAAAAACTCACACTGGTTTTATTCCACCTGAACTAGTGTGGGGCTGAGGTGTCACTCGTCACATGGCTGCACTCAGGTCTTAATCTGGGATCCTGAGTTAGCTTGTCATGTGGTGGGTGCAGCAATGCGCTGTATCAGTGCATGCTCCTAACCTGGGTAATTCCAAACCTGAGTAGCACTAGAAAAGGTCCAGAGAAGAGTGACTAGGCTGATTCCAGGGCTACAGGTGATGAATTCTGAGGAAAGATTAAAAGGGCTGAGCCATTTCAGTTTAAGCAAAAGAAGTTTAAGAGGAAACATGATTGAAGTATTTAAAAGTATGAAGGGAATTAGTACAGTGGATTGAGAGTGATATTTTAAAACAAATTCATCAAGAACATAGGAGCACAGTTTGAAACATGTTAAGGGTAAATTTCACAGAAACATTAGGAAGTTTTTGTTTGCACAGAGAACCATAGTTTCTTGGAATATGCTACCAAGTAGCGTGGTAGACAGAAAGATATGACTGTCGAGCTTTGTTGAGCTGAATGGCCTGTTCTCATCTAGATTTTTGTAATGTAGCAGGTTTCTATTTTAACTACTGTGGCAAAGGGGGGTGGCAACCAGCCGGGACGCCCAGGAGGACAGGAGGAGGGCTCATGCCTCCTCCGGACCACGAGGGGGCGACCGCCCTGGTTTCTTTGGGGGCCACGGGTACAGAGCTGGGAAGCTCAACCCTGTAGGGGCCCGTGGTCACCGCCAGGGGGCACCCCAGTGCCTGGAGAGCCCTGGACCTCAGCACTTCCACCACACCCGGAAGTGCTGGGGGGAAGAAGATTGAGGACACCCGGAGGGCTTCAGGGAGCACAGCCGGCACTTCCGCCACACAGGGGAGTGTCCGTGGTCGGGTGGAGGTGGACGTAAGTCTCGGAGGCGAGGAGTGGAGGCGGCCTGAAGAAGGAAGGCACTGGAAGGAGAGGCCTGGACTTTGGGGGATTGGTGCTGGAGGCACTGGGTTTGTGCAGTGACTTTTGTAAATAGTGTAAATAATAAACGTGTGTTGGGTGACATAAAGATGTCCATCTGTCTGTGTCCGGGCTGCTTCTCACACTATTTGTAAATACCTGCAGTGTGCTGAGTAGCACTGATGAATGCAATCGACCACCAAGCCCCAACACTGTAGAAAACATGAGTGCATGTGTGGGGAGTTCTCTACTTCCAATCATTCAGAACACAACACAGACACTTGAGGCATATTTTTATTGGAGGTGTAAATGTAATTTTTCAGAAGATCAATGTATAAGTAAAGGTTTGAAAACCCTCTTTTTAAAGGCACATTTAGTGAAAAGGCTGCCATGTAATGCCACACTTTTTTACATGGGGTCATAAAAACTATGTTCTACTTAACTTTTTATCTATATTATTACATTTGTTTATGTATCATATTTGGTATTAGTAACAAGAAACAGCACATTTCACACTTACCTCCAATTCCTGGTCTGAAATTGCGTGCATAACCCATCATTAAATCATCTAGGTTGGGAAGCCATGATATTTCAATATCAGTCCCAATATACTCCCCAATATTATTCATTGCCCTGAAACAAATTAGGCACACAAAAGACAAAATATATATTTTTATTATTTGTTGAATCTGCAGGCAAATAGTGTAAGACAAACACGTCATAAATTAAAAATTCTAGTAATTTGGGCAGCAAACATACAAGCCATAAAAACCTGGACACAAATAAATGAACATACACAGGACTGGTCCGCAATAGAAATAAAATCCTGTAGTTCTTCTTTATACTTCCTGCTCTGCTCTCCAATAAATGCAAGTTATCGCAAATATACTAATAACCCAATCGTGCTTTACTCACTTAGAATATGGAACCAAATTAGAAAGCATTTTAAGATGGAAAATCTTTTATCCGTGGCACCTCTGCAAGAAAACCACCTCTTTCAACCCTCGCAAACATATCCAGTATTTAATACCTGGAAAAGTTTTGGGATTAAAATGCTCAGAGATCTTTATATAGACAACATATTTGCATCTTTTGAACAATTACGTTCAAAATTCAACCTCCCAGCTACACATTTCTTTCACTATCTTCAAATTAGAAATTTTGTTAAACAGAAATTGCCCGATTTTCCCCACCTCGCACCCTCCACAATGCTGGAAAAAATACTGCTCATTGCCGAGGAATTAAACACCATTTCCGCATTATATAAAATCCTATTAGAGTCCCTACCTTTCAAAGATCCAAGAGGACATTTGGAAGAAGATCTCTTAATCAATATATCAGAAAAGGAGTGGAAGGTAGCAAAGCAGAGAATTCACTCGAGCTCCATATGTGCAAAGCATAGAATTATTCAACTAAAAATTATATATCAAGCCCATCTGTCTCGCTTAAAACTGTCCAAAATATTTCCAGGGCAAGATCCAACCTGCAAATGCTGCAACCAAGCTCCTGCCTCACTGGGTCACATGTTCTGGGTCTGCACCAAATTAACATAATTTTGGACAAAAATGTTTAAGTGCCTTTCAGACAGCCTTGGGGTCACAATCCCTCCTAACCCACTAACAGCTGTGTTCGGTGTTCTTCCAGACGGACTTGAAGTGGAAAAGGACAAGCAAACGGTGATTGCATTCACTACACTTTTGGCATGCAGACTTATTCTGTTAAATTGGAAGAATCCTAACTCTCCTCTGATAAGTCAGTGGGAAACCAATGTTTTATATTATTTGAAATTGGAAAAAATCAAATTCTCAGTTAGAGGATCTGTACAAAATTTTTTCAAAACCTGGCAGGATCTGATCAATATTATTTTAGAATAAGAGAAATAACTATTACCGCATTTAATTCCCTTCTCCATCTCTTATTTACATATATATTTATTTCTCCCTTTCCTTTGCTTATTGTTGTCTTATTAAAAAGCCCTAAGCAATTCTCCCTTAGCTAAGCTCTCCTTCTCAGGGGTGGGGTTTGATTTGTCTTTAATTTGTTTGGTTATAAATTGATCTATTTGTATGGAATGATTACAATAAAATTAATAAAATAAAAAAAAAAATTCTAGTAATGCTACATAAAAAGATTAACTAAAAAATAACATCTGACTACAAAAATGTAATTTGAAATCTCCAATGTTTTCAAGCAGCACTGAATGGATAGAATCATAGGGCTTGTGAAAGAAAATTTAACTGCTTGCAAGCTACTAACGATTAAAAGCTGTTTTATTATAATGGCAGGTTATTCATAAAGGCATCTGTCATAAAATGAGGTGAAGTAAGCTGAACTTGGGTAACTTCCGTTTTTAGGAACGCGTCTGTTAGACACAGGAAAGATGACCTTTCCTTCTTTGGGGCCCCCCTTGACACGTAAACAAAAAAGAAACTGTTGGCCAATTTGCATAATGTAAGATAAAATGCTTAGATGCTGTTTCATAAGTAACGGGGGGGGGGGGGGGGGGGGATTAATATTAAAAGCCGACTGAAACCGGGAAACTTTGCTCTTCTGCTTTGCAAAGCATGAATCCATATACTCATCTGTGACTGAAAAAAGACTGATTGATTGAACTATTCCTGTCTTCCTCAGGGGGGTTACTTCCACAGGCTCCAGACCAATACAGACTGCATATACTGTACATGGTCTCTCACACCCATTCCAGGCTGCCAATCAAATTGATAACTCCTCATCAGTTGCCATAGCCTTATCTTTTCTGTTTTGCACCATCTCAAAATTATGACACTAGGGTATGAAAATAAAAGTGCTTTAGCATACGCATTTTCAGTTAGTAGAGACATTATAGTAAAATGTTTTAACTGTGAGCTTTTGAACATCACACATGTGAAAAGGTGGTCAACCAACAGAGCACATTGTGCTATATTGCCATGGACTTATCTTTTCAATTTTACGCCATCTCAGAATTCTGACAATTGTGTAAGTATATACGTTTTCCAGAAAAATAGTGCCAAGAATCTGTGATAAAGGTAATTACTTCCAGCTTACTTTTGTTCTCATGAATATGCACCTGGTAAGCTAGAATCAAAATCTTTGCCACTTCAGAGTATTTAGTAGGTTTTAAGGCTTTTGTTTTCATTTTTGTATCGTAGAATTTACAGGTCAAAAAGGAATGTTATTTTTAAAAATGTATTAAAAAATGGTTCATTTAAGGAAAACAATTTTCTTTGCAAAATAACGATATACCACAGTTGCGAAATAATGACTTTCACTTGAAAATACCAAAGTTATTCATTCACCACTGTACCATGCCAACCAGAAAATTTATATTTTTATAAAGAAATCTAGTTAGTCTACAAAGGGACAAAAGTAGCACTAATATATAAAATATGTGTTTACAGTAATCCCTCCTCCATCGCGGGGTTTGCGTTCCAGAGCCACCCGCGAAATAAGAAAATCCGCGAAGTAGAAACCATATGTTTATATGGTTATTTTTATATTGTCATGCTTGGGTCACAGATTTGCGCAGAAACACAGGAGGTTGTAGAGAGACAGGAACGTTATTCAAACACTGCAAACAAACATTTGTCTCTTTTTCAAAAGTTTAAACTGCTCCATGACAAGACAGAGATGACAGTTCCGTTTCTCAATTAAAAGAATGCAAACATATCTTCCTCTTCAAAGGAGTGCGCGTCAGGAGCAGAGCATGTCAGAGAGATAGAGAAAAGCAAACAAATCAATAGGGCTGTTTGGCTTTTAAGTATGCGAAGCACCGCGGCACAAAGCTGTTGAAGGCGGCAGCTCACACCCCCTCCGTCAGGAGCAGAGAAAGAGAGAGAGAGAGAGAGACAGAGTTTGTTTTTCAATCAAAAATCAATACGTGCCCTTCGAGCTTTTAAGTATGCGAAGCATCGTGCAGCATGTCGCTTCAGGAAGCAGCTGCACAGAAGGTAGCAACGTGAAGATAATCTTTCAGCATTTTTAGACGAGCGTCCGTATCGTCTAGGTGTGCGAACAGCCCCCCTGCTCAATCCCCCTACGTCAGGATCAGAGAAAGTCAGCGCAAGAGAGAGAGAAAAGTAAGTTGGGTAGCTTCTCAGCCATCTGCCAATAGCGTCCCTTGTATGAAACCAACTGAGGAAGCATGTACCAGAAATTAAAAGACCCATTGTCCGCAGAAATCCGCGATCCAGCAAAAAATCCGCGATATATATTTAAATATTCTTACATATAAAATCCACGATGGAGTGAAGCTGCGAAAGGCGAAGCGCGATATAGCGAGGGATTACTGTATTATGAAAAACAGCTATATAGTGACAAAAAACACGCTCAAGACATTAAAATCTAAATTATATAAAGCAGAGGTTTATTTTTTAAGAAACTGAAAGTGTTAGATACTATGCAAAACTAAAATAAGTAACACATTAAAATAGCTAACCTAAATGCTAGAAGTATCAAAAATAAAACAAGTATGGTGGGGTTGTGTATAGCAGAGCATAAATATGATATTATAGCAATAAAAGAAACCTGGCTAAACAACAAAGATGGGGATGAGTAAACATAGAGGGATACACATTTTTAGGAAGGATAGACAACAGAAAAGGAAGTGTGGATGCTGTTTATGTCAAAGAGAATTTAAACACAAGTCCTATTCAGCTGGACGATAAGCCCAATCTTAGTGAGGACATGTGACTTCACCTGGAAAGCATTAGGGAAAGAGATCTTATTTTAGGGGCTTATTACAGACCACCCAATGCAGACACTAATTTCAATGCACATCTATTTAGTAGTATTAAAAATGCAAGTTTACAGAGAGATATTTTAGTCATGGGGGACTTTAACTACCCAAATATTAATTGGGATAACTTTACAAATAGCGGAGTGTAACATCAGGAGTTTTTAGAAGTAATCAGTGACTGTTTTTGAACGCAGTACATTAAAGCACCAACACGAAGGGAAGTCTGTCTAGATTTAGTATTTTGTAATTATCAGGATAGAACTGAAGGTGTAGAGGTGATTGAACCACTATGGTCAAGTGGTCATAATATAATACTCTTCAGTGTTTTGGAAGAGTATGGATCCAAAGACTAAAACTATTAAGTTTAACTTTGGTAGGGCAAATTTTGAGCAGATGTGGCAAAGTCTAAGGATAGACTGGGATTAGCTTTTAAATGTAGAGACAGTTGAAGGGCACTAGAACAGGCTTAAAAATGTTTCACATGTAATGCCGGACAGGTACATACCTAAATTTGGAATTAGTAGGAAATTAAAAAAAAAAAAAAATCACAAGATCAAACTGGATTTATTAAAGGCAGACACTTACAGTGGTGTGAAAAACTATTTGCCCCCTTCCTGATTTCTTATTCTTTTGCATGTTTGTCACACAAAATGTTTCTGATCATCAAACACATTTAACCATTAGTCAAATATAACACAAGTAAACACAAAATGCAATTTGTAAATGGTGGTTTTTATTATTTAGGGAGAAAAAAAAATCCAAACCTACATGGCCCTGTGTGAAAAAGTAATTGCCCCCTGAACCTAATAACTGGTTGGGCCACCCTTAGCAGTAATAACTGCAATCAAGTGTTTGCGATAACTTGCAATGAGTCTTTTACAGCACTCTGGAGGAATTTTGGCCCACTCATCTTTGCAAAATTGTTGTAATTCAGCTTTATTTGAGGGTTTTCTAGCATGAACCGCCTTTTTAAGGTCATGCCATAGCATCTCAATTGGATTCAGGTCAGGACTTTGACTAGGCCACTCCAAAGTCTTCATTTTGTTTTTCTTCAGCCATTCAGAGGTGGATTTTCTGGTGTGTTTTGGGTCATTGTCCTGTTGCAGCACCCAAGATCGCTTCAGCTTGAGTTGACGAACAGATGGCCGGACATTCTCCTTCAGGATTTTTTGGTAGACAGTAGAATTCATGGTTCCATCTATCACAGCAAGCCTTCCAGGTCCTGAAGCAGCAAAACAACCCCAGACCATCACACTACCACCACCATATTTTACTGTTGGTATGATGTTCTTTTTCTGAAATGCTGTGTTCCTTTTACGCCAGATGTAACGGGACATTTGCCTTCCAAAAAGTTCAACTTTTGACTCATCAGTCCACAAGGTATTTTCCCAAAAGTCTTGGCAATCATTGAGATGTTTCTTAGCAAAATTGAGACGAGCCCTAATGTTCTTTTTGCTTAACAGTGGTTTGCGTCTTGGAAATCTGCCATGCAGGCCGTTTTTGCCCAGTCTCTTTCTTATGGTGGAGTCGTGAACACTGACCTTAATTGAGGCAAGTGAGGCCTGCAGTTCTTTAGATGTTGTCCTGGGGTCTTTTGTGACCTCTCGGATGAGTCGTCTCTGTGCTCTTGGGGTAATTTTGGTCGGCCGGCCACTCCTGGGAAGGTTCACCACTGTTCCATGTTTTTGCCATTTGTGGATAATGGCTCTCACTGTGGTTCGCTGGAGTCCCAAAGCTTTAGAAATGGCTTTATAACCTTTACCAGACTGATAGATCTCAATTACTTCTGTTCTCATTTGTTCCTGAATTTCTTTGGATCTTGGCATGATGTCTAGCTTTTGAGGTGCTTTTGGTCTACTTCTCTGTGTCAGGCAGCTCCTATTTAAGTGATTTCTTGATTGAAACAGGTGTGGCAGTAATCAGGCCTGGGGGTGGCTACGGAAATTGAACTCAGGTGTGATACACCACAGTTAGGTTATTTTTTAACAAGGGGGCAATTACTTTTTCACACAGGGCCATGTAGGTTTGGATTTTTTTTCTCCCTAAATAATAAACACCATCATTTAAAAACTGCATTTTGTGTTTACTTGTGTTATATTTGACTAATGGTTAAATGTGTTTGATGATCAGAAACATTTTGTGTGACAAACATGCAAAAGAATAAGAAATCAGGAAGGGGGCAAATAGTTTTTCACACCACTGTAACTTCCAATCTTCAATGCCTGTTTAATGTAATATATTCACCTGCAAAGTCAAACACCCCAGAGATATTATTATCATTGGATGCAGAAAAAGCATTTGATATGACTGAATGGAACTACCTTTTTTACATTAGAGAAATATGGGTTTGGCCTGAACATCTGTGCATGGATCAAACTACTGTATGCCAATCCAGAATCTTCAGTTTGTATTAACAACATTAATTCAGACTACTTTAAACTAGAACGTGGTACCAGACCATTGAACCACTGGCAGTTCACTGTCGAAATGCTTATCAGATAAAGGGGATTATCAGAGAAGGACTTGAACAGAACATTTCTCTGTATGCAGATGATAAGGTACTGTATATATCAGACTCACAAAATACTGTGCCTGCAGTTCTAATAGCACTTACAGAATTTCAAAAGATTTCTGGTCTCAGAATTAATTTGAATAAAAGTGTGCTCTTTCCAGTGAATTCTCAAGCATACAGTATTAGATTGGACACCTTCCCTTTTATCATTGCAGATCAGTTTAAATACCTAGGGGTAAATATCACAAGTAAACATAAAGCTCTTTATCAACAAAATTTCGCCGTCTGTATAGAAAAAATTAAGCAAGACTTGTATAGATGGTCAACCCTTCATCTCACTCTAGCTGGAAGAATTAACATTGTTAAGATGAATATCCTTCCTAAGCTTCTCTTTTTATTTCAAAACATTCCAATATACATTAATAAATAATTTTTTAAGCACTTAGATTCAACCATAACCTCATTTATTTGGAACTTAAAACATCCATGTATCCAAAGAGCGACCCTACAAAAACCAAAGGCAGAAAGTGGCATGGCTCTACCTACCATAGATACTCGCGTATTAGTCGATCTCGCAGATAAGTCGAGTGTATTGTTTAAGCCGAAAATTACGAAATTTGTTATGACCCGCGTATAAGTTGAGGGTAAAACTTGACAGCTATCAGAGATAGAGGGCGACAATCAGCTGTTAATGGCGACAAAACTCACTGTTACGTCACAGGCATTCCATCTGTGCTTGGAGAAATGCTAGACTCGTTGACTTGGCAACTAATCCTTGCGTGTACGTGAGTTGCGAAATGTAAAAAAAGGCAAGATGGCGTCGATATGTCACAAACGAAAAGAAAACACTCGGCAGACAATGTTTTGCACATTATCGCTGAGTCGGACTCTATTTTAGAATCGGATTTTATTGACAGTGATCAGGAATCGAGCAAGAGAGTGAGAAGCCGGCATCTGCTGATTGGACACCAGCCAATGTCGCACCAGCTGAACGCATTCGCGCAGCCGATGCAGCTACGGCAAGGTTCGCGTGGGAGGAATACCCAGACATTGATCCATGGGAGCCGAACTGGCTACCGGACTTCACAAGACAGCATGGCTTGCTGTTGGAAACGACAGATCACCCGCTGCTGGACTACTTCAGGCTGCTCTCTCCTGATGCTGCTTTTCAGCTACTGTCAGACGAGACAAACAGGTAGGCAGAGAAATTTTTTGAATCGCGGGCTGCACTTGCATCGCATTGATAGCGTGCGTTGCCTTGGTTCTTTTGATTCCAAATCTGGTTGCACATGGCAGCTAATGGTATGTTTGTTATCCAAAACCTGCAACAGCTAATGCTCAAATTCAAGTATTTCACAGTTTAAAGAATTATTTAATGAAATTAGAAAAAAAACTAGCTAATTAGCAATAGTATTGCTGGCTTATAATTATTTCAAAGACCATGGGAAATGGCAGATGACCTGTGACTTAACACTGTGAAGCGTTGAGTGCACAATGTCATTACCCAAATTCTGTTGTCAATTGAGTTGCCCCGCGGATAAGTCGATTCTGCTTTTTTGAATGAATTTTAAGGCATAAATTTTTCGACTTATATGCGAGTATCTATGGTAACTTTCAGTTTTATTACTGGGCAGCAAACATACAAGCTATAAAAACCTGGACATGGACACAAATAGATGAACATACACAGGCTTGGCCCGTAATAGAAATAAAATCCTGCAGTACTTATTTATATTCCCTGCTTTGCACCCCAATAAATGCAAGTTAGAGCCAATATACTAACAACCCAATTGTGCTTCACTCACTCAGAATATGGAACCAATGTAGGAAGTATTTTAAGATAGAGAAGCTTTAATCTGTGGCACCTCTGTATGAGAAACACCTTTTTCCACCCTCGCAAACATATGCAGTTTTTAATGTCTGGAAAACATTTGGGATTAAATTACTTAGAAATCTTTATATAGACAACATCTTTGCATCCTCTAAACAATTACATTCCAAATTTAACTTTCCAGCAACACATTTCTTTCACTATCTTCAAATTAGAAACTTTGTTAAACAGAACCTGCCGATTTTCCCCATCTCCCATCTTCCTCTATGCTGGAAAAAATATTGCTCAGTTTCAAGTACTCAGACAGCATTTCTGCAATATATAAAATCATTTTACAGTCCCTCCCTTTCAAAGATCCAAGAGAACAGTGGGAAAAGGATCTCTCACTCAACATATCAGAAAAGGAGTGTAAGGTAGTAATGCAGAGAATTCACTCGAGCTCCATATGCACAAAGCATACAATTATCCAGCTCAAAATTATATATCGAGCACATCTGTCTCATTTAAAATCCAAAATGTTTCCAGGGCAAGATCCAACCTGTGAACGCTGCAATCAAGTTCCAGCCTCACTGGGTCACATGTTTTGGGCCTGCACCAAATTAACATCATTCTGGACAAAAATTTTTAAGTGCCTTTCAGACAGCCTTGGTGTTACAATCCCTCCTAACCCATTAACAAGTGTGTTTGGTGTACTTCCAGATGGGCTTAAAGTTGAGAAGTACAAACAAAATGTGATTGCCTTTACTACACTATTGGCATGTAGACTTATTTTGCTAAACTGGAAGAATCCTAACTCTCCTCTTTTAAGTCAGTGGGTAACTGATGTTTTATACTATTTGAAATTTGAAAAAATCAAATTCTCACTTAGAGGATCTGTGCAGAACTTTTTGAAAACCTGGCAGGATCTAATCAATAACATTTTAGATTAAGCTCTTAAAGCACTGAGGAAACAGATTCTCTTCCCATTTCTTTTTCTTCTCCATTTATATTTATCCGCTTATTATCATCAATTTACTTATTTTTACTAGCTTTCTTTCTTTGCTCTCTTTCTCAGTGGTGGGGGGTGATTTGCTTTCAATCCTATTTTTTGTAAAAATTGATCTATTTATATGGAATGATTACAATAAAATCAATAAAATTAAAAAAAAAAGAGTTGAAAAAGAAGATGCAAAGGAAAAACAAGCTGTATAAGATGTATAAGATTGGTAAGTCCAATGTGAATCATAGGGCGCATGAAAACATAAGGGCAATCATTAAGAAGGACATTAGGGAGGCTAAAAGGCAGGAATAATGACCCAAAGAGATTCTTTCAGTATTTTAGTAGTAAAAGATAAGTCAAGGATGAGGTGAAGTGCATCAGGAATAGTAAAAGGGAATTTAAAAATACAGACAGTGATCTAGCGGGTGCTCTGAACTCGAATTTGTCTGAGATTTTCACATGTGAGGAAGCAGATATTCTCCTAGTGGAATAAGGAACTACTACGGAGGTGCTGAGTGATTCAGAAATTATAGAAGGAGAAGTACTGCTTATATTAAATAGGTTGAAATCAAATAAATCTCCTTATAATATTTACTCTTGAGTTCTTAATGATGCTAGCAAGTAAACATATAAACCCTTGACTCCTATTTTTAGAAAGTCAGAACTGTGGAAATTCTGTCAGAGTGGAAAAGGGCAAATAATATCCTGTTATATAAAAAGGGTGTCTAGGCAGATCCAAGTAACTACAGGCCAGGAAGCTTAATATTCATCAGAGAAAATTAATGGAAGGAATTATTAAGGATAAGATTGAGCAAAACACATGGCAAGAACATATTTACTGGAAAGTCAGAATGGGTTCAGAAGACAGGTCATGTTTTACCAACATACTGGAATTCTATGAGGAAGCAATAAAAGGATATGATCAAAGTTGAGTATATATTATTTATCTTGACTTTAAGAAAGCATTTGATAAGGTGACACATGATTGGTTGGGCATCAAACTTAAAGAAGTGGGAATGTTGTTCGTGGATAGGTGCAAAATTGTCTCAGACACAGGGTCATGGTGTGAAGAACCTTATTAGAATTGGCAAAGAGTGATGTTTAACAGGGGTCAGTGTTAGGGCCTCTGCTATTTTTAATATATATTATTGATTTGGATAATAATATAAGTCACAATTTGGTTAAGTTTGCAGATGATACTAAAATAGGTGGATTGCCAGATAATCTGGAATCTGTTAAATCATTATATTGGGACTTGGACAGCATACAGGCTTGGGCAAATTTGTGGCAGATGAATTTTAATATCAAAAAATGTAAAGTATTACATGTAGGAAGTAAAAATGTTAGGTTTGAATACATAATGGGAGGTTTGAAAATTGAAAGTACACTTTATCAGAAGGATTTAGGAGTCATTGTGGACTCTATCCAATAAACTTCCAGAAGCCATTAAAAAGGCTAACAGAATGTTAGATTATATAGTACAATCTGCAGAGTACAAGTCCAAGGAGGTTATTCTCAAGCTGAAGCCTCATCTGAAGTACTGTGTACAGTGTAGGTCTCAAAGCTACAAAATGACATAGCAGTGGTACAAAAAGTCCAGAGAACAGTGATAGGGTTAGCCCAGGCTTATAGGAGATGAAGAAAGATTAAAAGAGTTGAGCCTTTCCAGTTTAAGCAAAAGAAGATTAAGAGGAGACATGATTGAAGTGCTTAAAATTATGAAGGGAATTAGTACAATGGATTGTTACTTTAAAATGAGTTCATGAAAAACATGGGGACACGGTTGGAAACTTATTAAAGATAAATTTCTTACAAACATTAGGAAGTTTTTCTTTACACAGAGAACCATAAACTCTTTAAATAAGCTATCAGGTAGTGTGGTAGACAGTAGGGCTTTAGGGACTTTTAAAACTAAACTTTTAGGAGAATTAAGTGGATAGGAATGGAAACATTTGTTGGGTTGAATGGCCTCTTCTAATTTAGATTGTTCTAATCTTCTTCTTTGTTCAGCTGCTCCTGTTAGGGGTTGCCACAGCGGATCATCTTTTTCCATATCTTCCTGTCCTCTGCCTCTTGCTCTGTTACACCCATCACCTGCATGTCCTCTCTCACCACATCCATAAACCTTCTCTTAGGCCTTCCTCTTTTCCTCTTGCATGGCAGCTCCATCCTTAGCATCCTTTTCCCAATATACCTGCCATCTCTTCTCTGCACATGTCCAAACCAACGCAATCTTGCCTCTCTGACTTTGTCTCCAAACCTGCCAACCTGAGCTGACCCTCTAATGTACTCGTTCCTAATCCTATCTGGTCAGTGCCACCGTCTCCAACCTATGTAACATAGTTGGTCTCACTAACGTCTTGTAGATTTTCCCTTTCACTCTTGCTGGTACCAGTCTGTCACAAATCAGTCCTTCTCCACCCACTCCACCTTGCTGGCACTCTCTTCTTCAACTCTCTTCCACACTCCTTGTTACTCTGTACTGTTGATATCAAGTATTTAAAGTCATCCACCTACGCCAACTCTGCTCCATGCATCCTCACCCTTCTCTGACCTCTCTTTCATTAACACACATGTATTATGTCTTCTTCCTACTGACCTTCATCCCTCTTCTCTCCAGAGCATATCTCCACCTGTCCAGAGTCTCCTCTATCTGCTCCCTACTCTTGCTACAGATCACAATGTCATCCACAAACATCATAGTGAGTGGGGAATCTTAATCTTGTTTGTCAACTTGTCCATCACCATTGCAAATAACAAAAGGGTCAGAGCTGGTTCCTGATGTAATCCTACCTCTACCTTGAATGCATCCTTCACTCCTACCGCAGACCTCACCACTGTCACATTTCCTTCGTACATATCCTGTACAACTCTTACATACTTCTCTGCCACTCCCAACTTCCTCATACAGTGCCACAACTCCTCCCGAGGCACCCTGTCATATGCTTTCTCTATGTCCACAATGCATCTCCTTCTGGCCTTCTCTATACTTCTCCATTAACACCCACAGAGCAAACATCACATCTGTAGTGTTCTTTCCCGGCATGAAACCATACTGCTGCTCAATAATCATCACCTCCCTTCTTAAGCTAGCTTCCACTACTCTTTCCCATAACTTAATGCTGTGGCTCATCAATTTTATCCCCCTCAATGTTCTCACTATATGATCCCTGCAGGATATCCCAGTCTGTAGTTCCAAAGCAGTCCCTCAGAGCCTGCTGTGCCTCAGGGGACCACTTCCTGAATGAGTGTGTGGTTGTAGGTAGCTCCCTCATTCTTGGTTTGTAGTGCGGCTGAAGCAGAACCAGGTTATGATCTGCTTTACCAAGCGCAGGCAGCGGGGTGGCACTGTATGGGTCTTTAATGTTTTCATACAGTACGTCAATAGTCTTATTTCCCCGGGTGTTACAATCCACATATTGGGAGAAGGCAGGTAATGTTTTGTCCAGCGTCACATGGTTAAAGTCTCCAGCGATTAGCACAAGCGCCTTGGGGTGCTGCATTTGCAGTTTAGCAACAGCAGAATGGATGATGTCACCTGCTATCTCCATGTCCGCCCGAGGAGGGATGTATACAACAACTACAATGACGTGTCCAAAATCTCTGGGCAAGTAATAGGGATGCAAACTTACGGCCAACAGTTTCATGTCCCTGCAGCAAGTGGAGATTTTGACGTTTACATATCCAGAGTTCGGACCTCGGTTCACGACCATAATTCGTTCCAAAACTCTGGTCGTAAACCGATTTGGTCGTGAACCAAAGCAATTTCCCCCATAGGATTGTATGTAAATACAATTAATCCGTTCCAGACCATACGAACTGTATGTAAATATATATTTTTTTTAAGTTTTTAAGCACAAATATAGTTAATGAAACCATAGAATGCACAGCGTAATAGTAAACTAAATGTAAAAACATTGAATAACACTGAGAAAACCTTGAACAACAGAGAAAACTAACTGCAATAGTTTGCGCTATAGCGCTACCAACAACTGGCTAAAAACACTTTTTTTTTAATGAGTTTTAAGCACAGGGAAAAAAATTAACATTTGAAAAAATCCGTAATTTAATAAACCACCAAGAAAAGTAACATTGCAACAATGCACGCTACGAACCGATCGCTGTAAACAGAAGTGAAAACAAAATCAAGCCCAGTGCATTCTTTAAGTGCCTTCCTACCTTATGCGTCCAGCTCTCTCTCATGCTGCCTGTGTGTGTGCGCGGCTCTCTCTCGCGTTGCCTGTGTGTGTGCGTCTGTCTCTCTTGCGCTGCCTGTGTGTGTGCGCGGCTCTCTCTCGCGCTGCCTGTGTGTGTGCGCAGCTCTCTCTCGCGCTGCATGTGTGTGTGCGCGTCTCTCTCGCGCTGCCTGTGTGTGCGTCTGTCTCTCTCTCGCGCTGCCTGTGTGTGTGTCTGTGTGTCGTGCTCTCTCGCTCTCTCTCTCTTGCTCGCTGCACAGGAAATGCACAGGGAGAGACTGAACATTTACAAACCGAAAGGGAAACTGGCTTGTTCGTATACCGAGTGTGTGATCGTGAACCGAGGCAAAAGTTTGGCGAACTTTATGGTCGTAAACCAATTTGTACGTGTACCGAGACGTTCATGAACTGAGGTTTCACTGTATTTACATAGAGAGCGAGTTTTAAGCACAGGGAAAAAAATTAACATTTGAAAAAATCCGTAATTTAATAAACCACCAAGAAAAGTAACATTGCAACAATGCACGCTACGAACCGATCGCTGTAAACAGAAGTGAAAACAAAATCAAGCCCAGTGCATTCTTTAAGTGCCTTCCTACCTTATGCGTCCAGCTCTCTCTCATGCTGCCTGTGTGTGTGCGCGGCTCTCTCTCGCGTTGCCTGTGTGTGTGCGTCTGTCTCTCTTGCGCTGCCTGTGTGTGTGCGCGGCTCTCTCTCGCGCTGCGTGTGTGTGTGTGCGCGTCTCTCTCGCGCTGCCTGTGTGTGTGCGTCTGTCTCTCTCTCGCGCTGCCTGTGTGTGTGTCTGTGTGTCGTGCTCTCTCGCTCTCTCTCTCTTGCTCGCTGCACAGGAAATGCACAGGGAGAGACTGAACATTTACAAACCGAAAGGGAAACTGGCTTGTTCGTATACCGAGTGTGTGATCGTGAACCGAGGCAAAAGTTTGGCGAACTTTATGGTCGTAAACCAATTTGTACGTGTACCGAGACGTTCATGAACTGAGGTTTCACTGTATTTACATAGAGAGCGAGTCCTCCTCCTTTCCGCTTTCCACGGGTATTTGCGTCTCTGTCTGCTATAACTGTGCTAAACCTGGGTAGCTCCACGTTAGCATCTGGGATGGTAGTTGTTAGCCACGTTTCACAAAAACACAACAAACTGCATTCTCCGTAGGTCCTGACATTTTTCACCAGCGTGGCCAGTTCATCAATCTTATTTGGTAGTGACAGAAGGCACCGAAGGTTTGTAACGCCACTTTCTTGCAAGCCGCTTCGTCTTTAGCTTAGCTCCTTTTCTACTGCAACAATACCGTCTTCTTACCTCGTCAGGTAAATAGGGAACCACACCAGTGCGGGCATTTGTTCTCAGCGCTTGAAGTTGACTACCTGAATAGACAAGTCTCAGCATGTAAAAATCCATGTCCAAGTAGTAAAAAGTGTCCAGGGAACGAGTCCACATAAAAGAAAGTGATCAGTGAAATAGATAAAATAGATAAAAAGGTAGAGAGATAAAATCGTACACGGAGCTCCTGGAAAGGCTGCCACTTGTGGTGGCACCTGAGTCATCAAAAAAAAAGAAAAATATCCTCACTAAGATGGGGCTCATTGAGGACTCATGTTTAAATTCTGTTTGACATAAAGAACAACCCTACCTCCTCTTCTGTTCTGTCTATTCTTCCTACAAAATATGTATCCCTCTATGTTATACTCACAACCATCTTTTTTATTTAGCCATGTTTCTGTTATTTCTATAATCTCATAGTTATGCTCCACTACATACAACTCCAACTCAGTTATTTTATTTTTTTTACTGTTAGCATTAAGACAAGCTGTTTTTAACGTGTTACTCATTTTAATTTCGCATTTAAACATTGGTTTAGAATTTGACTGTTTTTGAGTTGGCCCGTAGGGGCTCCTCACATCTTCCCACCACCTCTGAATTTTCAGAGACACCATCCAGCTCTGCAAGGACTTGAAAATAGTTTGATACTTCCATTTAAGGGGTTGATGCCCCTGAACAGTGTGCACCTTTTACCTTGCCCCTTGTGATCATGACCCACCTATCTCTACCTGTCTGGTATGGAATCTCATCCCGCACCACATTAGGGGTGCACACCATCTCTCTAAGGGACACCTGGGCCAAGTTCACCAATTCTCTACAACAAATTAAGTCTGCCAACTCCTCCTCCAGTTCAGAGACCCTGAGCTTGAGCTGCTGGATTAGCTGGCATCTCTTACAGATATAACCCTCACACTGGCTCCTCCAAGCCGTCTTCTAAAAAGTCCAACATCCAACAGGACTTGCATTGCACTGGCCTCATTATTAAAATTTGTCTTTGAGTTACTAGAACTTTTTTGTATTAAATTTAAATGATTTAACTTAAATGTCAAAAATTAAGCCAAAAGATTGGATAAAAGAACTATCCATCCATTATCCAACCTGCTATATCCTAATTACAGGTTCATGGGGGTCTGCTGGAGCTAATCCCAGCCAACACAGGGTGCAAGGCAGGAAACAAACCCCGGGCAGGGCGCCAGCCCACTGCAGGGTGCGCACACACACACACCAAGCACACACTAGGGACAATTTAGAATCCCCAATGTAACTAACCTGCATGTCTTTGGACTGTGGGAGGAAACCGGAGTACCCAGAGGAAACCCACGCAGACACAGGGAGAACATGCAAACTCCATGCAGGGAGGACCCGAGAAGCGAACATGAGTCTCCTAACTGTGAGGCAGCAGCGCTACCCACTGCGCCACTCATAAAAGAACTTATACTTTTATTTTACAAATTTTGATCCCTTAAGCTTCTGTAATATTCTCCCTCTCGACTGCCTGCTGTTTGTTCTTCTGTGAGGTTAACTTTACATTTTATTGTCTGCTCTTCTATCTCTGCACTCCTCTTATTCTTTACTGAAAAGGTCTCCACTCACACCGTTTGTATTCCTTCATACTAAAGAACCCTTATGCCATCATCCTCTTAACTGCACTGCTTTCCCAACCACTAAGAACTGTTCAATCTAGAAAAGTTTGCTTACTGAATATCTGCTGCTAGTTAATTTCTTACTGTCTTGTCTGCTGCTATAGCCGTTTGTGCTTGATTGGCATCATAATGCTAGCCACCTGCCTATTTGCTGCAGAACCTTTCTCTTTACCACTTTGAAGTCAGCCACTGCTTTTTTATATGAAGATTTCTGTGCCCTGTAGAATTCAGCGTTCCTTCTGATTTGGAGCAGGCACAATAAATAAGGTGTGACAGTCATGGATCTTCATGTGTTTGACCATCTTTGTGTGCTGTTTCTCTTTCAATGTAAAGCATGCTCCATACAAAATGCTGTCCTGTCTCTCAGTAAACATGCACACACAGCCACCTGCCCCCTGTTTCCTCATGCACAACGATGTTAACAATGCCAACAAGTAGCATTTTTCAATACCATTTTAACAAAATTTAGTGTTCACTGTCAGTAACAGGGCACTCCAGTAAAACAATAATGTCTAATACACCTGCAATCTTAGAACACAGACTTCATGATATTAGATAGATAGATAGATAGATAGATAGATAGATAGATAGATAGATAGATAGATAGATAGATAGATAGATAGATAGATAGATAGATAGATAGATAGATAGATAGATAGATAGATAGATAGATAGATAGATAGATAGATAGATAGATAGATAGATGTACAAATTGCACTGGTTGACTTAACGTCTATATTGCACATTTAGTGAATGATATGGAACAGTTTTATTTGAGTTCAGGGCCATGATTGCTTTTGGATAAAAACTGTTTTTAAGATGGTTTGTCCTGGTTTTCATTGCTCTGTATCTCTTATTGTTGTGGGTGAGGAAATAGTGGGCAGGCAACTGCATTCCTGCATGTTTACTGACAGACAGGACGGCATTTTGCATAGAGCATGCATTAAATCAAAAGTGAAACAGCATGCAAAAATGCACAAACATGACAAGATCCATTAGAATCACACCTTAATGTGCCTGCGCTAAATCAGAAGGAACACTGAATTCCACGGTCACAGAATTCTTCATAACACCCACTAATGAATCACTGTTTTTGTTACTTATAACAGTTCGTTTACAGTGATGCCGGTGTCAGCTACTTCTGCTCATTGCCTCATCTCACTGATGTTACTTTGCATACAAATAACAAGAACAAGCTCAAAAAACAAAGAACTTTTCCTAACTCATCCATGAACACCCAGCAGCTTTTGTTAAAGTGCGAGCAAAATAAAGAAAAAGCAAAGAAACCATTCTAAAGGGAAAAAATCTTCAAAAATTCCCACAAAACTCTTATTGACAACCAAAACACAAAGTTTTTAGGAGAAATATATCGTTTTTAATTAACACTCACACATCACAGAAAACAACAACTCTCAGCAACTTCTCTCTCATTTACAAGGATGACATCAGCACTTCAAAAAATGTGAGGATGAGGAAGAAAGAGAAGAGAGTTTAATGTTTTTCATAGTTACTTTCCAAAACGCTACAGACATGGAGAAATATCTATCACATACAAAAAAACAAACTAAGACTGTGTGTTTTTACATCATTAATCACATGAATCAAAATAATAAGGTGATGATTTCAGAAATGCATATATTATATTTGAGTAAAGAGTTGATTTACAAATCATTAAAAATGCTGCATACAGCTAAAGTACTGTTTGTGAAAAATAGAACACAAAGTATACTTTAACTTAAAACAATACATTTTTGACAACATTTCAAAGCAAATTGAACAATCTGGGCAAAACTCAACTGCAACTTAACAAAGACATCCGCCTTTTGTCAAAATGGAAAATTTGGGTGACCCAATGGCATTTAACCCTTTACAGTGCTCATCAAACATCAGAGGTAATCATATTCATTAGATATGAAAGTATGCCAGCTTTGCCAATCCATTTGTCCTACTTGTGTTTGTCCAAGCAAAATCCAACTATG
Source organism: Erpetoichthys calabaricus (assembly GCF_900747795.2). Taxonomy (NCBI): domain Eukaryota; kingdom Metazoa; phylum Chordata; class Cladistia; order Polypteriformes; family Polypteridae; genus Erpetoichthys; species Erpetoichthys calabaricus. The sequence continues at coordinate 131,666,298 of NC_041401.2, read as the reverse complement.
ATTAAATAAAAGCATCATTCTTTTCTCAAAACTCTGGAAATGTGGGCAGTTCAAGGGCATTTAACCCTTCATAGTGCCCATTAAACTTAACAATAAATCCCATTCATTAAATATGAAAGTATGCCAACTTTGCCAGTTCACTTGACCCATACACCCTCGTTGAACAAAGAAAAACTCAACTGCAGATTAACAAGCACATCTGTATGTTCTTGAAATTCTGAAAACTGGAGCTTTTTAATGCTCTACTGTGCCCTTCAAAGATCACAGTAAATCTTATTCATTAGATATTACACTGTGCCAACTTTGCCAGCCCATTTGACGAAAGTATTCGAGTTGGGCCAGATAAAATTGAACTGCAGCTTCACAAAGACATCTATATTTTCTTGAAATTGTAAAAAACTGGGATGGGCCAACTACATTTAACGCATTATAGTACCATTTAAACATTACTGTAACTCTCATTAATTACCCACGTTGGGCCGAGATAAACCTCAACTTTTATTAAAGGCATCTGTCTTTCTGTTAACGCTGAATAAGTAACTGCTTTGTTCAAAGTATGTGAATAAATAGCTGACGGTAAACAAATAAGTAGCCAAGCGAGTAAGAAACCAGCCGAATAAGGAGCTGCGAATGAGTAGCCCACTTCAGCCTTGTGCCCCGTCCGGGGTCGGTCGCTGCCATCAGCCTAATACGGTCAGAGTAAGCATAGGCTTCCCCACAACCCGAATTGAAATAAACATAGCAGATAAATGAATGATACAGTACTATAGTCGGCGAAGCGATTGTTTTTTTTTTTTTGTTTTTTGTTTTTTTTTTAAATCTCGATGAGTTTCTGCTGCATTATAGCAAGCAGGCAGACTCACCTACTAAGCCTGTAGTGTGAAACGAGCATCAGGACTACACACAGGATGGAAAACGCCGGAATCGTCATGCTACTGCCTGACTTCTTGTATATGGTCTCCAAAATTCAACTTAGAGGTGTCCGAAGTAAGTCGTTCGTTACGAAGATGATAAATCGAAAGCTACATAACACTAAATAATCGTTTTCCAATGTCCTTCAATTGAATATACGTCGCATCTCACACCCCCTTTCAGGCAAGCTCTCGCACCCTCCCATTCCCCTTCCCCGAGGCGCCTGTACAAACAAAGGACGAACTCTGGAAAAGGACTATTAGAAATATTCCCGTGACTCTCATTCGTTCGCTTAAGCGTGTCCTCGCTCTTTATTTCCGCCGTTCAGTAATTTCTCCTGAAAGCATTCATCATCAGTTCAAGAAGACAATGAAACAGATGCCAACTAAATATCCTAATAAACCAGATTTTTAAAACTATGTAAGGTCCTGCCTTAGGTATTCTGTCATGTATTTAGGACAACTGACTTAAAAATACCGAGGTTTTGGTTAAGCATAGACACTTTTAGATTGCCGCATAATGACATCTGTGCTTTGTTTTCTCTGGGTACTGATGTGGACTGGCATCCGTCTGAGAATTAATGAAAAAATGATAAAGACACTAAATTGATGTGTTCTACTTTTTCCTATTAGAACGAGGAAATTTTAGGCGAGTTTGTTATATATATATGTTCATATGAGTAAATTATAGCTGCTGAACAAAGCTTGCTCCAGTCAGGAAGTGATATGTACAAACAAGTAAAGGCAAAGTGGAAAAGGATTTGTTTCCTCCCTAGAGAAACCTCCCTTTTTTTTGCTTTTTGATAATACTGTTTTAATAATAAAGACTAAATTTTCCACAAGACATTTAACAATGCAGTCTATTCACTGCAAGTGTGTTGCTTCTTAGTAAGTGAAAAGAAGCAGAAATTGAACACAGCTTATACTGTTCTTTGAAAGAAAAAAACACAGAACAAACATTTTAATAGATAGATAGATAGATAGACCTTTATTAACAACTAAAATATAATTACAGTCATATTAAATATATCTAATTTGTATTAATTTATGTTAATTTTATTATAGTATGCAAATTCAATCTTCAGTCTCAATTGAAGGAGTACTTTAAACATTGTTGTAGAAATTTAACATCTTATTAAAGAAAGAAACAGGACAAATCAGTAATCAGGCAGCAGAAAAGCTGTTTGTTGTATTTTTTAATGACTCCATGGTCAGAATGATCAGAGAAACAAAGAATAGAGGTTAATTTTATAAACTACTGAATTTAAATACAGTGTCAATCAATGCATACATTCTACTCTGGTTGGTTCATTGGTTTACACCCAAATGACTTATATAAAATAAAAGTATGTTATATTATATTCTGGTTCTTCATATACCTTTGAGTTGAGCCACCACCCTTGAAATTTCTATACTTATAACAGCTGTCCATTCTGTTTTTTACAGGACATCTGCTGGTTTCTTAATCATCTCTTTGTCATCTTTCAGTATATTTTGTTGTTCACTTGACCTTTATCTGGTCTCCCAATATGCCTGCAAAGGTTTCCGACATTTATTAACCCTTTATGCTATTTCTTTAAGCTGAATGCTATGCTACCCTAAAATTATTCTTCCACAACATTAGTAAAGCATCAGCTGTTTTCACATTTTTATCCTTATTTATTCTTGTTTTAAAATTGCCATCTTGGCTTGGCCTGACAAAAAATTGCAAAGTAAACATTCCTTTTTATATTTTCTTGATACAGAAATTCCACAAATTTAAATGAGTTCATTGAATACAATTCCCAATTCCATAATCAATAAAGCAAGGAAATACAACAGTGGTGGTAATCTGGTACAATACAGAAATACAGGTAGGTCCATAAATATTTGGACAGAGACAACTTTTTTCTAATTTTGGTTCTGCACATTACCACAATGAATTTTAAATGAAACAACTCAGATGCAGTTGAAGTGCAGACTTTCAGCTTTAATTCAGTGGGGTGAACAAAACGATTACATAAAAATGTGAGGCAACTAAAGCATTTTTTTAACCCATTTTTTTTTAACATTTTTAATCCCTTCATTTCAGGGGCTCAAAAGTATTGGACAAATTAAATAACTGGAAATAAAAGGTTAATTTCTAATACTTGGTTGAAAACCCTTTGCTGGCAATGATAGCCTGAAGTCTTGAACTCATGGACATCACCAGATGCTGGGTTTCCTCCTTTTTAATGCTCTGCCAGGCCTTTACTGTAGCGGCTTTCAGTTGCTGTTTGTTTGTGGGCCTTTCTGTCCGAAGTTTAGTCTTCAACAAGTGAAATGCATGCTCAGTTGGTTAAGATCAGGTGACTGACTTGGCCATTCAAAAATTTTCCACTTCTTTGCTTTAATAAACTCCTGGGTTGCTTTGGCTGTATGTTTTGGGTCATTGTCCATCTGTATCATGAAATGCTGCCCAATCAATTTGACGGCATTTACCTGGATTTCAGCAGACAGTATGTCTCTGAACACCTCAGAATTCATTCGGCTGCTTCTGTCCTGTGTCACATCATCAATAAACACTAGTGTCCCAGTGCCACTGTCAGCCATGCACGCCCAAGCCATCACACTGCCTCCACCGTGTTTTACAGATGATGTGGTATGCTTTGGATAATGAGCTGTTCCACGCCTTCTCCATACTTTTTTTTGCCATCATTCTGGTAGAGGTTGATCTTGGTTTCATCTGTCCAAAGAATGTTTTTCCAGAACTGTGCTGGCTTTTTTAGATGTTCTTTAGCAAAGTCCAATCTAGCCTTCCTATTCTTGAGGCTTATGAGTGGCTTGCACCTTGCAGTGCACCCTCTGTATTTACTTTCATGCAGTCTTCTCTTTATGGTAGACTTGGATATCAATACGCCTACCCCCTGGAGAGTGTTGTTCACTTGGTTGGCTGTTGTGAAGGGTTTTCTCTTCACCATGGAAATGATTCTGCGATCATCCACCACTGTTGTCTTCCGTGGACGTCCAGGTCTTTTTGCGTTGCTGAGTTCACCAGTGCTTGCTTTCTTTCTCAGGATGTACCAAACTGTAGATTTTGCCACTCGTAATATTGTAGTAATTTTTCTGATGGGTTTTTTCTGTTTTCGCAGCTTAAGGATGGCTTCTTTCACCTGCATGGAGAGCTTCTTTGACCGCATGTTGTCTGTTCACAGCAAAATCTTCCACATGCAAGCAGCACACCTCAAATCAACTCCAGGCCTTTTATCTGCTTAATTGATAATGATATAACGACGGACTTGCCCACACTTGCCCATGAAATAGCCTTTGAGTCAATTGTCCAATTACTTTTGAGCCCCTGAACTGAAGGGATTGTGTTAAAAAATGCTTTAGTTGCCTCACATTTTTATGCAATCGTTTTGTTCACCCCACTGAATTAAAGCTGAAAGTTTGCACTTCAACTGCATCTGAGTTGTTTCATTTAAAATTCATTGTGGTAATGTACAGCACCAAAATTAGAAAAAAGTTGTCACTGTCCAAATATTTATGGACCTAACTGTAAGTGATAAATTGTGTATTTCTGAAGGCAAAATTGACACTGATCAGTTGCTCTAATGCCAATAATTTTTAAGAATGAATTGGTAGCTATTGCTACATATAGAATCCTCCACTGCAGGTCCCCAACTCTTATTTCAATGGGAGGTTTATATAACGTTCCTCCATGATGGAGAAGTTTTCCTCCAGAGGGTATCAGGCATCTCCTTCAAATGTATAAATCGTGATACTTTAAGTCACCAGTCATACAATTCTTTCTTTGGTAAATCGTCGGGTAAATGGATCCTTTCATCAGATTGGCTGGCCCAGTGTTGTCTCAGCTGTGGAATGGCCAAAAGGATGAGGCTGCTTGATGGCTGAAGTCTCCAGGACTCTAAACAAATCCAAATCATATTATGTGATATCATCTACTGTTGAATTCTGCTCTGTACTTGTAATATTTCTATTGCACTATTATATTGTATTGAGGATTACTTGTGTTCTGTTTCTGTGTATTGTATTGTATTAACCCCCTTCTTTTTGACACCCACTGCACGCCCAACCTACCTGGAAAGGGGTCTCTCTTTGAACTGCCTTTCCCAAGGTTTCTTCCATTTTTTTCCCTACTAGGGGTTTATTGGGAGTTTTTCCTTGTCTTCTTAGAGAGTCAAGGCTGGGGGGTTGTCAAAAGGCAAGGACTGTTAAAGTCCATTGCGACACTTCTTATGTGATTTTGGGCTATATAAAAATAAATAGTATTGTATTGTACTAGCTAAGTGCAGTTCGGAGGATATTGTGATTTTAGCTGGTGATTTTAATTGCCCTGAAAATGCTATGATGGACAGGAATAGTGCTGAACCTTATCCAGTGTCAGTCAAGGTATTGCAATCTGTTCTTCATAGGCAAGAACTTGTAGATGTATGGAAGGAATTGAACCAAATGGGGAGACAGTACACATGACTTAAGACAGCGGTTCTCAATCTGTGGGGCGCGCCCCCCTAGGGTAACAAAAAAGGAGGCGCGAATGTTGCCATATGTGGTGTAATTTCGCTATTCGTAGGGAAATTTTAAACTTGTAGCGGTGTATTGGTAGCAAAAAAAATCTGAATAAATTTTATTAGGGTTTCAAAAAAACGTTAGGGGGGCGCGATTAAAACTGTTATGAAAACTTGGGCAGCAAATACTTAAAGGTTGAGAAACACTGACTTAAGACATCCAGTGGAATGTTGTCTGTGGCTAGGCTAGACAGAATGTATACATTAAAGTACAATCTGAACTTAATTTTGGGCTCTTGTCTATTGCTCACATTTTTTTCAGACCATAATTTAGTTCTAACTATTTTTTCTGTGGGGTTTGAGAGTAACTTTAAATCTTTCTTGCACTTTAACACTAAATTTCTTAAAGATTCTCTGTTTCTGCAATACTTTGGGCACTTTCGGGACAAATGGAGACTCAGCAAAAATTATTTTTCCTCACAGAAACAATGGTGGGATGTCTCCAAGGTTTAAATTAAACTGTTCTGCCAATTATACTCTGAACATTCTTCTAGAAATGTTACCATGGCGATTAAAGAACTGGATGTGGATATTGTACTAATTCATGCCAAACTGGAAACAGGTTTTGATACCACTTTACTCCACCTTGAATGCATCAGTCACTCCTACCGCAGACCTTACCACTGTCACACCTCCTTCGTACATATCCTGTACAACTGTTCGTACTTCTCTGCCACTCCCAACTTTTTCATTCAATACCACAGCTAATCTCTAGGCAGCATGTGATATGCCTTCTCCAGGTCCACAAAGACACAATGCAACTCCTTCTGACCTTCTCTATACTTCTCCATCTACATCCTCAGAGCAAACAAGCTCTTTCTCGGCATGAAAACATACTGTTGCTCACTAATCATTACCTCACTTCTTAACCTAGCTTCCACTACTCTTTCCCATAACTTCATGCTGTGGCTCATCAATTTTATCCCCCTGTAGTTATTACAGTTCTGCACATCCTTGCAGACGTCCTTTTTCAAATTCCACCATTTGATCCTTTGCTCTGCCCTCACTCTCTTCCTCTTCTTGATCTCCGTCATTCTACAGACCACTATCCCGTGCTGCCTAACTATACTTTCCCCTGCCACCACTTTGCAGTCTTTAATCTCCTTCAAATTGACTCTTCTGCAAAGGAGGTAATCTACCTATGTGCATCTTCCTCCACTCTTGTACATAACTCTATGTTCCTCCCTGTTTTTAAAATATGTATTCACCACAGCCCTGTCCATCCTTTTGGCAAAATCCACTATCATCTGACCTTCTTCATTCCTCTCCTTGACACCATACCTACCCATCACCTTCTTGTCTCCTCGGTTCCCTTCACCAACATGTCCATTGAAATCCGCTCCAATCACCACTTTCTGTCTCTTGGGTACACTGTTCATCACTTCATCCAACTCACTCCAAGAATCTTCTTTCTCCTCCATCGCACACCCAACTTGCTGGGCATATGCACTAACAACATTCATCATCACACCTCCAATTTCCAGCTTCATAATCATTACTCTGTCTGACACTCTTTTCACCTCCAAAACACTCTTGACATACTTTTTCTTCAGAATAACCCCTACCCCATTTCTTCTCCCATCCACACCATGATAGAACAATTTGAATCCACCTCCAATCTGCCTGGCCTTACTCCCCTTCCATTTAGTCTCTTGCACACACAATATATCAACCTTCCTTCTCTCCATCACATTTGCTAACTCTCTCCCCGTACCAGTCATACTGCCAACATTCAAAGTTCCTACTCTCAGTTTCACTCTCTTTAGTTTCCTTCTCTCCTCCTGCCTCTGGACACGTCTCCCCCCTCTTCTTCTCTTTCTTTTTTGTCTTCTTCGGCCAACAGTAGCCCAGTTTCTGCCAGCACCCTGTTGGCTAACAGTACTGGTGGCGGTCGTTTTTAACCCTGGGCTCAACCGATCCAGTATGGAAATTTGCATTGTTGTCCGCATATTAATTTGGAAAAGTTTTACACCGGATGCCCTTCCTGATGTAAACCTCCCCATTTATCTGGGCTTGGGACTGGCATGAAGAAACACACTGGTTTGTGCATCCCTTGTGGCTGGGTTAACTGAAAGCTCAACCTCCCACTGTTATTTTATTATTTATTATTTATTTTATTATTATTTTATTTTATTTATTTAGTATTATTATTTTATTATTATTATTTTATTTTTATTTTATTAGCAGACCGGTATCTTGAGATCTTAATGTGCGCTCTGGTTTGTAAGTGATGATAAGTTCAGATAACTAAGCCGGACCTTGGCCATTTAAGGCTTATAAATGTTAAAAGGAAGATTTTGAAATCTGCCCTAAACTTAACCGGGAGTGTAAGGTGTAAGTGTAAGGATTTAAGAACTGAAGTTATGTGTTCATATTTTCTTGTACTTGTAATAATTCTTGCAGCAGCATTTTGGATTAACTGGAGGCTGTATAAAGAACAATTTGAACATCCAGTGAACACCGCATTACAGTAGTCAATCCTACTAGAAATAAATGCATTAATCAATTTCTCAGAATCCTGTTTATTTAGTACATCATTTAACAAAAGAAAAAAAGAATCTCTCTCTTTACACTCATTTGGAGAATAGACATTTATGGAAATAATCTTTTTACCCTGTATTTGCACAACTGCCTTCATGAGATGGCCTTTAACTTGCTCAAAACAGATCATGGAATCTGGATAAAAGCTTTACTGAAGAGCACTACCACCCCTGTGCTGGAACTAGAGACATGGCTTAAAAACGTTATCCCGCTCTAGTCCCTCTGCCAGTCCAACTGATTCATTGGGTCTGTATAAGCTTCTTGAAGAAAAACAACATCAGTTTTTTCTGCTCTAAATATTTAAGAGTATATATTTTTTAAAGGAGTCTCTGCACCTGTTAATATTCAAAGAACCCAAAGAGAAAACATGCATTAGAAAGAAAATGGAGAAGTAATGACAAGACAAACTTGAACTGAAAGAAGAACTGGTGATAAGCCATTATGTACTACAGGTGAGAGACATTTTAGCTTCTCTGATAACATTCTTTAAAAGATTAAATTCTTTTCTTTCCATTCTTAAAGGAACAACATTATGCACAACACACTTGGCTGAAACCAAAAAGAGTTCTAGGTCAGGAAAATTTTCTACAACACTTATTCATCTTTTGCCTTCAAGAAAATCCAAAAAAGTTTAGAATTCTTTCAGAGCCATACTCCTTTTTTACAAGAGTACTAGTTAAATTGTCACTTGACATATAAAAGTCACTTTCCTCACCACCCTGACCCTCGTCAAGATATGGGTTAATTGCCACATCTCTGCTTCTTAAGAAGCGATTTTTTAAAGACACATCAGCCCTCTCTGTCAAGTTTGTTTTGTTACGTTTTTATGGCCCCATCTGTGTTTTCCTCCCTGTTTCTGGGTAGTGCCGCCCATTCTTCATCAGCATTCATTTCCTCAACTACTTCAGCTTTTTCTTCTCTAACTGTACTTCCTGAAACATTGCTAGGTTCAGTCTCTGTCACTGCTTTGATATTTAAAAGAGGGCAATCAGCTTCATTTTGAACTGTGGACTCAGCAAGGGCCTCAGCAAGCTCATCAACTTTGGAAAGTACACAGAGAGCATTATCATTTAAACTTTGGATTCTATCCACCTCAGATAGTGTTGTTTCTTTGACAAGCTGTGTAACCTCAGCCTTAGCTGGACCTTCTTCTTTGGCCTGATTTGTACTCAGACTAGAGCACTTCAACTCGCTCTCAGCCAATCCATCCACTTCAGGAATTTTTGTATCAGCTTTCTCTTTTTTAGTCCTTTAAACTGTGGAGCTACAACTGGGTATCTGATTTTCAGTACGTCCTGGAGTAGAGCTAAGAGTACCTATAGATATCTTACAAATAACCATCCGCTGATTAGCGGCATCAAATTCTAAGTCCTCAGACTCATCCTCTACATCTGATTCCTTCATTATATTTATTTTCTCATAGGGTAACTATCATCAGTTCTGTTGCAATCAACTGCTTTTCATTGATTCAGAGGTATATAAAAACAATATAATCACATCCATCTACTTTGAACTTTAAAGCTACACCTAACTCATTATAACTTCTTTTGAGCAGCATAAAAACCTGTCTCCTAAATGAAAATTCATGCTTCAAGTTCATTCTTCAAAAAAGGAGGAACAATAGAGATTATAATCCTCTTTGCAGGAGTCAAAAGTGACAAAACAGAGATGAGAGTGCCATTAATAACTAGGCCTTCCTGAAACAATTCATGAACTAAAGCCTCCTCATTTAGAAATAACACAACTGCCTTATTCATCAGTGAAGCAGAAATAATGTTTTTATATCCAATTACTTTTCCTATTTCAGTAACACAGCCCTAATGAAACTACAGGATCAACAATCAACTTGATGCTATTTCTTCTACTAAGGTTTTCAGACCCATGTGGCAAAAGGCCTGGCTGCATCCCTCAGGACGCAGACATCCTAACCCTTTCTTTAAAAAACACTGTAACAGAAATTACTAGAAACAAACAAAAAAGAAATAAAATACAAAAAAGGAAAAGCTACACTCACTCTCCTGCTAGCACAAAGGCCACACCCAGTCCAGACCAAAGCAATCAACACACAGTGTAAAAGTAAGTAAGATAGTTAGATAGATATACCTTTATTAACAACTAAAATATAATTACAGTCATATTAACAGACAACGTTCAACGTTTTTCTACTCATAATTTACCACTAGATATTCATTTTCTGTGGAACATAAAACATCATTTACACCCCAGATTTCTCTAAATACAGTGCATCCGGTGTTGTTATGTTATGGGGTGTTGTGTGTAGAATTCTGAGGAAAAAAATGAATTTAATCCATTTTGGAATAAGGCTGTAACATAACAAAATGTGGAAAAAGTGATGCGCTGTGAATACTTTCCGGATGCACTGTATATCTAACTGAATAAAATAGTTTATAGTATGCAAATTCCTCTAAAGGAGTACCTTAAACATTAATAAAGTTTCAGTGGTTTTCATATCTTTATCCCTATTTCCTCTTGTTTTTAAAATTGCCATGTTGTCTTGGCCTGACAAAAAATTGCAAAGTAAACATTCTCTTTTGCATATTCTTGACACAGACATTCCAAAAAATGTAATTGAATTAGTTGAATGCAATTCCATAAACAATAAAGCAAGGAAATGCAACAGTGGTGTTAATCTGGTACAATACAGAAATAAGTGATAAGTTGTTTTTTTCTGAAGGCAAAATGGGCACTGATCTGTTGTGGTAGCACTAACAGTTTTCAAGAATTAATTGGTGGTTATTTCTACATGTAGAATCCTCAACTGCAAGTGCAAGTGCAAATGTTTCTAAACTTCAGTACACTATTTAGAACATGTAGTTTCAAGGAAAGGAGTTCACACTGACCTTGCACAAAAGAGCAAAGTACAAAACAGCTGATGATCTTTAACTTTAACCCAAAATAATCTTTATGGTAATAACTTTATTGGAACCACCAACAACAATCCTTTAACTTATGTACTAGCTCAGCCAAGTTGAATGCAGTAAGCTAGATGGCTACTCCTTCAACATTCAATTCTGATATCAAATATCAAACTGGAAAATAGAATCACTATGCAGATGGATTCTCAAGGCGACATCAGGGTTAAGTGATTTATCACCTAGTGTCACAAAAAGAAAGTCAGTCAGTCATTTTCCAGCCCAGTACATCCTAACACAGGTTCTCGGGGTCTGCTGGAGCCAATCCCATCCAGCACAGGGAGCAAGGTGGGAACAAATCCCGGGCAGGGTGCCAGCCCACCGCAGGGCACACACACCAAACACACATTAGGATCGCCAATGCACCTAACCTGCATGTCTTTGGACTGTGGGAGGAAACCGGAGCACTCGGAGGAAATCCACGCAGACACGGGGAGAACATGCAAACTCCACACAGGGAGGACCCGGGAAGTGAACCCAGCTCTCCTTACTGCGAGGCAGCAGCGCTACCACTGCGCCACTGTGCTACCCCACAAGAAGAAAGTAACCAGCCCAATACATCATTTTACATCATCTGATTTACAATCTTTTTCAGAGCATACAGTTCTTTCTACTGATGTACGTATGACTGTCTGTAACAGTCATCTTCTTAGTGACATCAATGTTGATTTACCTTCAGTCACGTTGGTTGAATCACTTACACTCCACCCTCAAAGCTGTAGCTGATGATCTTGAGTATGACTGTGGAAGTTTAACAATACCTACCTTTAACCCTGATGAGTATATCAAGCAAAAGAAAACTGGTCTTTTTATTGGGCAGATCATTTCCATGATGATTATAAATGAGCATGCTCCACACACTTCCAGCACTAAGTCTCCTGATCTTAAGTTGATGGTGAAAAAGTGGAATTGGTCAGAACTGAAAAATGGTATATTATACAGGAACCACCAGTGTGACTTTCAAACTGTCTTTCAATTGGTATTGCTTGATAGATAACAATCAGTCATTCTTAAGAATGTTCATGATGACATGGAACATTTGGGAATTTAACACACTCTTGATCTAGTGTGAACTAGATTTTACCTGGTCAAGAATGTCTCATTATGTGGAGAATAGCCAACGTGTTAGAAGTAAATGTCAGCCTTAAAAAGTTGTTCATCAATATATTAATACTAGAACCACAAGACCAATTAAGTTAGTTTGCATGGATTTCCTATCTTTGGAACATGACAACCATAAAACTTAAGACATAATTGTGATCACTGATCATTTCTCTAAGCATGCAGTAGCCATACATACTAAAAACCAATATGTAGAGAAATGTGCAATTCCTTGTACAGTACATTGTGATTTTCTGGATCACAAACAAATCACAGTTCTTTAACTGTGTGCTCTTATAGGTACCGAAAAGGTAAGGACCAGTCCATATCCCTCTAGAGGGAATCCTGTGGAATAATACAACAGAACAGTTCTCAGTGTGCTAGGTACCCTCAAGGATAAAGACAATAACAGGTAGTGTTACTTTGCCAAATCCCTCACTCAAGATTACAACTCCACAAAGAATGAAGTCATCAGCTTCTCGCCACATGAACTGATACTCGGTAGACAACCTCAATTGACTTTTGATATTGCCTTTGGTCTGATGACACAAGGTAATTATATCTACCGTGCACTCACAGTGTGTTAATAAGTTGAAATCTAACCTACAGGAACATTTTCATGTTGCTGCGAAGAATGCTTAGGAATTTTTGATCTCTCCAATGAATGTGACAAGAATTGAGACTATGGTATATGGTGAAAAAAAATAGTTTGTCTACAAAATAATGTACTAATTGCCTTGAAGGTTTATCACCCAAAAACTGTTTTTCTTATATTAATTTCATAATGTTGTTTTAAAAGTATAAGAAGACATCCGACAGAATGTAACTTTTGGAAGACTGCATGGGTAAATGCCTTTACTCAGTTCCCAGGTACTTTGCAAAGTAAGATTTTTGTATAAGTTGCTGTTTCTGCTTTTCCATTTGAGAACCTAAATACCAGTCTTTTACTGGGGTTAAGCAGTTGATCCTTTAGCCCCTTTGTCCCTGTTCTGCATTCATGGCACAATTAATCAGCCTGTTGCTTGTGTGATATTCATTACTTTGTAAATTTAGTAAATTCCTGGTAAGTAGGCCAACAGTTCCTAAGGTAAACAGCAAGAGGGGTCACTGCTGTAACTTGCTTATACCCGCTCAAAATGAAAAGAACATGTATCTTTATGGCAATACAGTATATGTTCAATATATACATGATTTATTGCAACTGTACAAAAATGTAAATTCAAATTATTTATCTCTTTCACCTTTTTTAAAAAATTGCACTTCTGTACCTGCTTGATGCAGCACACCATGAATCTAAACTTTCTTTATATGTGATGAAAAATATTGAAGTTTTGATAGTTGACTTCCAAAATTCAAAGTCTTATGAGCTTGAGCACTAGATTTAAGAAAGTGTTTTAAGCTACATTTAAATGCTGTTTGAGTGAAAGCTTAATTAATGACCATTGTGTGCTGAATTTCTTATGTTCTAATAACAATAATTAACTAGACTTCCTAAAATAAACCATTTCATTACCACTTTCACTCACAGTACATTACTGCCCATGACATTCTAATTGTACTGTATATTCAGTTCAGAGACTTTAAATTGGGCTTTTCTTGTGTATACCAGAACATAACGTCACAATTATAAAAAGAGAAGCCATCTATATGAAATTAAGTTTTATGTTGATAATTCATGTTGGTCTAAAAATAAACCTTATATGTGATCTTAAGACATGGTTGAATTTCCAACCAACCTTCAAGTAGATAAGGAGTGGATTTTCCTTTCCCAGTTTAATATATGTTTTTACTATAGTAGTAAAGTGTATAAATCTAAGGTCTAATGGTTTGACTATTTCTAGAGGTATACAACATAGCTGCTAATAAACTGGTGCTATAAATGGGATAAATAATTTCCTTCCACAACAGTCTCTATCCAATTAAGCTGTCAATTTAAATGTGTCTGCTGAGACAGCATACTCCATAGCACAACTTCTAGCATCTGCATTCTGCATTTTTTCCTTTTTAATCCAAAAAACCCAATGAAACCTTGTTTTTAAACTTAAGTCAATTGTTTTAATGTAACTAGAATATGATTGAGAGAAAACTATGTACTTTTAATATTTCTAGATGTGGAAATTGATTGAGCTGGAAGAAGATCTGTAGATAATAATGCAGCTCTATGGAAATTTTATTTTTGATAAATCTCAAAACCCAGTTTTCAGTGTGTCAAAATGAAGACAATTTGTATTGTGCAAGATAACACTGGTACTGATACTGAGGAGGGTCCATCAGATAGTCGAACCTCGGAGTCAGGAGGAACAGTGTGGTCTTCGTCCTGGTCCCGGAACAGTGGACCAGCTCTACACCCTTAGCAGAGTCCTGGAGGGTGCAAGGGAGTTCGCCCAACCAGTCTACATGTGTTTTGTGGACTTGGAAAAGGCGTTCGACCGTGTCCCTCGGGGAATCCTGTGGGGGATGCTCCGGGAGTATGGGGTACCGGACCCCCTGATAAGGGCTGTTTGGTCCCTGTACAACTGGTGTCAGAGCTTGGTCCGCATTTCCGGCAGTAAGTCGAACCCGTTTCCAGTGAGAGTTGGACTCTGCCAGGGCTGCCCTTTGTCAGCGATTCTGTTCATAACTTTTATGGACAGAATTTCTAGGCGCAGCCAGGGCATTGAGGGGGTCCGGTTTGATGGACTCAGGATTGGGTTACTGCTTTTTGCAGATGATGTTGTCCTGTTTGCTTCATCAGGCTGTGATCTTCAGCTCTCTCTGGATCGGTTCGCAGCCGAGTGTGAAGCGGCTGGGATAGGAATCAGCATCTCCAAATTCGAGACCATGGTCCTCAGTCAGAAAAGGGTGGAGTGCCCTCTCAGGGTTGGGTGCGAGATCCTGCCTCAAGTGGAGGAGTTCAAGTATCTTGGGGTCTTGTTCACGAGTGAGGGAAGAATGGAGCAGGAGATCGACAGGTGGATCGGTGCGGCTTCCGCAGTGATACGGGCTCTGCATCGGTCTGTTATGGTGAAAAAGGAGCTGAGCTGTAAGGCAAAGCTCTCAATTTACCAGTTGATCTATGTTCCTACCCTCACCTATGGTCATGAGCTATGGGTAGTGACCGAAAGAATGAGATCGCGAATACAAGCGGCTGAAATGAGTTTCCTCCGCAGGGTGTCTGGGCTCTCCCTTAAAGATAGGGCGAGAAGCTCAGTCATCCGGGAGGGGCTCAGAGTAGAGCCGCTGCTCCTCCGCATTGAGAGGAGTCAGATGAGGTGGCTCGGGCATCTGATCAGGATGCCTCCTGGACACCTCCCTGGTGAGGTGTTCCGGGCATGTCCAACCGGGAGGAGGCCCCAGGGAAGACCCAGAAACCTTTGGTTTCTTCTCTCGAGATGCTTTACCAAAGCCTTTGTTGTTGTCATGTTAAGTGGCAATTTGTTTTGGGAGTTTCTACCTTCATGCTTGATTACATTTAAATCAGAAGGCGGACTTGGAAAGTCAAAGACTTTCTACTTTTCTTGCCTCAGTAACTTCTTTAGTTGTAATGGCAGTGTATTTTGGATGGCTGTTATTTTGCATAAAAAGTACTGGCCCATAATTCTGGGGGCAATTTCTTACACTGTAAAATAAGATGTTTTCTTCATTTCTGAAGTAATTTTGTTATAACAATTTCATAATAACATCAGTTTAGAAGAGTTATTTATTAGTCATACTCAGTGTTTAATTTGTGTAAAGCAAAATCTGGACCTCCACACATGCCCTGGAATGCAAAATCAGTAGTTCTCATCCATCAACTCCTTTAACTCTCTCAAACATCTAATTAAGGACAACATCGGAGAAATGTCATTTGGTCTAAAGTCTATAACTGGGTGTTTGATAAATAAGAATTATATAAACTGTATTGTATTGTATTGTATTGTAATTAAACTAGACAGGACATTGCGTGTAAGCCCAAAGTCAGTTTCCATTTCATATTATCATTTGATGTTAGCTGATCTAAATTGTTTTCCATTATTATATGTGACAACCTTGATATCGCACAGTTTTGGTTTAAATCTGTGAATATATTGGTAAATGTACTATATTGGTAATGTAATTTAAAAGTGATCAGAAATAACTTTACTTATTGTAGCAATATTTACATTTTGAGTTTCAGGCATCCCTTTTAAGGGGTAAACTTAGAGATATGCAGGTGGATGAGCCTATGGTGTCCTAGACAATGGACTACCTGTTAGGCAGACCACAATTTGTGAGACTCAAGGACTGTGTTCCTGATACAGATGTGAGCAACACTGAAACACCACAAAGGACAGTTCTGTCTCCTTTTCTCTTCAATCTCTACACCTACGACTACAAATATAACACCAGGCCAAGTCATTTGTAGACATTCCCTGATGATTCTACACTTATGGGGTGTATTGATAAAGGGGAACAAGAAAAAAAAATTGTCTGCATCTTAACATCAAAAAAAAGCCAAAGAACTGGTTATTGACTTTTGCCACACCAAAGATCATCTATGTCTGGGAGTGGATGTAGAGGTGGTCCACTCCTACTAGTCCCTGGGGCTTCACTTTAATGACAGTTTGGACTGGTCTAGGAACACAGAGGAACTATATAAGAAAGGGCAGAGCAGTTGTTTTTCCTTAGTAGAGTGTGTTCCTTTAATGTGGGAAGTGACATTGTTCACATCTTCTGTTACTCTGTGATAACTAGTACAATTTTCTATGCTGTAATGTGCTGTACTGGCAACATCACTTTAAGAGAGGCCCACCAACAAGACTAATTAAAGGGCAAGCTCAGATATAGAATGTACTCTGGACCCCCCAGAGGTAGTACCAATGGAGAGAATTAAAACAAAACTTTGTGCCATTATGAACAATGCTGCACATTCTCTCTCTGACACACTAACACTGAGTGCTTTCAGCTAAAGAATCATTCAGCAGAAGTGTGTCAAGAAATGCTACTAGGGCTCCTTTACGCAAACAGCAATATGTCTGCATGAAGGCTCCCTGTGACTGTGACAGCCAAGTCAGAACTTTCTTTCATTTTTATTGTTTTGGTTTATAGTCATTCTGGTATGTATTCAGACCAAAGCATGTGTGTATATTTATTTATTTATTTGTTTGTTTGTTTGTTTTTTTACTCACTTACTTACTTATCTGCCTATTTATATTTTTATTTATTTAAGGGGCTTAATAAGCCAAATTCCCCCCAGGTGACAAATAATGCTCTCTCCAAGGCATTTTGCCAAGGAGTCATTAAAAAATACAACAAACAGCTTTTCTGCTGCCTGATTACTGATTTGTCCTGTTTCTTTCTTTAATAAGATGTTAAAGATTGCATTTGCATATTATAACCTAATTAAATTAATATAAATTAGATATATTTAATATGACTGTAATTATGTTTAAGTTGTTAATAAAGGTCTATCTATCTATCTATCTAGATCTAATGTGTGATTATGATTATAAGTTGGACCATTGGCAATCTGACAAAATCCTACTAAATTTAACAAATAAGTAAAGCATTTGCTAACTGTGTCAATTTACACATCAATGTGTACATTAAAATCTGCTGTCAATACTATCCATCCATTTTCCAACCCACTGAATCCGAACACAGGGTCACGGGGGTCTGCTGGAGCCAATCCCAGGGCACAAGGCAGGAACCAATCCCGGGCAGGGTGCCAACCCACCGCAGAACACACACGGGCCAATTTAGAATCGCCAATCCACATAACCTGCATGTCTTTGGACTGTGGGAGGAAACCGGAGCGCCCGGAGGAAACCCACGCAGACACAGGGAGAACATGCAAACTCCACGCAGGGAGGACCCTGGAAGCGAACCCAGGTCCCCAGGTCTCCCAACTGCAAGGCAGCAGCGCTACCCACTGCGCCACTGTGCCACCCCTGTCAATACTACAGCATCATAGTTTAAAGCCAAATCAGATAAAATTCTGCCAAATTCCATCACAAACAATGAGAATGGCTCTGGTGGTCTGTAGACTAGCACTACAATTGTCCTGGAATCTTTTTTGATAATTAAAATGAGTTGCTCAAAAGATGTGAATTTACCTATATTTTTGAAGCTGTTTGCATTTTGTCAAAATTTTTTATTCCAATTATTGAGTCAATCTCCTCAACCAGTAGCTCTAGATTTATGAAGGAATATGTATCCATCTGGTGATGCCCTCAGCTAGAGAAATAGTATAAGATTTACTAAGTTAGGTTTCAGTGAGAAGACACAAATCAGATTTTGTATTTAATATAATATTATTTCCCATAACACCTTTACTTTCAAGAGAGTAAATGTTTAATAAGCAGCATTTAAAACTGCCATGACGTTTCTGAATGGTTATATATTTTTTGCTTTAATTTGAATAAGTTAGTATTACAGTTACCTCGTGAGAGAGGGCCTGGTTTTATTTCTTGGTCTATTTATGCTTCTTATTTTTTGGTTATCAAGTAATTTATGGTTTGCATCAAGACTCCACAATGCTCCATAACAGCTACATGATAGTAACAGGTGGGATAATCAACAGTTTGTGATTTTAAAGACTGCAGTCTGAATAGGGCTCTGATCAGTCAACCAGGAAGTTTTGTACTTATGCTTTCATATTGTATATTTTTCATATCAATATTATTATTATTTTTGAGGCTGATTATTTTTAAGTCGATTTAGATTTCCAAGAGCTATCTTCTTGGAGCTCTTGATATTATTTTTAAGATGAAGTGCATTAAAATATGTATATTATATTATACAGATACATTTTTAATTTCATTTAGATAATGTATACTGTTAATAATTAAACGTGTGGGCACAGTGGCGCAGCGATAGCATTGAGCAGGCACCCCATTCCAGGGATTGGTCCCGCCTCACACTGTATGCTTGCTGGGACTGGCGTGACCCTGGATGGATAGATGGATGGAATAATTAAACATATACTACAATGATATTTCAAAGTTCCTTAAAATTGCCCTCCTAAATTTACAGGTGGTTTGACATTTATTACAGAGCATATTGTGTGGTGATTGGTTATGTGGAGAAGGAAAAGGAATTACAGGAATTGGAGGTTGGTATGTTTGACAGAGACAGTACTGCTGCAATAAATTATTTCATCGATGGTCATGCACATCCCAGCAAGCATCTTGTAGGAGGCAGGGACAATCTCTGGACGGTGAGCTAGCTCATCGCTACCACTGAGCCACCGTGCCTCCATATTTAATACATGCTTTAATTCATTTCATCATGAAAATGATATCAAGTATACATCTTAGTGTTTAAATTGTTCAGACAGCTGTAATATAACAAATGTAATGTATTCTGTGTCCTGTTGGTGTAAGAGAAAGCTTGTTTAAGAAGCACATAGTGATTCACACACATAAAGCACATAGAAGAACACATAGAATACGGAGCATTTAATGTGCTACTTTAGTTACGATGGGAACTGAGAAACTCTAGTAAATTAAACATTAATTTTAAGATTAAGTTTATGATGTTCTACTTTAATGAGAAAATAAACTAGAAGATTGAAGTAGACATTTACACTTTTTTCACTGTGTCCCTATTTTTTTTTCTTTTTTCTGTACCCTAATACAGTTCCGTATGACACTGAGACAGTTGGCCACGAATCGCCTTTTCACTGCAACTTTGATATCTGACCACTTCTTTTTATTTCAGGTACTGTGTGACTTTCTGAACTTGAACTTTTTAGTTTCTTCACCACTCTGTATCACTCGCTCAACTTCCTTTTGTTGTTTAGATCACGGCTTAAACCAAAAAATACCAAGTTTTTCCTTGCCTCCGCTTTTCATGCTTTTGCCATTGCCGTTTAACCAAACACTGAACAGGGAAGGTGATACTTATATTGATTTGCATATTAAAATATGCAAATATCTGGGAGGAGTTGTGGTGGGATGGCAGGTGCGTGCACGTGTGTTACGTTTCATGCTTTATAGAGCAGAAGTGCATGGAAGTTAGCTTATGCATGGTTTTGTGCATCTGAATTTTTTTCTGCATATGCACATTTCCACTTTTGTCCATACGCCATGTGTTAGTGTTATTTCTACACACGGCATTATGCATGAGGCCCCAGGTCTCTAACCAGCAGTGAAGGGAACACAATCTGCCATAAATCACATCTACTCTATATAATATTGGTATGGGTCCAGGCACAATTAAATTCTAACATTTTCTTTTTGCTTTGGTGCATACAGATATGAAGTTCCCCTTAATTGCCTCAGATTGCTATAAAAGTACATATATAAGTACACAAGTACATACTGTATAGAGATATATATAAACCCTTGACACAAAATTTTAGGAAGTTACTGCACACTGGGGAGATTTCAAAGAATTGGAAAATGACAAATATTATCCTTTTATATAAAAAGCAGATCCAAGCCACTATAGGCCAGTAAGCTTAATGTGTGTCACAGGAAAATTAATGAAAGGAATAATTAAGGATATGACTGAGCAGCACATGGCAAGTATAGGAGTTTTTCTGAATAGTCAGCATGGGTTCAGAAGAGGGAAGCCATGTTTTACATATATGCTTTAATTCTATAAGGAAGCAACAAAAACATATGATCAAAGTGGATAATATGATATTATTTATCTTGACTTTCAGAAAGCATTTGATAAGTTACCATATAAGAGGTTGGGCATCAAACTAAAAGAAGTGGGAGTTCAGGGTGATGTTTGTAGATGGGTGCAGAATCAGCCCATACACAGAAAGCAGAGGGTTATGCTGTTAAGTACCTTATCAGAATTGGCTGATGTTAAGAGTGGTGTTCCAGAGGAGGTCAGTGCTAGGGCTGCTGCTATTTTTAATATATATGAATGATATAGATAGGAATATAAGTAACAAGCTGGTGTGACAATAAGACACAGGAAACATCAAAGGGTTGAGGCAGCAACCCGTGTAAAATCCCTGGCTTCAAAATGTTTATTTTTTCTCGAATTGTGATTGGTACAATGTCCAAAACAGAACTGATTTGAGTTTGGTAAAATGGCAGCTTTAAAGGCCGTGACCGAAAGTGACGTCATCTGGACCAGAACCAGAAGTGATGTTGTTGAGACCAGAAGTGTCGTCAGCCGGAGCGCTGGTACCAGAAGTGGCATCATCAATGGTGCTGGTACCGGAAGTGACGTCATCAATGGAGCCGGTACCTACCCAAGGACAGTTTGTACAGGACTGAGAGAGAATGTTAGTGTATCTCGCCACCCCCTGGTCTGGCATGGTATTACTATTATTTAAGCCCTCTAGCTGTCTCCCATGTGGATGTGTGTGATACTGGTTAAGTTTGCAGTTTATACCAAGATAGGTGGATTGGGAGATAATTTGAAATATGTTAAATCATTATAGAAGGACATGGACAGCATACAGACTTGGGCAGATTTGTGGCAAATGAAATTTAATTTCAGCAAATCAAAGGTATTACACTAGAAAGTAAAAATGTTAGGTTTGAATACACAATGGGATGTCTGTAAATTGAGAGCACACCTTATTAGAAGGATTTAATTGTCATAGTAGACTCTGCAGAAATTCCAGAAAGTGTTCTGAAGTCATTAAGTGTTCAGAAGTCATTAAGAAGGCAAACAGAATGATAGGTTATATAGCACATTATGTGGAGTACAAATCCAAGGAGGTTATGCAGAAGCTTTATAATGCACTGGAGCAAGGTTATTATAGTTAATGAAATATAAAATCAAAACTAAAACTATTATTAAAAAACATTTTCGCAAACTGAAATAAAATAATTAACAAAACTGAAATGAAAAGCTAAAACTAAACAAAACTATTATAGTAGCTGGAAAGATTAACTGAAATAAAATAATAATTTACTAAAATATTTTTAGATTTCATATTTATATGAATATTCTTGCCGTTAGTCTTTAACCCTTGCAAGTTTTAACTCTAAAACAGAAAGTCATCCACCACGAGCCACCCGCATATACTGTATTCATCCAGTGAACCAGCATTTGCGGTGACAGAGTAAGCTGAGTGCAGGTGCGTAAAGCATGAGAAATAGAAAGCGATTTGCATGCTGCCTTTCTTTGTGCTTGTTGTATATCAAGATGTAATTCAAACGGCTGAAATCAGAATGTGCTGTTCAACAAAACGTTTACCATATGGACAGTAAAATCACGAGTGAGTAACGTTTCAGTTTATTTCCCAGGTGTCTGCTTTTTGTTGACAGCAATTCACCTGCCTCTTCGCACAGGAGAAATTGTTTTTACTTTCTCATATATGAAGTATGGAGAAAGTATAGTAATCATAAAAAAATTCGAACTCGATATTTTGATGAATCTTGATGTTATAGACTAACCAGTGTCCAACAATACTGTTTTTTTGAATTTTGGCACGCGTGTCTGTGTGTGTCTAAATACGATAACTCAAAAACGCAACTAGATAGATGGATGAAATTTGGCATGTGGTTGTTACACCACAATTATAGATCTGTATTAACTTTTGGGCCAAATCCATCACCTGGAAGTGGTACTTTACCTGAATATATACTCGTTTTTTTTTATTATTTATACAGCTGCAGAGTCCGACACCACAATTATAGATCTGTATTAACTTCTGGGCCAAATCCATCACCTGGAAGTGGTAGTTTACCTGAACACATACTCGATTTTTTTTTTTGATTTATACAGCTGCAGAGTCTGATTTATTCTACTTTACTTTTATAATAATTGTTCAATATCTATATATATAATTCACTAAGCTGCCAACAAGTAGCCACCCATGGAAAGCACGCACCGACAAGTAGCCACCCATGGAAAGCACGCAAGACAGCCACGCCCACTGTATATAATTCACTATGCTGCCGACAAGTAGCCACTCATGGAAAGCACGCAAGACAGCCACGCCCACCAACTCTAAGACCATTGGATACGACGACAACTCTCAGAGCCACGCCCACCAACTCGGACGCAGCAACTCACAACATCGGGCGTCATTCACGTTCGTCTCTGCTAGACTCCACATGCACCTCTGAGCCACGTTGACTTTTCATTAGTCAACCTCAGTGGAACCTCGGTTCACACAGAGGCAGCGTGAGAGAGAGCCGTGCACACACACAGGCAGCGCCAGAGAGAGACAGACGAACACACACAGGCAGCATGAGAGAGAGAGAGCTGCGCACACACACAGGCAGCGCCAGAGAGAGACAGACGCACACACACAGGCAGCGCGAGAGAGAGAGCCACGCACTCACATAGGCAGCGCCAGAGAGACACAAAGGCACACACACAGGCAGTGCCAGAGAGAGACAGAGGCACACACACAGGCAGTGCCAGAGAGAGAGCCGCGCACACACAGGCAGCGCCAGAGAGAGACAGACGCACACACACAGGCAGCCCGAGAGAGAGAGCCGCGCACACACATAGGCAGCGCCAGAGAGAGACAGAGGCACACACACAGGCAGCGCGAGAGAGAGAGCCGCGCACACACACAGGCAGCGCGAGAGAGAGAGCTGCGCACACACACAGGCAGCGCCAGAGAGAGACAGAGGCACACACACAGGCAGCGCGAGAGAGAGCCGCACATATACACAGGCAGCGCCAGAGAGAGACAGAAGCACACACACAGGCAGTGCCAGAGAGAGACAGATGCACACACACAGGCAGCCCGAGAGAGAGACCCGCTCACACACAGGCAGCGCGAGAGAGAGACAGATGCACACACACAGGCAGCACGAGAGAGAGGGGGCTGGACTCACAAGGTAGGAAGGCAGGTAAAGAATGCACTGGGCTTGATTTTGTTTTCACTTCTGTTTACAGCGATCGGTTCGTAGTGTGCATTGTTGCAATGTTACTTTTCTTGGTGGTTTATTAAATTACAGATTTTTTCAAATTTTAATTTTTTTCCCTGTGCTTAAAACTCATTAAAAAAAAAAGTGTTTTTAGCCAGCGGTTGGTAGTACTATAGCGCGAACTATTGTAGTGTTAGTTTTCACTGTTGTTCAAGGTTTTCTCAGTGTTATTCAATGTTTTTACATTTAGTTTACTATTACGCTGTGCATTCTATGGTTTAATTAACTATATTTGTGCTTAAAAACTTAAAATATATATTTACATACAGTTCGTACAGTCTGGAACTGATTAATTGTATTTACATACAATCCTATGGGAGAAATTGCTTCGGTTCATGACCAAATCGGTTTACGACCAGAGTTTTGGAACGAATTATGGTCATGAACCAAGGTTCCACTGTATTCTTTTCGGTTATGACGCACAACCGCGTCCACCATCGCAAACTGTTTTACACACCATGGTCTTCGAGTTGGTGGGCGGGTCTCCGTCAGTTTCTCTTGCGAGCAGGCACATGACCAGGCGGTGTGTATGCTTCGAGAACGAGGGTGGACGCGGCAGGACTATCTAAGAAGAGGCATGTTTGTCACGGATGTGAATCGCTGTATGCAGCGTGTAAAACAGTTTGTTTGTCGCAGATGTGAATCGCTGTATGCGGCGTGTAGAGCAGTTTGCGAGGGGTATCCCATGGTCTTACAGTTGGTGGGCGGGTCTCTGTTAGTTGCTCTTGCGAGCGGGCACATGACCAGGCAGGTCTGCTTATAATTCCAAGAGACAGGCTTAAAATAAGTGGTGAAGTGCCCTTTTGTTGTTATACACCTAAAATCTGGAATACTTTACCAATAGAAATACACCAGGCTAGTACTGTGGATAATTTTAAAAAACTGCTAAAAGCCCATTATCTTAATGTGGCTTTTTCATAGCTACATTTCAGTTGTATTCCTAATAGACTATATGGGTATAGAATTATTTTTTTTTTCCAGAATCCACAATCTGTAGTAATCCCTATATTCTCTGCTGTCTTTTCCCTTTCTTCTGTGATCTTGATCTGTGCCACCACCACCTGATCAAGGCACCATGCTGAAGACTAACTTCATCAAATCCTATCACGTGAAGCATGAAAACTAAGAGGTTGATTTAGGAACATTTAAGTTAGGCAGAATGCCCAGTGGGGGCTGGATGGTCTTTTAGCCTAGAAACCCCTGCAAATTTTGTTTTAGGCTGGAGATTTTTTTTGTTTTTTTCTGTCCTCCCAGCCATCTGACCTTACCTTCTTTTGTTACTTATTCTTTAACATTATTGCCTAATCTTATTTGTTTTTCTTTTCTTGTGACTTTCTTTTTGTCATCTTGTAAAGCACTTTGAGGTACCTTGTTGTATGAAAATGTGCTATATAAATAAATGCTGTTTTTGTTGCTGGAAGCAGACATTAGTGCACATGGATTGAATAACCTCAACCATGGTCTGTAATGAGAAAATGTTTTCAACTAAGAAGGTAGAAAACTGTGCCCCACTGCATCGCAATCAGTCATTGTATACCCTGCATAATACATGCATCATAAGCTGAGCAAAAATAATCAAGAAAGAGCTGTCTCATTAAGTGTAAATTCTCTAGAACTCTGCTCTCAAACATAAAATACACAAAGAACTGGTTGTATTGGTCCTTACTTCTCCTAAGGCAGCATAATGTTTGAAATCAGGTGTCTAGACTAGGGGTGGCAATGTCGGTCCTGAAGAGCCGCAGTGGCTGCTGGTTTTTGTTTCAACCCAGTTTCTTAATGAGAAGTCAATTACTGCTGATGAAGCACTTATTGCTTAAGTGACATTTTGATGCTTAAGCAATTAGTTGCCTCACTTGCTAAGGTTCTCCACCCTTAATTGCTTATTTTAACCTTAAACAGTTGCATTCACTGTTTTAATGGCTCCTTTTTAGCAGTAAGATATAAATGACAAAGTAGTCAGCAGTTCACCATCTAGCTTGTTTCAATTTACATCTCTGTGCGTTCATCATGCACTGTTTGATTTATTTAAACACTTAATAGAAAATGTGACAGGCTTCAAATCATTTTGATGACATTCTTGGAAAGGAAAAAATCTACTATATAAGAACCTTACATTGCAGACTAACAAGCCATAAAATCAAATAAGGTATGAGATTGTAAAGAATTGGTTTATAATTAAGCAATTGGGTTGGAATGAAAACCTGTAGCCACTGCGGCACTCCAGGACCAACATTGCTCACCCCTGGTCTAGACTATTGGAACTGTTGTAAAGTTTATAAAATTGAAATTAATTATCATCTGGTTCAATTCTTATTGTTTTGTCTTACTTAATTACGTGTATACATTTTAAAGGAGGAGCACTGTATAAAAGTAGTGAACTAAATTCCTCCAGACGTGTGTATTTGTATGTATTCCATATATGTCAGTTTGTATGCATGTTTCTATATAATGTCTTAGGAATAATTAACAAGGGCTAGTCATTATAAAGTTAAACTAGCAAAAAGTAAATGTCTGCAATTGCAATTTAGATACTCCTAGAAGCTGAGCCTTTACGTAAGCAGGTTTCTTTAACAGAATTTTCATAATACCCATGATGCAACTTGAGTATCAAGCCTGTATGACACAGCTGAAATGAAGGGAATTTGTATTAATATAACTGCCTCTGGCAAATGAAAAGATGCTTTTAAAAACAAAATCTTAAAAGGGGACAGTATTTGACCTGCTAAAAACATTCAAGTAAATTGGAGTTCATTTCTAGGACACGTTCTTTTACTTACCTATAAAAACTAATGATTCCTGTCCTATTTACATCTTTAGTTAATTGTTTTAATAAAATTAAGCACTGGATGGGTGAAAACTACCTTGTAATAAATCAGAGGAGCCAAATTGTTTTTATTAAGTATTGGTTCATCAAACAAGTGCAATGTTTTTAACCATAAATTCAGAGGGCTTTCTTTTGTTAAATCTATGAAAAATTAAAAAGTTATTTTCTACTCCGAGTTTACTTTTAATGTTCAAATGAATTTTTTTTCTAGCATAACTGCAAAGTTAAAATAACATTTTATGTGTCTACAAAATATTTTTCTTATTATTAGAATTTATAGAAAAAGTTGATATTTTCTCATTGGATCAGCTTCACTAACAGTGATTCCCAATGAATATCCTAATATTTACCACCTACAATAGCTATATATATATTTTGGGAGTCAATTAAAGGAGCCAGAAAATGCCAATTCCGTGCCACGATGGGGGGAAGGCGGGTTGCACTGAATCTCTCTCTTTTCTCTCGACAGACCAGACACTGGACATTCTGCCTGTCTCTGCCCCGAAGATGTCACTTCCTATCCCGCTCTGATGACATCACTTCCCTTGAGTCACCTTATAAACACACCATCATCCCTACCAAGGCAGTTCTACTTTGGACTTCAACCTATGCCCTACCACTCTAACTTAAGCCCTTTTGCAGCCAGGGAAAGTATATGGGCGGCTGCCCCAAACCTTCATTGTGTGTCCAATCTTTTATTTCACTATATTTAATAGTGGGATACAAAATCTATTAATTTTGTTCTGTATTTTCATTATATTTTGCTCAAAACAACAACAGATGAACTACAGTTAGGTCCATAAATATTTGGACAGAGACAACTTTTTTCTAATTTTGGTTCTGTACATTACCACAATGAATTTTAAAAGAAACAACTCAGATGCAGTTGAAGTGCAGACTTTCAGCTTTAATTCAGTGGGGTGAACAAAACGATTGCATAAAAATGTGAGGCAACTGTACATTCAGGACAAATCAAAGCATATCCTCTTCCCAGTTGTACCTCACTTTTAAAATAGCTGTTCCAACAAAGAAAGGAAGACATCTTGGTGCCTAAGTCTATTGATTAGTTTATAACCTGGGCTTCTGGGACAACAAGTAGCTAAATTATTTTACAGCCTGGGAAAGGAAGACATGCGGATACCTCAGGCAACATGAAAAAAGTTTTATTGTTTGGGAAAACAGACAGTGAATTCATTCATCATATTGACAGCCAGTCAATCAGAATATCTAACAGTCACATTTTGCAAAACCCCAGGTAGAATTTTATAATAAATATGCCTCATCTGAAGAGCGACATTGGAGGGAGGAAGAAGAAGGGATGAAAACATCAGGAGAAGAGAACAGAGTGACGTCAACGTGCTGCCGTTTCCTTCTGATCGTCAGAAAAGCATCTAATGTAAAACTACAAGTGCCAGATCACAAGCCGCCTGTGACATTAATCCTTGTCATCTTTAACTTTTCATATGCTTTTTCTAAAGACTATATATATCCAGACTTTACAATCAGTCCTACTTTTAATTATTCTTTGTTCCACTGGTATTATTATTATTCCTGTAACAAATACCATGATGCTTTTAACTTTCTATACTTTGTCTTAATGTCTAGAGTGATGGAAGTAATGAGGTAGATTTCTTTGAGCACCTGGTGCAGCTAGAGATTTGCCATTACCACTGTGCTGCAAGGTTTATTAAGGGCTGAAGGTGAGAGCTCCACCCAATAGTATGGAACAGTACGTAAAGTAAGGCATTCTTGGCTGATAAATGGCCTATAGTCAAGGATGCTGAGCCTTTTTATGTTTAAATGTATTCTTGGAGACTAAAAGTAATATTTAGGTCTGAGATACATTTAAAACATCGTATGTTGTTCATATCTATAATAAGTAAGTCTCTTGAAGTGCTGAGAGAGTGACAGGCTGTGTTATTCCTAAGGCACTTATGTGGTTTAAAGTGCTAGAGGTTAACCAGCTGTACGTGTGTCATTCATGGGGCACTGTTGAGTGTCTGTGTGTATGTGTATAGCTATATAGGCATGTGTTAATCTTAAGGTGCAACAGTAGATGAAGCCGGTAACGAATCTGATGAGTTCACTTATCCCTAGATAAAGGGTAAGTAGAGAAAATATAACGACAATACAATATATATATATATATATATATATATATATATATATATATATATATATATATATATACTGACAATAGATGGCACTATACCAGCACTTAACCCGACACAGATAGACACAGGAGGCACATTAAGAAAACACAAAAGATTTATTTTTGTTTCTTCACTTGTGGACAACGTCTTCCCCATTCCCACAAGTACACAACACAGTCACACAAGCAGAAGAGCACAAAATAGAAATAATTCCTCTTGTTTTCTCTTTTCTCCTCCAATCCTCCTTAGCAAGCTTCATTCACCTTCTACCCGACTTTGGCTCACCGAGTAGTCTCTGCTGGCCCCTTATATAAGTCACCCGGAAGTGCTCCAGGTGCTTGTTGCCCCACTTCCGGCTGCACTTCCGTACGTGGTGGAAGAACCGCCCACATGGGCTCAGGAACAGCTGCAGTAACCCCTGGCGGCACCCCTGGATCCCAACAGGACTGTAGATAACTCCATCTCCCATAAAGCCCTGTGGGAGTTCGAGGCACCACTGCAACCCATGGAGGCTGCCATCTAGCGTCCCACAGGAGGTACTGTGCTGCTCACGCTGGCTCCCCCGGTCCTCTCAGTGAAGAGGCATCCCAGCTGGGCAAGAACCCTGGCCGTCTGTGACAACAATATATATTGTTGTGGACGGCCAGGACCCATGCCAGGCCGGAACGCGACTTTGTCACTAGATCCGGGGTAACAGCCATTGGAGCCACGCTATGTCCCTCGGAACCTTTGTTGGCAGTCTCCCTGGGTTGCATTGGGGCCACTTTCGTGAAACACCAAAGCTCATCTTGGTTGGGCTCCCTGGCTTCCGCCAGGGGGAGCTGCATAGAGCTGCATGGCTTAACAAGCCCGTCAGGGCGGGAGCGCAGCCACACCTGGAAGTGCAACGAGCACCTGCAGCACTTCCGGGTGGGCTATAAGAGGAGCCTGTAGCCACTACTCAGGGCGCCAGAGTCGGGAGGAGGAGAACAAAGCTGCCTGGGAGGAGTGGAGGAAGACAGAGTGTGATTGGGGTGATTTTTCTTTGTGTGTGTTTTGGGGACTGTGTAGGGCCTGAAGAAAAAATAAATCTTTTTGTTTATTTTACCCGTGCCTCTGGTGTTAGTCTGTGTCGGGTCAGCGCCAACCAAGCGCCAATATCACAATATATAGTACTTTTATTAGCTACAATATACACTTAGAATTCATACTTATACACCAATTACACTTAAAATTCATATTTCCAATGTTCTTTCTCATTTCGCTTTTTTTACCCAATGAACCATTCCATTTGAATGCTGTTGTGTACTGAACTGAATCAAAACTTTCTTGGATGCACACTACCCTCTGTTTTATCAAAATGTCCAAATCGCAAAATACCTACCCCTAACAAAGATATTTTTTAACTGAGTAATATTGTCAACCCTAATTAATTGAGTTATTCAAGAAGCTCCTCCCATACCTTCTTCATTATCTGTACGCAGATGGTGAGTGCTACAACTCATTGATTGTGGTTTCTCTCCTGGTAAAACTGAACTGTAGAGCAGTGCATTAGCCTGTAAAACATATCTGGCATCATGAACCAAGATTAGGGTGGATCTATACTTTTTTCCAACAGGAAAGCCACAGTCAAGGGGCTATGCTATGCATGCTCCTTAGCACAAGAAGTCAAGCCATGACAAATAGGTAAAAATGAATAGCATTTTATTTATGTTCATAATCAAAGAGACAAGTCCAATGAAAAGCATATGGGGTCAAAACAAAATAAAGTAGACATAAGTAGTAATACATCAGGGACCTTCTGTCAAACTGTCAATCAAATTTGATTGATGGCATTAAGCCCCACCCCCTCCTCTGATTGGTGGATTTGCATGCAGGCCCCCGCCCCTCCACCTGATTGGTGGCTTGGAAGGACGGTTCCCGCCCCCTGGCTGCAGATTGGTGAAGGACCACCCGTCCAGACTCCCGCCATCCTACCTGATTGGTTCTCTTTCTGTCAAGAGCCATTTGATGGATGTCAGTCCCGTCCCCCAGTCCCCCATCCACCCCTCCTTCATCCCGACCCCCCTGCACCTGCTTGGTTCTCCTTTGTGTCAAGAGCCGTTTGATGGATGTCGGGCTCACCCCACAGTCCCCCAATCCAACCCCCTCCTTCATCCCGGCCCCCTTTCACCTGCTTGGTTCTCCTTTGTGTCAAGAGCAGACTTGATGGATGTCTGTCCCCCTCCTTCACCCCCAGCCCTCTCTCCCAAAGACAAGTCCAGGCCTGTTCCAGCCGGACCCTCGACATGTCTGTGCAAGTTTCTATCCAGACACTGCCAGCCACACCTGTTGGTGGCCCCACAACATCCTGTCCCTTCTCCCGAAGACAAGTCCAGGCCTGTTCCAGCCGCTCCCACGACATGTCCCCAGGCATGAAGGACCTGCCTCTGCCTCTGCCCTCGGTCAGGCAGCACCTGATGACTGGCCCCTGCCAGTTCCTTGTTCACTTCTCCTGAGGACATACACACATGTTCCAGCTGTGGCGATCTACCTTATAGCCGTTCCTGCCTATACTGCTTTGGGTAAGAACCCCAGGATCTATTATTTAAAATATCTATCTAACCTTTGCTTTATCACTTGTAAACCGCTTTTATTTTATCTAAGTCAAGCCCCCTTCCCCATCTCACAGAAAGACCAAATGACGGGTTTCCCACAGAAAGATCACAGACAGGTTCTGCGCTGAAAAGCTGGCAGCCCCTGCGCGCGGTCACGAGATGACCAGGGCCGAAGCTCTACGCGTATGCGCAGGCAAGTGCTTGTAGTTCGAAGCACACAGAAATACAAGCTGCTTGGCTCTCTTTTTCTCGCTGCTCACACTGAGCCATGAGAGCGGTGCAGGCAGACCCCTGTGTGCGCCCACGAGCTGACCAATGCCGAAGCTCTATGCGGCCCTGAACAGGCACGTGTCTACAAACTGTATGAGCCCTGGAGCGCATCTAGAGCAGCCAGTGCTCGCCACAGGCCAGGAAACTGACAGCCCCCCTGCTACGTTCGTACCTGCGCGCGCATACTTGTCAACAGCTGCGCATAAACCCACCCTCCTCCAACCCCATGCGGCGGAGGCGCGCAGCTACTTTTTCCATGAGAGGTAAAAGATTTTAATGATAACGTGTAAAACACAAGATAACTAGTTCGATATAAGCCTTGTAAAAATCACACAGACGTACGAAGCAGTTCTCTTTTAAATTACATATAAAAAAGCTATCCTTGGCTTTATAACTTGTATAAAAACTATATCCAAAACAACACACATATCAGCTGGCCCTAAGGAAACATATTGTGGAAGAAATGCAACTTTCTAAACGTTAGATTGCTTTAAACAGATCGGACATCTGGGGGTAGAGAAAGGCGCTTTAAAATAACATTTCGCTATTCCTTAGGAATACGGTGGTCATTTTTTTTAATACATGTGGCGCTTGCATGAATCTAAGGGGGAGGAGGGGGCTATTCACATCTCAGAGGCAACAGGTGGGACCAGGCTCAGGCCGGTTTATGACCTTTAAATTCATGTCAGAGCATCTGGTGGGCAGTGTTTAAACTGCCTTACCTTGCGGCATGCAGCTGCTTAAAAAAATCTACGTCTTACAAAGGAGGCTTTTCGGTGTCCGGCCAAAGGCCTGGATGTAAACCTCGGACAGCGGACATTACACGGATGTCCAGTTAAAATGATTGGCACACATCTGCTATCACAAATCACAGTCCACCCTTCCAAAAATACCGCTCTTTTCTCTATAAAGTGAGCTGCGTCCGGAACCAAGCCCATTTCTCTGATCGCCGCTCAGAACGACACGATGACTGCTAATTTCTCTCATGATGGTGCGTTTTCACGATCTTCTTAATGATTTCTAGTATTTATGGCTAGGAGTAAATGAAATATAATTATCATTCATACAGACTATTCTCCAACGAGTCCTGACAACCAGGACCACGGTAAAGCCTATTCATGATTCTTATAAGCATAAACGAGTATGCTTTAAAAACGGTGGGATGAAGCCTTAACGGTAGGCTCAATCCTTATATATTTTTCTTAGAACTGTACATTCAAGCCGACTCGGAAAATGGTAAGGCACTTTTTTTAAAAAAAATGATAGATGTTTAAATAAGCGCATGAAGTCCATGCATGCTTGCGCGTGGGGGCATGTGTAAGTGCTCACGTGTTTGTTTATGAGCAATTGTAGCCTTTTTATATTGACATTTTTCTATCTGTCTGAACCGTTCATGAAAGGGTTTGATGAAGCTATAAAGGGTCATGTGTGAGTGAATATTTGAGTATACAGTGCATCCGGAAAGTATTCACAGCGCATCACTTTTTCCACATTTCGTTATGTTACAGCCTTATTCCAAAATGGATTAAGTTCATTTTTTTCCTCAGAATTCTACACACAACACCCCATAATGACAATGTGAAAAAAGTTTACTTGAGGTTATTGCAAATGTATTAAAAATAAAAAAACTGAGAAATCACATGTACATAAGTATTCACAGCCTTTGCTCAATACTTTGTCGATGCACTTTTGGCAGCAACTACAGCCTCAAGTCTTTTTGAATATGATGCCACAAGCTTGGCACACCTATCCTTGGACAGTTTTGCCCATTCCTCTTTGCAGCACCTCTCAAGCTCCATCAGGTTGGATGGAAAGCTTCAGTGCACAGCCATTTTAAGATCTCTCCAGAGATGTTCAATCGGATTCAAGTCTGGGCTCTGTCTAGGCCACTCAAGGACATTCACAGAGTTGTCCTGAAGCCACTCCTTTGATATCTTGGCTGTGTGCTTAGGGTCGTTGTCCTGCTGAAAGATAAACCGTCGCCCAAGTCTGAGGTCAAGAGCGCTCTGGAGCAGGTTTTCATCCAGGATGTCTCTGTACATTGCTGCAGTCATCTTTCCCTTTATCCTGACTAGTCTCCCAGTTCCTGCCACTGAAAAACATCCCCACAGCATGATGCTGCCACCACCATGCTTCACTGTAGGGATGGTATTGGCCTGGTGATGAGCAGTGCCTGGTTTCCACCAAAAGTGACGCCTGGCATTTATACCAAAGAGTTCAAACTTTGTCTCATCAGTCCAGAGAATTTTCTTTCTCATGGTCTGAGAGTCCTTAAGGTGCCTTTTGGCAAACTCTAAGCGGGCTGCCATGTGCCTTTTACTAAGGAGTGGCTTCCGTCTGGCCACTCTACCATACAAGCCTGATTGGTGGATTGCTGCAGAGATGGTTGTCCTTCTGGAAGGTTCTCCTCCCTCTACAGAAGACCTCTGGAGCTCTGACAGAGTGACCATCGGGTTTTTGGTCACCTTCCTGACTAAGGCCCTTCTCCCCCGATTGCTCAGTTTAGATGGCCGGCCAGCTCTAGGAAGAGTCCTGGTGATTTCGAACTTCTTCCACTTACGGATGATGGAGGCCACTGTGCTCATTGGGACCTTCAAAGCAGCAGAAATTATTCTGTAACCTTCCCCAGATTTGTGCCTCGAGACAATCCTGTGTCGGAGGTCTACAGACAATTCCTTTGACTTCATGCTTGGTTTGTGATCTGACATGAACTGTCAACTGTGGGACCTTATATAGACAGGTGTGTGCCTTTCCAAATCATGTCCAATCAACTGAATTTACCACAGGTGGACTCCAATTAAGCTGCAGGAACATCTCAAGGATGATCAGGGGAAACAGGATGCACCTGAGCTCAATTTTGAGCTTCATGGCAAAGGCTGTGAATACTTATGTACATGTGCTTTCTCAGTTTTTTATGTTTAATAAATTTGCAAAAATCTCAAGTAAACTTTTTTCACGTTGTCATTATGGGGTGTTGTGTGTAGAATTCTGAAGAAAAAAATGAATTTAATCCATTTTGGAATAAGGCTGTAACATAACAAAATGTGGAAAAAGTGATGCGCTGTGAATACTTTCTGGATGCACTGTAATTACGGTTGTATAATGGAAAATGTACAATGATAAAGTTTGTTTTAAAAATGGATGGTTGAATCCTTTAATTTTTTTCTCAGAGGTCTATATACATGTAGAATGTCCAATTCATTATGCGGAAGCAGGTAAGAACATTTTTAAAAAATGCTCTATGTTTACAATGTGTCTAGATTGCGCGTGCGCTTTGTTAAAGTGTTTCGGGTAGTTACAAATAACCTATTTAGTGCGAGACTCTGTCTAGCTACCATAAAATAGAATTTTTATATGGACACGCTTCTATCGGACTGAATCATGCATGAAAAGGGGTGACGTGGATTAGAACGTGCAGGGTTTAATTAACCGCATGAGCTGTGCGTTCGTGTGTGTGTGTGCACTCGTGCGTATGTGAGATCTTGCGTGCATGTGTGTGTGTGTGTGCGTGTGTGTGTGTGTGTGTGTGTAGATTGCTTATTTAAAGAGCGTATGCATTTTGTTTTTTAGACAATAACCCTTTACAAAGTGAATCAGTTTCTCAAAGGGCTTCCCCCGGGCTGACCAATCGCAGTAAGTGTCATTTTAGATTTTAGTTTATCAAAGAAATGTAGGAGGCATACAGAGCTCCAGATTTTGTGAAAAGAGGTCTTTAACTGAGAAGTTCATACTTTATTTCCAGGTCCCAGTCCCCCGGGTATTTTAACGCAAGTGTTGGATGGTTCAGAGAATCTATCCCTGTACCATAACTGGCAGAATCTACAAACACCTCCGCCGTCTGAGAGCAGCGTTCAGCATTCTCCTGTGCCCTCTGAGAGCGCTGTTCAGCATTCTCCTGCGCCCTCTGAGAGTAGAGTTCAGCATTCTCCTGCACCCTCTGAGATCAGTTTTAATTCAAATCTCCTGCAGTCTCCTCTACTATCACCGACGCCCTCTAATTCTAGCCGGCGTTCAGCCCCCCGGCGATCCCCTTTGCCGGCAATGCTTCACTCTGACCACGGATCTTGGCGTAGAAATTGTTATTCACCCCGATATTCTCTTCGTCCTGACCACCAACGGAGACATTGAGAAAGACTGGAGCAGCTGACTAAACACCTTCGCTGATTACTGGAGCAATTTGTAGAATTGTGTACACCTCCATACCCGAAATGTGTTTACACTTGATGCATATGTATGCTTTTTACAATGCTCTAATCCAAAATTAAAGGATAGGTTTTATATACTTTTTTTGTGAAAAATAACATTGATTGCAAATTATTATTATATTCTGTGTTCATAATTGTAACCTTTGATTAAATTTAGGTCATGCCTGAAAACAGCTCTAGCGGCAGCAGCGTCACCGGCAGTGACAGCAGCAGCAGTGATACAGACAGTGTGTGTGAATATTCTAGAGGGCGTAAAGGTAGGAAAAGACCGTCCAGTGAAAACTTGAGACTATTAAAAGAGATGTCTGATAACCTAGAATATTCTATAAAGCCCCCTAAAATCCCCACCCTTCCACAATCTCCTCAAATTGTTCAATCACCAGCCCCAGTGACACATCCGATCGACAATTTTGAACTCATTAATAATTCGCTCAAGGTTCTAAATTCTGATGAAATAGCCGTAGTTAACAGTTTGCTGGAGCTTTTGAAGAATACCTCTTCTGAGGCCAGAATGTCTTCAGGCCCCTCATAACAACCTAATGCCCTAGATGCGAATGTAAAATCCCCACAACCTTCTACCTCAGGGATATCAGGGCCCTCATGTACAGCATGTACATCAGGTACCTCGGGGATAAGTAGATCCCCACTTCAGCACTTCCCTGTCAGCGACCCTGTAATACAGCCTTCTACCTCAGGGGCCAGTAAGGTCCATCTTCAGCACTCGCCTGCTGATGACTTAACAGAGTCAGATAATTCAACTCTACATCCTCAGACAGGATCAGGAGTGACTAATTCGTCCGGGGTAAACTTGAGTCTTGAAGCCAACTCTCCACAGCCATCTACCTCGCATACGGACAATCCTTCATCTCCAGACCCGTCAGTAAGCTCCCCTCAGCCCTCCACTTCTAGATTAACTAATTTGTCTATAACGGAGCATCCAAAATCTAACAATATCGAGATTAGACACCGCTTCAATTTTTCTGAGGCCTACACACTTGATTCATTCGCCGAAGTTTTTAATCATATACACGAGACCCTTCAGCAAATATTAGACAATTTTACGAACACTTTGAATCCTAAGGATCTAGTGCAATTAGAATTACATGCAGAATCTCTCAACCCCAGTGTTTTTTCCCTAACACCCGTGGGTATGCTTTCTGTTGAGGACTTTTTTAAGTAAATTGAATTACTTCTCCAGAGTCGATTCCAGTCTGACGCTAATTGTTCAGGTAGTGAGGGTTCCATCTGGGGGGTCTAGGCGTAAAGCCTGTACCCTTTTCAACGATATAATCGCTCAAAAGAAACGGAAGCACCTATGAATCTCCTTTAACCAGAATGATCAGTGCTGTTTTGCCAGGGGTTTGCTGACTGTATTAAACGATAGGTTCAGAAACAATCAGAAATTGTGTGAACAAGAGGCCCGTCAACTGCACGTCAGGGTCGGATTATCAACGGATCAGAAAGTAACGTTTTCAGATGTTGAAAAGTTTGAGAGGCTACTGGGAATTAAAATTATTGTCTGGTACAGGGAACCGAACACTAGCGCTCTATTAAAATTTGAAGCATCCTGTGCCAGTAAAACAAAGACGGCTTTCCTGTTTTTGCACCATGAGCATTATTACGGTATTTTGAATCTAAAAGGCTTTCTGGGATTTGACTACATCTGTGATTTCTGCTACACGGGGTATTCTAGCCCATCACGACATCGTTGTGAGCAGCATTGTGACGTCTGTTTATCTACAGACTGTCGATGGGTTGACGGGGAGGCTTTTCGATGTTCCTATTGCAATAATTTCTGTTGATCAAGGTTTTTCTTCGAACTCCACAAAACGCGTAAATTTAATGAAAAGACATGTAGATCTGAAAGTATCTGCGATGTCCATAAAGTCTGCGCTCTCTGCAACCAGAGATACATTGTGAATGCCGAGTCAAAACCTCACAAGTGTCGACCCAAACACTGTCGCGTTTGTAGAGCAGTCATGAAAGAATCGGATGAAAATCATCAGTGTTTTATTCAAAGCTTACCGCAAAGACTGATCCACGAAAAGTACGTGTTCTACGATTTTGAGTGCCGTCAAGATGACGGAACCCACATCCCAAATTTCATCCACTGCATGCATTGGAACAGTCAATCGTGGAGTCGGGCCGGGGAGGACTGCGTCGCAAAGTTCTTCCACAGATATTGACGTCCGAAATACCAAAATTACACGTTCGTAGCTCACAATATTAAAAGGGGTATGACGGATATTTCCTAATGAAATATCTCGTCGAGAGTGGGCAAACTCCATTTGTTACAATTCAGGGATGTAAACTAATGTGTTTTATAGAAGAAGATTATGACTTGAGATTCATCAATTCGTTGAACTTCTTATCTATGAAATCAAGCAGTATGCCCAAAGCCCTGAGATTCCAGGCTCAAAAAGGGTACTTTTCCCATTTCTTTAACACCGTTGAAAATCAAAATTTCATCGGTCCATACCTCAAGCCTAATTATTACAGCATTCAACACACGATGAGCAAGGAAATAGAGGAGTTTTTGTTTTGATACAAAACGTTTAAAAACGGTACCTTCAACTTTAGACAAGAAATGGCTTACTATTGTAGAAATGACGTGGTTATTTTGAGAACAGTATGCATGAAATTTAGAGAGGAAGTGCTCAGGATCTGTAATATTGATCCTTTTCAGTGTATGACCCTAGCTTCTCTCTTCCTGTCCATGTACAGACAAAATTGCATGCCTGATAATGCGATTGGAATAATTCCGAGTGACATTACAAAAGCACTCACAAAGCGTATTCTAATGCTTCTATTCAGTGGCTGATGTTTCGTTCCGAGAAGGAAAAAATAAACATTCGACATGCCCTGAATCACGGTGAAGTAAAGATGGGCTCCATTTATCTAGACGGTTACGCCGAAGTTCAGGGTGTCCCGACTACCTTTGAGTTTGCTGGCTGCTTTTATCACGGCTGCCCAAAGTGCTACGATGCGCAAGCTAAACACCCTATCACGGGTACGTCTTATGCTGAATCGTTTAAAATGTTTGATGACAAACTGAAGAAATTGCGTGAAAATTTGATCTGACTGTTAGAGTGATTTGGGAACATCAGTGGGAAAGCATGAAAAAAGAGAACTCGGAGCTTCAGGATTTCTTAAAACGCTTTGAGTTTTCTGAACCTATCAATCCCTGTGATGCCCTGTATGGAGGGTGCACCAACACTATCAAATTATATCATAAGGTTCAAGGTGACGAGCAAATGCATTATTACGATTTTACAAGTCTGTACCCTTATGTCAACAAAACAAAGACCTATCTGATCAGCCATCCGACCTTTGTTTTTGAGGAGTTTGGCGATCTTAAACATTACTTCGGGCTCGTTAAAATCACCATGCTAGCCCCTCGCAATCTTTATTTTCCGGTCCTCCCTTTAAGAATTTGCGGTAAATTGATGTTCACTCTGTACCGTACGTGTGCAGAAACCCAGACATCCACCGGCCTTTGCCATCACAATGATCGGGAAAGGTCTTTAACAGGAACCTGGTGCAGCATTGAAATACTAAAGGCCTTAGATAAAGGGTACAGAGTTTTAAAAATACATGAGATATGGCACTACGAACAGAGCACCACCGATTTATTTTCCGATTACATCACAATTCATCTGAAAGGCAAACAGGAAGCCTCTGGGTGACCCTCGTGGGCCCAGGACGAGTCCTCCCGCAAGAATTATGTTGATGACTATTTCGTAAAAGAAGGCGTATTATTGGAGAATGAAAACATAGCCTCCAACCCCGCTAAGAGACAAATTTCCAAGTTATTTCTGAATTCTCTTTGGGGAAAATTCGGTCAGAAGCCTAACCAGCTGACCACAACGTTTGTTAAACACACCCAAGAATTCTTTGATTACCTGTTCTCAGACGTGTATAGGGTATCCTATTTTGGCTTTGTCAGTGACGAAATCACTCAAGTGCAGTGAAGGTATACGGATGACAAATACATTCTACCCGGTCCAGTCAATGTGGTGATCGCCGCTTTTACAATGGC
Organism: Erpetoichthys calabaricus; assembly: GCF_900747795.2. Taxonomy (NCBI): domain Eukaryota; kingdom Metazoa; phylum Chordata; class Cladistia; order Polypteriformes; family Polypteridae; genus Erpetoichthys; species Erpetoichthys calabaricus. The sequence goes on along the minus strand of NC_041401.2, from coordinate 131,626,397 downwards.
CTATGCCCGCCTAGAATTGTACGATTTGCTGGATCGTTTAGGGCCAAGGATTCTGTATCATGATACAGATTCCGTTATCTTCACAGCATTGCCCGGGCAGTACACCCCGCTGCTCCGTGACTATTTAGGGGAGCTCACCAGCGAACTAGATCCTGACGACTTCATAGAAGAATTTGTTTCTGGGGGTCCGAAAACGTACGGGTACAAAACTTTCAAAGGCAAGGTATGCATGAAGGTAAAGGGCATTACTCTCAATCACGAAATGGCTCAAGCGGTAAACCTATACTCGTTAATGGATCTAGTGCATAGTTTTGTAGAACACGATCTCACGAAAGAAATAACGGTTCATGGCGCACAGATTCATAGGAACAAAAAGAACCTGACGTTGCAAAATCGTCCACTCAGAAAAAGATTCAGAGTGGTGTACAACAAAAGGGTTCTATTGCCCGATTTCACATCTCTCCCCTATGGATACTAAAGAGGGTTTTGATGTTAGACTTCAGCATCCATTCACAAAAATAGTCTTGGGACCCTCCTGTTCAGGCAAATCGCATTATGTGAAAAAGCTTTTGGAGCATGCGGACCATGTGCTTTCTCGTCACCCTGACAATATAGTCTGGTTTTACAGTTGCTGGCAGCTTCTGTATGACAAACTGCTAGCCCAATTTCCCAAAACAAAATTTTTGGAGGGGTTACCTGCCTCTTTAAGCGACAATGAACTATTGCTGCCTGACCGAGTTAACTTGGTGATCGTCGACGATTTGATGGAACAGGTGACTCATAGTGCAGAGATAGAGAGGGCCTTCACAAAATATACTCACCACAGGAATTTGTCCATCATTTACTTGGTCCAAAACTTATTTTTTCAAGGCAAGAAAAGTAGAACGATAAACCTGAACGCCAATTACATTACCCTCTTTAAAAACCCTCGAGATAAGCTGCAAATCACCAATTTAGCGCGTCAAATGTATCCTGGGAGGGTTACATTTTTCTTGGAGTCCTTTGAAGACACTACGCGGCACCCTTACAGTTATCTGTTGTTGGATCTGAAAGCCCCTACGCCTGATGAATTTTGTTTAAGTACCAGATTGTTTCCTCCTGACTGGCCTGCGGTGTACGTCGTGAAAAGATAAAGACAAGCGATTTTCCGAGTATTTGAGAAAGAGTCGGCATGTCGTGCAGAATAAAAAGAAATTTCCCTCTGCTCAAGACCCTACATAGGGTCTCCTGTTGCCGAAGAAAAGCGGTGCTGAGCGAGGCTCCGGATGATTTAATTTACACTCTGTCAGAAAGAGCTCTCAATACTTTAAAAGGCCATGTTCCCCTGATGTCCAGACAGTTCAAGTTGAAGAAGCATCATTGTGCTGTTAAAGAACTCGGCAATAAAAAACTTACCGTTAAAAAGAAAAAAGCCCTTTTAAATCAGAAAGGAGGGTTTATCGGAGCCCTATTAAGCGCCACCATTCTTTTCATTACTTGTTTAATAGGGTCGAGAGTATAAATATGGAATACATGCGCAAGATGTACCTGGTCCCTCAACAGCAAATGGCTCAATGGCAACAGAAAGCCCCAGCTTCCACCGACCTTTTAAGCGCTACGGAAAGTGAACTGGATAAACAAATGAAATTCATACTCGAACGTAGTGACTTGAGCGCCGATGCAAAAGTAAAACTTTATACGACGGTCTTGCAAAGATACCTGACCTTTGTGAAAAAAGCGGATAAAGAATCTGGGTCTCTGACGTTATTGCTGCCTGCCGAGAGCAAGGAGGAGCCGCCGGGGGTGCTCAAAGAGGCTACTAGTACCCCCGAAGACTTGGTGTACGACGAGATTTTGAAAAGTGCACCGGATAAATCAAAGAAATACACCGAAATTATTTTACAGAAAATGTCGTATAACCCTAATATAACCTACTGGAATGGCTTGGGAGAGTTTGTGTTTTGTGGAGAACTGTTACCCGGTACGAATATGATCGATCTAATGCGGAACTTGACCGCCCGGCACAACATACCGTCCTATCGGAGACCTAGGGGGTGTAAAGAATTTGTTAAGGCCCTGGCCGGTTTGAACATTCTGGCCTCTGCCGTGCCAAATGCTGACACGAGAGAACTTCTAGAGAGCTTCAAACCTTATGCCCCAGATGGTTCCGCTGCCTCTATCGCTGCTGCTGCCTCGGCATCTGCCGCTGCTCCCGATACACTTTTTGGCAAGAAAACCAAATCTCGCAAAAAAAATTAACGGATTTCTTATTGAAATGTAATTATATTTTTGTTTAATAAAATATTACATTTGATTACACAGACTGTCTATTCTTTATTAAGATAATTACAGGCCATAGAACTTTGCATACAGGGGTGATCCTGAAAACCTCTAGAAGTGTTCTTAGACAAGTACTGACAAATTTTTGAACCATATAATCGTTCTTGGTGACTTCATTAAAATACAGGTTCATGACCCTTTTCCTCTGTGATGCAGGAAAAAAATACAGTGTTGTCTGCAGACATTGGAAAACCAGCTTTGAAGTTGTCGGGTATGGTGAATAATTTCTTTACAGTTTCTGTTTAAAAAGCTGTATATTTCCTCAGAAAAATAGCTAAAGTCTGGTGGGGTGCCGTAGGAATCGAAAAATTCTCCAGTTCTGTCTTCTCTGAGATGTATCGCCAAACAATGTTCTCCGGGTTGATTTTGACGGTGAGTATTGACGATGATCATGGCTGGGAGATCCATAAGTATTTTTTCAGGCAGTTCGTCAAACGCCAACACTCCGTAAAACAGATTTTCTGTGTACGGATTACAGGACATGAGTTCGTTGATCTGCAGGGTGTTCATGCTTTTTAGTAATCATAAAGTATGTTTCTTCTCGGGTTTATTTCAAACATTGGTTAATGTTGTCAAAGACAGCGTACACTATTAGATTCACAGTATGGGGTAGGGGCTGCCGAAAGTAGATTTCAAATCTCATGTTCCCAGTTTTCACCAAGGAGAAATGGTCTTCGCATTCTTGATCAGGCGTCAAATCAAAGGCAAACAGGGTGTATCCCCAGGAGAAGTCAGAATGGCTGATGGCTAGAGGCAGGTCTTTCAAATGCTTTCCGGAGGCCAACACGAGGTTGTAATATTCTCGAGCTGTGTTGTCATTAGCAAAATTGGGTTGAAAGGGCTTGGCTGGAATCTGTTCTCCATCCAAATACAAGGCCAGGAACTCCACATGGTTATGTTTGAAATCGAAGGGGTTTCTGGTGTAATCCCCGAAAAGGCTTCATTATCCACCATACCTATGACCACGTACTTGGGCAGCTGTCCCAAGAACAAGTTCTTCTGATTGCTCACTCGTATCCCGGCCGGCATACTGAGAACTTTCATATTCACTCTTTCCATGGGGTACTTGGCAATGACGCTTGCGAGAGCGTGGGCGTGCCCTAATTTCACCGCTGCCGAAACTTTAACTTTCTTGAGAAAAAGAGCGGCGGATAAAGTGTTACTTTGTAACACTCTGCATCTCCGGACATCAGACAGAATTCATTTTTGCTCCGCACCATTTTTATTTTGACGTCCACCCAGTTTAGAATTATTTTTTCTTGAAAAAATAGGTCAGAATGAATAGGACCGAGAAGATCTACTGTTTTACCCTGGGCCGTATAAACGTTTCTTTTTTTGAAACCCTCATTCGGCCCGTCCAAGGCGGTGTTTTCATGTTCGTTGGCCGTGTCTTTGTAAAAAAGACCCACCGCAAATTGGAACTTGAGTGTTTCATTGTTGTAATTTGGCAGTCCCTCAAAAAGAGCCCTGTACGGGTAAAGGCTGGAACTCTGGGATATTAGGCGGTTTCCCAGGGTCACATCCACTTGTGAAAATAAACCGACTATCGGATAATTAACAAAGGCTACCTTGGCCACGGGGGCCGGATTAGTTCCATCGGCATTGACGATTTTGCATCAGACGTGTAGAAGCGTGTTATTCAGATCCAAGTAGTCTTCACCGTTCCCAGCAATCAGAAACTCTAGCGCCGCAACTTCAGATAGAGCTGAGAGAAGGGGTACCTTGACGTAGATGCTTTTTTCTACGTTAGTCTGAGTATAGGGTATCGTAAACAAATCCAGTTTGGATTTCACACACTCAGACATTCGATGAACGAAAGACATTTTGAGTTAAAAAATGATTTTCGATTTCTTTTTTCTGCGGGCACAGGACTGAACGGTGTCTTTTTGATGATTGGTCCTGCGCGTGACCTGGGAGGTCTCTTACGTTTAGTTTTCCTCATCACCATCAGCCCCGACCCCCCTTGATTTTCTTTGCTTCCTCGAGTCATAGCTCCCGACATGGCACCCGCCACCACGTCTTTGACAAAATTCTTAGCGGCTGATTTAATGTGGGGTTTGACAATTTCAAATCCTCTTTTCAAGAGAGGCAAAGCTCTTCTAAACAGACCTCGAAATATTCCTCCGATCCCAGAACCGTACATCACGGGAGCCCCAGAGAACCCGGGAAGTCCGCTGCCCACTTGGGCTTCATAATAATGCACGTATGGACTAGGGACCAGGTAAGATCTCACCTCTGTATTAGTCGTGTACGCACCTCTTAGAGGGTCTGAAATGTAACTTGACTATGACCTTGCCAAACTGAAATGGAACTGCTTTGTTCTGATCTGTCTTTATTTCAATGGTCAAAGTATCAAACTGATTCTTGCTGACCAGAGCATAGTGCGGCTTGTCATAGGTGATTGTGGTAACCTTATTCATCTCATCCTCAATATGTATGCATCTCAAGAGAGGGACGTAGCTGTCTCCGACTCTTTGGTGATACACAATGTCGCTGTAGGCGTACAAGGTATAAAACCCCGCTCTGATATCAGCGGGTAAGGAGCTTCATTCACCAGGCCTATGGTCATGTCCAAATGAGCTCCTAGAATTCTCCCCAACTGTCCCCTGACATGAAGAGTTTCATCCGTCGCAGTGTTTACGGCGTAGAATCTTCACTCCAGAGCACTGTAGCAGAATCTCATGGTGTTTTCCGGTATCGGTACGCCTGATGAACCGCCTCGATGGCTTTGGGTTCATTCGCCACCACTTCATTCATCTTGGAGGTCACTTTCTTGAGGCTAGAGTGATAGCCTGCAGGAATAGTATAAAATCTTGTTAATCGCGGGGACACCACAATAAAGTCATTATCCGGTTTGTCTAGGGTGTTCCAGGTGAGTGGATACTGAATTTCGGCCAATCCAACTTCCCAGGGACCCTGTAGTTCGATGGGGGTGGCTAATTTGATGGTAAAATCGGCGATGGTATTGTTAAGGAAAACATCGCGGGAAGAATTGCTGGGAAGAGCAACGTAAAAGCTTTTTCTCTCCATTGTAAGCACCTCGTGAATGAAAAACTGCTTTTGCTTCTCAGTATTTAACGTATTGCGTGTAGCTTTCAGTGATCCAACTGTTAAACTTTTCGGGCAATCCGAGCCATTTCACCAAAATATGCTTTTTTCTATCGATATTTTTTTTTCATCAAAATCTTTTCAATCCTGAAGACGTCCATTCCTCGAATCTTTTGTAACTCTGTGTCGTAAAAGGAGCCTATAATGTCTTCGCCGTCATAATCTTTGAGCTTGTAGACAGGCGGATCCGTCGGAACTAGTTCAGAAACAGTAAATACCTCGTCTGAAAAGGTTTGTTCATATCCCTTGGTAAAAGGATTCCAGGATTTCAACACTCTCACCATATCACCGACTATGAATTTATATTTTGGGTTTCTTTTGGGTTTAGTTAGGCCGTATAAGGTTTTAAAGACTTTCCATGAATTGGAACTATTCACTTCGACGGAGGCCATTTTTATGCCTTGGTGATAGCTCAGATTATAAGATTTCACCAAGTCCTGTAGCCCTTGCAGATAGGACCGGGTATTCCCAGGAGCTGAAATAACGCCACATTTTGGTCTTCAGAGTTCGGTTGAATCTCTCCACCACCGAAGCCTTTAATTCACTAGCGGTGGTAAAATGTTTAATCCCGTGTTTATTGAGCAGGCTTTGAAATTCCTGATTGAGAAACTCTTTACCGCTATCGGTCTGAAGTTTGACGGGAACTCTACCTTCCTCCAAAATTTCTCGAAAAGCCCTCGTTACTTCTTTACCCGTTTTGTTTTTCAGTACCCTGACCCAAGCATATTTAGAAAGAATATCTATACAAGTCAGTAGATACTTGTAACCTTGGTTATACTCGGCCAGGTTTGTCATATCCGCCAGATCGATCTGCCATTGCCCGTCTATATTGGAAACATTCACCTTATTCCTTTTAAAATGGATTCTGGCTGGTTTATGGATCGTGTAGGTGTATTGCCCTGATAACCATTCGGACACCTCTTGGTCCCCAATATGGTGACCCGCTTGCCAGAGAGCTCTTTTCAACATAATAAAACAGACACTGACAACACTTAACCATATAGAAAACATTTATTTAGGAGTCTGAATTGTTCAGACGGGTACTGCTTCTGGTTCAGAATTACCCACCAGTTCTATTATATCATTAAATTCCAGGTCATATTCAGTCCACAGGTTCATATGACCCTCATGATTAAGATTACACTTACAAAACACATTTGCCACACGGCGGGTTACAGAGTAGGAGTATTCATCCATTTCATAAAATGACTGCATTACAGTATCATAAATAGAGTTGGTATTTTCAAGTTCATCCACAGTCTTTTCAACCACTACGTATATTTTGCGAATCGGCAGTAGAATATTATAATACCCCAGAATTTTCACTGCCAGTCATTTCAGCCAATATTTGCGGAAAATCTTCAGAATCATCTGAAAGCGTCCTTGACGGTAGGTGATTTCAGGTTCAAAAAGGTAGGTATATCTTCTCTGGCTGGGATAATATATCTCGCAGCCTTGACCTTCTTTTTTCTGGTCCTAGTAGACAATAATATTCAGCAGAGATGTCATCAGCCCTTTAGCAAGCTGCAGGGCCTTTTTCCATGTTTCAGGCAGCACACCATCCGGGCAATCCATATCTGTCTCAGACAGGCCGATCGACATCGGTTCCTGCGGAACTTGTCTGTTCTTGTTGTCCTGGAGCTAGGTAAGAGGTATCCGTCTGAGCACCATTAGCGGAGACGGGGGAACACCACCCCGGACCTGAAGACTGGAATCCACCGTCTGTCTCAAGGTCTCTTGACCAGAGACTGTAATCGGGTCGTATACTAAAATACCGGGGGTCAGATTCTTGGTGATCCTGAAGGCAATCCATCCAGACCAAGTTATAGAATTGATAAGATTCAGGCCTTGAAGCCTCAGGCTTTGGAGCTTCAGGTGGAAACCCTGAGGTTGTTATGTTGACCCTCGTCATTTCAGAGTCTGTAGCGGTCGATATGCGGGGAGCTTTAAAAGCTTCAACGAATTCTGAAATGGTCTGGTCCTCCATTTGGGTAACTAACAGGTATTTATGGTAAAAGGGATGGGGCGTGGCGTAAAATAAAGGAGGGTTTTCCATTTCGTCATCGCTCGAATCGAGCTATGTTTCAGACCACTTAGTCCATTACTTGGACTCCGCTTCAGCTTGCAGAACTCAGGCCTTGAATACTAAAGGCGGCGGGCAGTTTTCCTTATTGTCGTCGCCTGATTCTAACCATGTTTTGCACGACTTAGACCGATCCTCGTCTGCCACTTCAGCTTCAAGAAACTCGGGCACCAAACATCTTTTAACCCTTTTCAAACGACCCTGCGGAACCGACGCTTCACTGGAGCGTTGGGCATAGATTCCATTTTTCTTCACAGAGTCTTTAGAACTGAAGATGAACCGCATTTTTACACAGCACTTTCAGAAGGGGCAGGATGTTGTGGGGCCAGCAACAGGTGTGGCCGGCAGGGTCTGAATAGGAACTTGCACAGACATGTCGAGGGTCCGGCTGGAACAGGCCTGGACTTGTCTTCGGGAGAGGGGGCTGGAGGTGAAGGAGGGGGACAGACATCCATCCAGTCTGCTATTGACACAAAGGAGAACCAAGCAGGTGAAGGGGGGCCGGGATGAAGAAGGGGGGTTGGATTGGGGGGCTGTGGGGCGAGCCCGACATCCATCAAACGGCTCTTGACACAAAGGAGAACCAAGCAGGTTCAGGGGGCGGAATGAAGGAGGGGGTGGATGGGGGGCTGGGGGGGCGGGACCGACATCCACCAAACGGCTCATGACAGAAAGAGAACCAATGAGGTAGGAGGGCGGGAGTCTGGGAGGGGACGGGTGGTCCTTCACCAATCCACCACCAGGGGGTGGGGCCATCATTTCAAACCACCTATCAGAGGAAAGGGGGTGGAGCTTAAGGCCATCAATCAAATTTGATTGACAGTTTGACAGAAGGTCCCTGACTTATTACTACTTATGTCTACCTTCTTTTGTTTTGACCCCATATGTTTTTCGTTGGACTTGTCTCTTTGATTATGAACATAAATAAAATGCATTTCATTTTTACCTATTTGTCATGGCTTGACTTCTTGTGCTAAAGAGCATGCATAGCATTGACTGTGGCTTTCCTGTTGGAAAAAAGTATAGACCCACCCTTCGTTCATGATGCCAGATATATTTTACAGGGTAATGCACTGCTCTGCAGTTCAGTTTTTTCCAGGAGAGAAACCACAATCAATGAGTTGTGCAGTTCATGCTCATGTCATCTGCGTAAAGATAATGAAGAAGGTATGGGAGGAGCTTGATGTATTACTACTGACATAAAAATAAGGCAGATAACCCAAAAAGCATAAATCAAAACCCAGTTAAAAACAGACAAAGATCAAAAACCACTATGTTCATAAAATGAGCCTTTTGACACAAGGCTTTTGAAGAGGTAGGATGCATAATCTCAGAGCAAGAAGTCTTTGTCAGACTTCCTGTTGTATTTATATTGCATGCAACAACAAAAATGAAATTCTGGAAAATCCCCCTAAGGTTACTTTTATTTATTGGGAAGGTGTTATTTTTCATAGAAGTAATATAAGTGACATGAAAATGGAAAAAACAAAAGGTGTAATAGGAAGAAAAACACTATACACAAATGAAGAGAAACCACAATACCATGTAAATAAATGGGCTAATGTACTGGGCAATTTAATGTACCACATTATGTATAATCACATTACTTTGTTTTGCTTTTCTTCACTGCACTCTATTATGTTCTCCATTAACAGCGTCTGCTCCTTTATAAACTGGATAAAGTAATAAAGGAACTTTTAAAGGAATCGTGTTTTTTCTAATTCAGTGCCCTTCTTTCATTGTATTTTATAGAGTTGAATCATTTTCTGCTTGCCAAAGAATGGGGAAATATTTGCTGCAAAACACTATGATTAAGATAAACCTAATTCCAAAGAAGCCAGCAAGCTCCACTGGAAATGATGTTGTGGTGTGAAATTTTGTATATAAGTTGATAAATGTTTTGTTTGTCTTTATTTGTAACTTAGACAAAGCAATGTAATATTAGTGTTATTTCACTGATAACAACAGCAACAGTTGCATGCCATTTGTATCACACCAGACCATTGTAACCATTGTATCACACCAGAATTCTATTCTATTGGTCTAAAGTTGCCTGTTTGGTTTTAAATCAGAAGCCATTAAGTACCACAAAACCCTATTGGCTGTAGGGTTTGGACAGATATTCTATAAAATTGTTTGCTTTACCCCTCCCTCTTCTCTTATACCATCACCATGAAGAAGTATCTCTCTGTCACACCGTGAACTAAAAAGGACAACACAATGAAGAGCACAGCTCAGCAGCCATATTGAGACAGGCATGTGGCCTGTTCTGAAGAAAGCTGACCAAAAATGATGCCTTAACTAGAGACATTTTAAGTAATAAACAAGTCTGTGCACCGCCTGAAACTACACATCAGCATTTATCAGGTTGTATGGTTGCCAATAATCATTTATGTTGCTTATTGCTATCATTTATGAATATTATCAATAATAAATTATTTAAAGTGTAACTTAACTCCTGCTTGTCTTTTACTACACCTAATTGATTGAGGTTATAAATGTAGAAGGGAAGGTAGGGAGAAGTTATATAGTACAATACCTTATAAACAATGGTTAGTCTAAGGGATTTGAGGCATTCTGACAAAGGCTATACAATAAATAATACAAAAGGGGAAAGTAGAGTAATATAGACAAAACAATATGCCAAGTATGATAAGGGCTCTATCACCAAGCTGGCTACCATTATAAGTGGACCTCACAGCTAACTATGATGAGATAGCCTATTTGGGGCAGAATTTAAAGTTACTGGTGAATACTGTGATAAAAATTAATAAATCTGTCTTTCAGTGACAGCAAAACAAAAGTGAATTAGGGACTTTAGGAGATTGGGAGGCAGGGGAAATGCATGTACCTTGTGAGGCTGCTGCAAAAGGAAGGAGTTCCTCTAATTTTTGAGGGTCCTACTTAATGAATGAACCCTAAACCCCATCATCAGTTTTTCACAAAACTAAGAAAATGTTTATCTTATATGAACAGCATGATGACTATACAATACAATACAATTTATTTTTGTATAACCCAAAATCAAGGAATGTTGCCATGGGCTTTAATAGGCCCTGTCTTTTGACAGCTCCACAGCCTTGACTCTCTAAGAAGACAAGAAAAAATTTCCAAAAAAAAACTTGTGTGGAAGAAAAATGACTAATGTGTATACCAATCTGGTATGACAACTCTGGAACACTTAGAGGACCTGCTGCAGGTAGTTTTAAAAAAGGCAATGGCAATTGGACCTTTTTAACCACCTGCTACCATTCACCTTGCACTATCAAGTCAATGTTAATGACTGCAGAGAGCTGCTTATAGTTGTTTTGCTATATGTTGCATGATTTTATCCATCCATCCATTTTCCAACCCACTGAATCTGAACACAGGGTCACGGGGGTCTGCTGGAGCCAATCCCAGCCAACACAGGGCACAAGGCAGGAACCAATCTCGGGCAGGGTGCCAACCCACCGCAGGCATGATTATATCTGACATTTAATTATCTTTGCTTTCATATGATTATATATTTTATTTCTTTTGTTTTATTTTATCATTTGCATCTGCCCTGTCATTGTACCATGTTCTATATTGTATTGTTACTGCATATTTCTGCACCAGTGGGATGAGAAGCAAATGTAATTTTGTATTAGAGAGATGATGAATAGCAGATTAACAGCATTTTCAAAATATCCTCCTAGATTTTGCGTTTTCTTTATAAAATTCAAGTTTTATGTAACAAAAATAGTAGACGATGTTGGTAAAGAGCAGAATTGGTTTAAAATCTATTTGCATTTTGAGATGATGTTAGTTTAAATTGTAATTGACATTGCATGTCAAAACAGTTTCTTTACTTATATAACTTTGTATGTACATGTAGCACTATATGGTTAATAAATGTTTATTACCGTGTGCTTAACTCCTTTAAAAAAATTGACTTTATGCAAGAAGACAGCCTTCACTGGTGAATACTGAACTTAGTTGACTTTGCCCTAAGATACAAGCAGAAATCAAAGGCTGGGCTGGAAAATGCTGTCATTTGCTTTAGAGCTGTGGACCTGAAAAAATGTTAAAATGACACAAAAGATTTTATTGATTTTTGTACAACTGACTTGACATAGATAATAGCATTTCTTCTGAATTTAGTTGTAATTTTATGTGTCATAGTAGTTTTTTTTAATCAAGAGTTTTAATAATTTGTAAAATAAGGAATTAGAAGTGAATAGTTGTCCTGTAAAATAGGTTCTCTACTCTAGTACTGTTTAACTAATCATTAAATTAAATTAAATTAAATATTGATTTACTCTATTAAAAGACTTTTATATCCAATTTCTGTGTATTTATTGTTTGCACAAAAATACTTTAGAAAACCATAAAATAAAGTATTTCATTTTGCAAGCCTCACAAGCCTGTACTTGGTTAAAGTGTATGGGAGCAGAACATTTGTTTGAACTCTACTTTTTACTTCTTAAGGAACACAATTGTCATATTGTTATAATGACTATTCATACAATTTATTTTTGTATAGCCCAAACTCACACAAGAAGTGCCGCAATGGGCTTGAACAGTTTTTGCCTCTTGACAGCCCCCCAGGCTTGACTCCCTAAGAAGACAAGGGAAAAACTCCCAAAAAAAACCCTTTTAGGGGAAAAAAATGGAAGAGACCTTGGGAAAGGCAGTTCAAAAAGAGACCCCCTTCTAGGTAGGTTGGGTGTGCAGTAGGTGTCAAAAACAAGGGGGTCAATACAATACACAGAACAGAACAAATCCTCAATACAGCATAAAAATTTTACAAGTACGGAGCAGAATTTAACAGTAGATGATATCCCATAATATGATTTGGATTTGTTTAGAGTCCTGGAGACCTCAGCCATCACGCTGCCTCCCCCATTTGGCCATTCCACAGCTGAAACAGCGCTGGGCCAGCCAATCCAATGAAAGGACCCCTCTGCCCCACGATTCCTGTGATCCTCCATCAGGGATGACTTTACCTTAGGCAGGCAAAACAGCTTGGCAGGTGGGCTGTGGCACCAAGTGCCACATTTGAGTACCAAGAAGAGAAAAAGAATAGGTGAGGGTCAGTAACATATAACTATCATATTACTTATGTTTTAGTGCTAATGACTAACAACAGAGGTGCAGTCTGTACAGTTAATCAGCAGCTCTAGTCAGGATATGCTAAACTGAAGTAGTGAGTCTTCAGCTGGGATTTAAAAGCTGAGAGCGAAGGGGCATCTCTTATAGTAGCAGGCAGACCTTCCCACAGTTTAGAGGCCCTGTAAATAAAAGCTCGACCTCCCACTGTTATTTTATTAATCCTTGGAATCATAAGCAGACCAGCATCTTGAGATCTTAATGTGCGCTCTGATTTGTAAGTCATGATAAGTTCAGATAAGTAAGCCGGACCTTGGCCATTTAATGCTTTATATGTTAAAAGGAGGATTTTGAAATCTGCCCTAAACTTAACTGGGAGCCAGTGTAAGGATTGAAGAACTGGAGTTATGTGTTTAGTATTTTCTTGTTCTTGTAATAATTCTTGCAGCAGTATTTTGGATTACCTGGAGGCTGTATAAAGAACAATTTGAACATCCTGTGAACACCGCATTGCAGTAGCCAATCCTACTAGAAATCAATGCATGAATTAATTTCTCAGAATCCTATTTATTTAGAAAGTGCCTTAATTTCCCAACATTTTTAAGATGGAAGAAACATGATTTGGACAACTTTATAATATGCGCTTTAAATGACATGCTAGAGTCAAAGATAACTCCTAGATTGCGGGGTGATTCAGTAAAATTAATGGTGATGTGATTCCAACTAAGTTAAATGATGACAAAATATTGGTGAGATCAGCATCATTCCCTCCAACAATTAATATCTGTTTTATCTGTGTTTAAAGACAAGTAGTTCTCATCCATCCACTCCTTTAATTCACTAACACAACTAATTAAAGACAACATCGGGGAAACTTCATTTGATCTAAATGAAAGATATAACTGGGTGTCATCTGCATACGAGTGAAAATTAACATTATGTTTCCTAATGATAGATCCCAGTGGAAGCATGTAAAGTGAAAACACTAAAGGTCCCAGTACTGAGCCCTGCAGGACACCATATCTCACTTCTGTGTATAATGATGGAGTACTGTCAGCACATTTCTGTACATATTGGAATCAATTTGATAAATAAGAACTAAACCAAGCGAGCACTGTGCCTGTAAGCCCAACATAATTTTCTAGCCTGTGCAGTAAAATAGAATGGTCAATGGTGTCATCCATCAGCACATTAAAGTATGATAGAATGCCCAGACATTTATTTCCTCTAGAATCCACCTCACCAGCAAGAGATTTTGTTTTCCTGTTCTCCCTGGCCACTTGGCCATAGCATTTGGTTATTTATCTGGACATTTACTTTCTCACTTTTATAGTTTTAAAATCTTTTTGGAAAGAATTGTTCTTTCTGCAGCTGTCTTGATTTAGCTGTAAATATTGTAAAATATTTTGTTACTCTTGTGTATGACAATGTGACTAAAGTCACTTTGCCAAAGCCATATCTTAAGTTAACTCTTTTAGGGCGGATGTCGACTTCTGTTGACACAAGGGGTTGAGAATGGATATCCGAGGCAGAAGGCGACCCTCTTTGCTCGGAGGACTGTTAGACTTGTTGACTTGACGTTGCGAAATGTAAAGTAAGCAATGTCTAGAATGGCATCGACATTGGGCGAGAGAGCGAAGCAAATGCACAAAGTGAAATACTCGGTGTGTATTATTTATCCATTCATTTTTTGCGTATTATTGCTGAATGGGACTCTGACTTATCGAACTCCGATTTTGATACAAGTGATCTGGAGATTGAAAAGAAAGTTAGGTACTTGCATCAGCTGACCGGTCCCTGGATGGTTGTAGTGCTGGACACGCTTGTGTAGATGACGTGCCAACGAAAACGTTTGCCCTGGGAGGACTACATGGACAAGCTGGCAACTGGACTTCACCAAACGACGCGGCCTGCTGGTGGATACAATGGTTTAGCAGCGACTCGACTACTTCAAGCCATTTTTTGCCAGAACGTGCCTTTCAGCTTATGAGTGATGGGACAAACACGTAGGTAATAAGTATGTGAATATGCCTACCGTAGGGGCTCCTGGAACATAAAAAAGAGTGACATTTGTCATAAATAAGTATTTTATGTTGATTTATGTGTGAAACCTTTGCTTTGTGTATTTTTTAGAGTTTTTTGGAAAAATATTTAGCCCTGGGACAAAAGGAAGTAAAAATAATTAGCCCTAAAAGAGTTAATTTGCTTCTAATTAGATTTAGAACCAAATGCAACATATTTTTAGATGTTTAAAGTTATATATCTCTTTACCCTTATTTTACACAATTTACAAATGTATGTAATCCAGGATGTATACTATTATTATAAGATGCAGACTTAACATCAACAAAATAGTTGAAACAGATACAGTAAATGTACTGTTAAATAAACACCCCACTTTTGCCACATGAACTACCAACACCTAGTTTATTTATATAAACATTCACTAAGTCATTATAAATTATTCTATATTTTTTTCACTCTATCTAAAACACAATTGTGTATATTTTTGCCTTTCACACTCTTGCCCAGATAGTTTTAAATGCATCTATTTCTTTCTGCCATTTTCTCTGGTCAACAGTTTTGTCTTTTTGAATTGCACTGACTACACTCTTTCCTACCCAGTTTTAAATAAAAGCTACTCTATTAGCATCTTGCTAACTAAGTAGAATTTGTTACACTTCACCAGGGGCCTCGTGTATAAATGATGCATACACAAAAAATGTTGTGTAAGCCCGTTTCCACGCTCACATCGCGATGTATAAAACCTAAACTTGGCATAAAGCCACACACATTTTCACACCAGCTAAATGCTTGGCATACGCAAGGTCTCCCCTCTTTTTTGCAAACTGCCGGCAACCAGCGTCAAAGCAGTGCTTTTGTTCCAAGTGGTTTCACTTTGTTTTTTAGATCCACATCCCTGGCACGGCTTTATCAAATACACTGAAATTAACCGCATATTGTTTATTAGTTTATGGCATCTGATTGTAATTAACCTGTAACAATATAATGGTCCAAGGAATGGCCAAACTATTCCAAATACCATAGCTGCTTTAGCGTTGTTCCTCTCAATGCACCACTCAGACTATTTATCCCTCTATATCTGAGTGTGGAATCACAGCTCTACAGCAGCTGATGGGAAAGAGAATTATCAGGATACAGCATCAAGCACACGCTGCCTCAGCCATGCTGCCTATATGAACTTCTCTCATACGACAAACGCTTCAGAGCCTTTCCTGTAGGGACATTGCGGTTCAGAAACAGTTTCATCCCAAGAACTATAAACGCACTCAATCAATCCATCAAGTGCTCTTGGTAGAACTGTTTGTACTTATTAGTACAATCACCTCACTGTAAACTTGTGATACAGTTATAATATTGCACAACCTGAACCACTTTATAAAGCGCGTATTTACATATGATGACGATATAATTTTTAAGATGAAATGCATCAAAATATGTTTATTACATTATACAATAAAATGCTAACAACAGTCTCTCACTGTACATTGTTCTCAGTCAGACGTGCATCGCGCAGAGGGACTTTGTGGTATAGCGGGTCCACAACTCACGTCAAGAGGCCAGTTTTAAATAAATAATCGCTGCACTTGCAGCTTAGCGAGGGGGTGTGGTGGTTGAGTGGCTGAAGCAGTTCCAGGGGAATTTGTGGTGTCGGCGTTTCTCACCTAAGTGCACAGGTGGGAAACCGTCCACATCCGTAATTGGTCCCGGGGCTGCTGATTGCTACAGCTGCCACGTCCTTTTCATAAATAGAAGCGCAAGGCAGCTAAAGGGAGGAAAAAGAAAAGAAAGACAGAGGTTGCGATGTGAGGAAGTAAGCAGGAAGCAGTGTGGAAAGAACTCGCAGGCAGGCAGCTGGACAGTGAGCCCAAGCAGGGGTGTTTGGCCGACAGTCGGTGGGGCAGAAGGAAGCGGTCGCTCCAGCTGAGAGATCAAGGAGCTGGAGTGACCAGAAGTGGGAGTGGGAGTCGTGAGGCTTGGGTTGTGAATTCCCTCACGTGGGCGTCCTGGTCGCCATGGAAGCCAAGTCTTGGTCTGGAGAGTGCATGACCGAAGCCAGGGATCGGGAGGCCTCCAGACCAGAAGGAAGAAGGAAGGACAGCTGCAGGTAAAGTGGCTCCCCTGTTGCGAAACATGGGTAGGGAGAAGCAGGGGGGTCACCAGTTAAAGAATGCACTGGGCTTGTTTTTAAAGAGACTGCTTCCAGCATTGTTTTAACTTCGTATTTAATAAAGACTTTTTTCTATTGGATTTTAACCTCCACTTCACTTCCATTTTTATGGGATTTATTTATTGAAGGATTCTGAAAGCACTGCACTTTATTTAATTTGGACTTTGTTTTTGATTGTTGTTTTGTTGATTTTAATAAAAGCATTTGGCACTTTTTGCACCATCCCCTTGCTCCATTGTAATGCCTCAATGTTGTGCTCATCGGTAACATTACCGATGATAACAGGTGTAAGGGCTCCCAGAAGCAAGATGGGAGCATGCAGCGAACCCGCATCGTCACAGACTTTACCTCAAAACTGTAATCTCCTCTCCACCCAGTTCCTCCTCACTTCCTTCATGCCAGAACTCGACTCATGCAAGGTTAGTTTTCTTGGTTGTTTATGGTTAGTTTTTGCATAAATTAAGGATTTTTCAAATGTTCATTTTTTTCCCCGTGCTTAAAACTCATTAAAAAAAGTGTTAACAGCGAGCAGTTCGTAAGGCTGTAGTGTGAACTCTTGCAATATAAGTTTTCTCTGTTCAAGGTTTTCTCAGTATTTATTCAATGTTTTTACATTTAGTTTACACAGTGCATTCTATGGTATAATTAACTATTTTTGTGCTTAAAAATCTTAAAAAAATATATACTTACATACAGCTCGTACAGTCCGGAACGGATTAATTGTATTTACATACAATCCATATGGGGGAAATTACTTCGGGTCATGACCAAATTGGGTTGCGACCAGAGTTTTGGAACGAATTATAGTTGTGACCCGAGGTTCCACTGTATTTAGACTTTTTTGGCAATAGATATCTCTACTTTTTAATCCCCAAACGTCACTGCTGGGGGGCTTGTTTTGATTTGGACGTGCTCTGTCTCTAGGTATGTCAGAGGACTGGGACTTTGTGAAGTGGGGTTCAGCCTCACGTGGGGAGGAAAAATGGGGGGGTGGGGGGATAAGGACGGGGAGAGAGAGAGAGCAAGCTATATCTAATCTATCCTTTTAATCCTTATAATTATAACTTCCAACGTAACAATAGGCTGCATGGCAATAACTTGTGGGAAAATTGGAAATTAAGGTTAAAGCTGTCTCCCTTCCAGTTAAGACTACAAAATGACATCAAAAATTTAGAATCAATGTCTCCATGATGGGATAGCTAACTTTGTGAGCTGGAATGTTAAAGGCCTGACTCACGAATTAAAGAGAAAGAAAGTATTCTCTCACCTAACAGGTCTAAACGCTAAAATAGTATTTTTACAGGAGACCCACTTATTAAGCAAGGATCAGTTCCATCTGCAAAAAGACTGGGCTGGCCAAATGTTTCATTCCAGCTTTACAAAGAAAACTAGAGGTGTGGGGATTCTCATACATAGAACAGTCTCATTTTTAGCATCAGATGTAGTATCTCATCCTGAAGAGAGATATGTGATTGTCATGGGCAATTTATTTAATTGTAAAGTGATTCTGATAAATGTTTATGCACCCAATGTTAATGATAGGGAATTCATGCAAAATGTGAACACTCATAAAATTATAATGGCTGGGGACTTTAATTGTGTTTTAAATCCACTCTTAGATAGGTCTCCTGTCACAGGGGGGACGACGTCTAACACTGCAATGACAATTACACGGTTTTTAACTGAACACAACTTATCAGACCCCTGGAGGTTTCTAAACCCAAATTCAAGAACATATTCCAGTTACTCACCAGTGCATCATTGCTACTCAAAAATTGATTATTTCTTTATAGATAATAATTTCTTGCCTGTGATTAAATCTTGCAAGTACGACACTATTGTCATTGCTGACCATGCCCCTCTGATCTTGGAGCTAAAATCATTATGCAACACATACTCATCTCGCAGATGGCATCTCAACCCCCTTCTATTAACAGACGAGAACTGTACAGAATTTATATCAAAACAAATCAGTTTCTTCCTACAGACAAATACATCCTCAGAGGTCTCTGCAGGAATACTCTGGGAAACTCTAAAGGCCTTCTTAAGAGGACAGATTATTTCATATCTTTCGCACAGAAATAAAAATTAGAAACCAAGAAGGTATCAGAGCCAACCAGCGAAATTACTAGAATAGATCAAGAACATGCCAGGTATCCAAGTATGGCTCTTCATAGGAAAAGGCAGGCTCTGCATTCAGAGCTCAACCTCTTAACAACCAAAGAATCTGAACAACTCATTTTTATATCAAGACATCATTACCATGAACACGGAGAGAAAGCTAATAAGCTCTTAGCTCAACAAATCCACAAGCAAGAAGTTCGCAATGCAATCCCAGCAATCACTAACACGAACGGAGATAAAATCATTGACCATAAAAATATAATGCACACATTTAGAGACTACTATAAATCCTTATATTCTACTGAATTCAAAGAAGACAACACACAATCTAATGCATTTCTGGATACATTACAGATACCACAAATAGATGCTTTTATTGCAGAGGAATTGGATAAACCTCTGGCGCTATCACAATTACTAGATGCTATAAAGTCACTTCAGAGCGGGAAAGCAGCAGGCCCTGAAGGCTACCCTGTCGAACTTTATAAGAAATTCTCCACTCAGCTAGCTCCCCTTTCATTAGCAACATTACAGAAGCCAGAGACAATCAAATTCTACCTCAAACTAACTAACAACTAACAAAATAAGGACTTATTAAAATGTGCATCATACAAACCAATTTCACTTCTGAATAATGATGTTAAGATACTCTCCAATGTCCTAGCTAGAAAGATGGAGAAAGTGCTGCCTTCGGTAATATCACAAGATCAAACTGGATTTATTAAAGGCCAACACTTAGCTTCCAATCTTCAACGCCTGTTTAATGTAATATATTCACCTGCAAAGTCAAACACCCCGGTGATATTATTATTGTTGGATGCAGAAAAAGCATTTGATATGATTGAATGGAACTACCTTTTTACTACCTTAGAGAAATTTGGGTTTGGCAAACTACTGTATACCAATCCAGAAGCTTCAGTTTGTATTAACAACATTTGTTCAGACTACTTTAAACTAGAACGTGGTACCAGACAAGGATGCCCCTTGTCACCACTGTTATTTGTAATCGCCATTGAACCACTGGCAGTTCACTGTCGAAATGCTTATCAGATAAAAGGGATTATCAGTGAAGGACTTGAACAGAAAATTTCTCTATATGCAGATGATATGGTATTGTATATATCAGACCCACAAAATACTGTGCCTGCAGTCTTAACAGCACTTACAGAATTTCAAAAGATCTCTGGTCTCAGAATGAATTTGAATAAAAGTGTGCTCTTTCCAGTGAATTCTCAAGCATACAATATTAGATTGGACACCTTCCCTTTTATTATTGCAGATCAGTTTAAATACCTAGGGGTAAGTATCACAAGTAAACATAAAGCTCTTTATCAACCAAATTTTGCTGTCTGTATGGAAAAAATGAAGCAAGACTTGCGTAGATGGTCAACCCTTCATCTCACTGTATCTGGAAGAATTAAAGTTGTTAAGATGAATATCCTTCCTAAGCTTCTCATTTTATTTCAAAACATTCCAATATACATCAATAAATCATTCTTTAAGCAATTAGATTCAACCATAACCTCCTTTATTTGGAACTTAAAAACATCCACATATCCAAAGAGCGACTCTACAAATACCTAAGGCAGAAGGTGGCATGGCTCTTCCTAACTTTCAGTTTTATTACTCGGCAACAAACATACAAGCTATAAAAACCTGGACACAAATAGATGAACATACACAGGCTTGGTCCGCAATAGAAATAAAATCCTGCAGTACTTCTTTATATTCCCTGCTTTGTGCCCCAATAAATGCAAGTTATCGCCAATATACTAATAACCCAATTGTGCATCACTCACTCAGAATATGGAACCAATGTAGAAAGCATTTTAAGATGGAGAATCTTTTATCTGTGGCACCTCTGAGTGAACCACCTTTTTCAACCCTCGCAAACATATGCAGTCTTTAATATCTGGAAAACATTTGGGATTAAATTACTTAGAGATCTTTATATAGACAAAATCTTTGCATCCTATGAAAAACTACATTCCAAATTTAATTTTTCAGCAACACATTTCTTTCACTATCTTCAAAGGACTCAGACTGCATTTCTGCAATATATAAAATTATTGAACAGTCCCTCCCTTTCAAAGATCCAAGAGGACAATGGGAAAAGGATCTCTCACTCAACATATCAGAAAAGGAGCGGAAGGTAGCAATGCAGAGAATTCAATCGAGCTCCATATGCACAAAGCATACAATTATTCAGCTCAAAATTATATATCGAACACATCTGTCTCACTTAAAACTGTCCAAAATGTTTCCAGGGCAAGATCCAACCTGCGAACGCTGTAATCAAGCTCCAGCCTCACTGGGTCACATGTTTTGGGCTTGCACCAAATTAACATCGTTCTGGACAAAAAATTTTACGTGCCTTTCAGACAGCCTTGGTGTCACAATCCCTCCTAACCCATTAACAGTTGTGTTTGGTGTTCTTCCAAATGGGCTTAAAGTGGAGGACAAACAAACTGTGATTGCCTTCACTACACTATTGGTACGCAGACTTATTTTGCTAAACTGGAAGAATCCTAACTCTCCTCTTTTAAGTCAGTGGGTAACTGATGTTTTATTTTATTTGAAATTGGAAAAAATCAAATTCTCAGTTAGAGGATCTGTGCAGAACTTTTTCAAAACCTGGCAGGATCTAATCAATAATATTTTAGAATAAGCTCTTAAGCAATTAGGAAGTAGATTCTCTTCCCATTTCTTTTTCTTCTCCATTTATCTTTATCTGCCTATTAAACTCCATTTAAGTTTTACTCCATTGACCATACTCTCTTTCTCAGGGGTGGGTGGTTGATCTGTTTTCAATCCTATTTTTTGTAAAAATTGACTATTTGTATGGAATGATGACAATAAAATCAATAAAATTAAAATTAGTTTGTTGCCTAACCTATCATGTTGGACTGTATCAAATGCTTTCTGAAAATCAAGATAAATAATATATGTACCACTCTGCTCGTATACTCGTTGTAGCTGCGTTTTCCCAAAGTTTCCAAAATTCTGCAGCTCTAACTCAAAAAATGGGATTCAACAAAGGCCTGACGCGCAGAAATGATTCCACATACAAAATATCTTCATTTTTTAAAAGTTTAGTTAAATTTTAAAGTAAACAGTTCACACAAAAAAGAAAATTAAAATAGCAAAAAAAAAGGAAAAATTTATAATAAGAAAAAATTCAGTTCAAAGCTTAATCTTGTTACATCTTAAATCATTACTAATCACTTTTAATTTCTGAACCATTTCAAAATGGTCAGAAAACTGTATGCTTATCCCATTTCTAAACTTAAAATGGGTTTATCAAGTCCTCTTTAATGGGACCTGTTCTAAACAACAACTGAGCTTATTATCACACTGTTTCTCAGTTACAGTAAGAAGGTTCTATCTCTTGCTAACTTATAGGGGGGAAAGATTATACCATAAGTTATGACTATGAAAGAAATTTATATTCTATTCAAATTAAGCAAACATTAATATGAGTTTAACTCAAAACTTTAACTTTCTAAGGTTGGCTCTTACATTTCCGGCCCCTAATTGGCTATGCTGGAGCGGACACAATTACTATACTTTACTTCAATATGAGCCAATTACTTTTATATTAACTATTCTTTTCCAATCATTAGCAATAACACTGCAGACAAACATTTTAAAAAATTTCATATTTCAATCATTGGCTGTTTCTTGAAGCAGGCACAGTTTATTCACGGGTCTGTCAAGTGTGCTGGTTTTGGTCTGCACACAAACTCTTCTGACTGTGCCTTTGGCATCTGGCATTGTCTTGATGACTCGACCCATTACCCAGGAATTGCGAGGTGTAGCTTTATCTACAATTAAAATAACGTCCCCTGGTTCAAAATTTCTTCTTGGTGCAAGCCATTTTTGACGTTCTTGAAGTATTGGCAAATACCCTTTTGTCCATCTTTTCCAAAAAAAATCAGCCATGTATTGAATTTGTTTCCAGCGTCTTCTTGGGTATGGTTCATTTTCTGAAACAAGTTCAGGTGGTATTTCAGGTTTTGTCTTCAGTAACAACAAGTGATTGGGTGTGAGTTGTTCTAAATCATTTGGGTCATCTGATGTCTTTGTAAGGGGTCTGTTATTGAGTATTGATTCCACTCTACACATCATTGTAGGAAGGTTTTCATCAAGTGTTTTTTGGTTTAGTGTTGAATTTAAGATCTTTCTTATGCTTCTGATTTGTCTTTCCCACACTCCACCTTGATGAGAAACTGATGGTGGATTGAAAATCCATTTGATTTGTTCTTGCATCATAGCGTCGCTGATTTTTTTGTGTTCCAATTTTTTAATAGCTTCTTGTAGTTTTCTTTCTGCTCCAACAAAATTTGTTCCATTGTCTGAATGCATGATTTTAACTTGTCCTCTTATATCCGTAAATCGGAGTATGGCTTGGATACAAGAATCAGTGTCTGAGCTATGTGTGATCTCTATGTGCGCAGCTCTGGTTGTTAAACATGTGAAGATTACTCCGTACCTCTTGACTAGGCTTCTTCCTCTTTTGACTAGGAAGGGGCCAAAATAATCTACTCCAACATTTGTAAACGGTGGTTGGTTTGGTGCTAGGTGATCTTCTGGCAAATCTGCCATTTTTTGCTCACCTACTTTCGCATTGTATCTTCTGCACGTTGTGCGCTTTGAAATTATTTTTCTGATAGCTGAATTTGCTTGAGGTATCCAGTATTTTTGGTGTAGCTGTGCGAGCACATGGTTGCACCCACAATGTCCAATTCGTTTATGAATATGTTGCAATATGAGAGAAGCAACATGTGAATGCTTGTGAAGAATTGCAGGATATTTAGCTTCTTCAGGCATTGCAGCTTTGCAGAGTCTTCCTCCAACTCTCAGTATTCCATCTTGTATGATCGGGTCAAATTTATAGATTTGACTGTTCTTTTTAACACAAGTCTTTTTCTTTAAAGCCTTTAATTCTTCTGGAAATTCTTGCTGTTGACTGAGGCGGATAAGCTCTGTTTCGGCTTTAACTAAATCATCTAGAGAAATTGGACTTGTTTTTAGAATCAGTTTATACCTTTTCATGTGCTTTGCGATGAGTGATTTTTGTTCTTCTGGATTACTTTTAGTCTGACTGACTTCTAGTTGGAATGTTTTTCTTTTATTTCTTAAGTTCAGCATTAAGTCTTTAAACTTGAGGAATCAAGCCACTGCTTTCTTCAAGCGATGCCAATCTGAAAAATAGGTGATTAGTTTGTTAATGGGCTCGGTTGCTTCCTCTATTTTTGTCATGTTAACTGCACAAGTTTTAAATTCTGGATCATCTTCAATGAGTGAATCGTTCAGTTGATCTGGTCTTTTTGGCCACTCCCGTTCGGGCTTCAATAAGAAACTTGGACCTTGTGACCATGTGGTGCTTTTGAGAAAGTTTTCTATGCTTAGCCCCCTGGATGCTTGATCAGCCGGGTTAAGGACAGATGTGACATACCTCCACTGTGAAGGCTGTGAATGATCTCTGATCACGGAGATTCTGTTGGCAACAAAGGTCTTGAACCGAGTGCTTTCATTTGAAATGTATTTTAGCACTGTGGTGCTGTCAGTCCAAAATGTAGATTCTTCTAAGGGCATTTGAAGCTCACCTTTAAGCATTTTATCCATTTTAACTGCCACAACGGCTGCTGTCAGTTCCAATCTTGGAATCATGACCTGTTTCAATGGTGTAACTCTTGACTTGCCCATCAGGAATGAACAATGCTTTTTGCCCTCTTCGTTGGTTAAGACAAGGTAAGTGACAGTGCCATATCCATCTTCACTAGCATCTGCAAAATGGTGCATTTGTGCTGTCTTTATGGTTCCAAACCCTGTAGATTTGAAGCATCTGTTCACTTTATAGTCTGTAAGTAACTAGATAGATAGATAGATAGATAGATAGATAGATAGATAGATAGATAGATAGATAGATAGATAGATAGATAGATAGATAGATAGATAGATAGATAGATAGATAGATAGATAGATAGATAGATAGATAGATAGATAGATACTTTATTAATCCCAAGGGGAAATTCAAGTGCAACTGTAAATTCAACTGTAACTGCAAATCATCCATCCATTTTTTCCATTTCTGAATGTGTTTGACTTCTACTTCTTCATCACACCCAAATTTCTCCTTGCATAAGTATCTTAGAATAAGTTTTGCTGGCAGTAAGGCTGGTGCTAAAAAACCAAGTGGATCATAAACTGAGCTAACAACAGACAGAATACCATGCCTTGTAGCGGGCTTGTTTTGTAACTTAATCTGAAATTTGAAACTGTCCGTTTCTGTGCACCAATGGACACCCAGTGCACGCTCTGTGGGAAGGAGACTATGGTTCAAGTCTAAGTCCTTTTGTTCATGAGCTCTGTCTTCTTCTGGTATAGACAATAAAACTTCTCTGTTGTTACTCACCCACTTAGTCAAATGAAATCCCCCTTTGAGACATAGAGCTTGGAGGTCATTTGCCAGCTTTATTGCTTTGTCTTCTGTTGTCACTGACCTTAAACAGTCATCCACGTAGAAGTTACTGAGAACGGTGTTAACAGCTTCCTCAGAAAATGTATCACTGGCATCTTCGGCTGTTCTACGCAAAGAATAAGAAGCACAACTGGGTGAAGAAGTAGCACCAAAAAGATGTACTGTTATTTTGAATTCTTCAAGGTCTTTGCTTAGATTACCTTCAGGCCACCATAAGAAACATGAAAGATCAGTGTCTTTTTCTGGTACTTTAACTTGGTAGAACATTGACTTAATGTCTGCCATTAGGGCTACTGGCTCCTTTCTGAATCTTGTAAGGACGCCAATGAGTGTGTTAGTTAGGTCGGGGCCTTTTAATAATTGCTCATTAAGTGAGATTCCCTGGTAGGTGGCAGTGCAGTCAAAGACCACTCGAATTTTATTTTTCTTTGGATGATACACACCGTGATGTGGGATGTACCACACTCTGCCTTCATTGCAATTTAGGTTTTCTTTGGGTACCTTGACAGCGTAACCCTTGTCTATAATGTCTTTCATGAAGGCTTTATAGTCTCCGTGGAAACCTGAATTTTTGCTCAGTTTTCTTTTGAGTCCAATAGCACGCTGTTCAGCAATACAGCGGTTGTTTGGCATTTTCAGTGTTTCATCCTTCAAAGGCAAATTTAAACAATAGTGGCCACCTACCAGTCTCACAGATTCTGAGGCTATGTGCATGAACTTGATATCCTCCTGTGACATCTCCTCCTTTTCTTCACAGCTATGTTCTGGAAAATCTGTGTTATACTGTTGCAGCAACATATCCTCAATCTCTGTTATTGAAACGCAATTGATTGAATGTTTGGGCATCTTACCACTTTGTTTTGTGAGGTCATCAATCTCTTTGTATGGTCCACCAACCACCCATCCAAGTGCAGTCTTCATAGCATAGGGTCCACCTCCTTGACTAGGTATGGTTCGTAACTCCTTGAAGATTTCTGGGTAGTTGATTTCTATTAAAAGATCAACTTCAGAATCAATATGAGTTAGACGTACCTCTTTAAGATATGCCCACTTATTGATATCTTCTTGTAGTGGAATATTTTCTCTGTCCACTGGAATGGAGACCTGTGTAAAGACTTTTGGCAAATCAATATATTCATCATCATTTAGACCACAGACTTGTAAATCTGATAAGACAGAACTTTGTGTTAGCACTTTCGAATCATCATCATAGTTATTCATAGTTTTGAGAAATACTTGTGTTCTTCTCCCTTGAAGATTTAATTGTTTCTAGAGCCTTTCAGTGCAAATTGTTACTGTACTGCCTTGGTCTATAAAGGCATATGTTTCTTCATACCTTTCACCTTTCTTAGATTTTACCTTAACAGGAACTACTTGTAGCGCACATTCTTCTCCGGCCCCAGTAAAGTTACAATTTCCAGTCTCTGTTTCCTTTTCAGTAGATGTTGCCACACTAGCTGTAGCTTTAGATGTTGTTCCGGATTCTCTTCTGATGTGTAAGATGTCTGGGTGCTGAAAAGAACACATCTGACATTTCATTCTTTCTTTACAGTTCTTACCAAGGTGCCCCTGTTTGAGACAGCAAAAACATAAACCTTTAGATTTCAAAAAGTCAATTCTTTCTTTGTGCGGCAATTCTTTGATTTTACTACATTCAGCAAGGATATGCTGCCCATTGCAGAATACACAAGGATTTTTAAATGCACATGTATCATTAACAGTCTTTTCAACCAAGGTTTCTCTTGCCTCCTTTTCATCGACATCGGAAATACTTGTGGTAAAAATACTTCCCGATATCTGTCCGTATTTCTGAGGAGACTTACTTTTGTCAGTCGTTTCTTTTTTCTCTATACAAGTGTCACCTTGTGAAACGGCAGTATACAAAGGGTCTAGAAGCATTTCAGCTTCATCACGCAAAAATGTAATTAGTTCAGGTATGCCAGTTCTCGTTTTACTTTCTCTGGTAAGCTTATATGCATACCTCATCCATTCGCTTCTCAGAGAGAATGGAAATTTCTTACACACGTCACGCACATTATTACTGTTATTGAATTCTCCACCGTTCCTTGAATTATTTATAGTGTTCATGCAGATTGAGAGGAAGTTAGTGTAATCTCTTATAGCTTCCCCATCATTTTGCTTTATTTGAGGCCATTTTAATGCTTTATTGAGATATGCGTCTGCTACGAATAGCTTATTGCCATAATATCTTTCAAGCAATCTTCTAGCTTCAGAGTAGCCTTCATCTGGTAACATTCGTGAACAGCCTTTAATCATTTCCTGAGGCGAACCTCTGGTGTACTGGATCAGGTAATCTAATTTATCTTGTGAGTCTGCGAATACATCACCCGCAGCGTGATCAAAGGCTCTGATGAAATTTGCATAGTCAAGTGGGTCACCTGAAAATAAAGGGACCTGTCTGTGTGGTACTTCACCACGTGAAGCAGGAGGTGGCACTGGAGGTGGTGGAGTAATAGCTCTGTTTTGTTGGGTTAACGATTTAGCCATTTCAATGATTGCTTTCTGATATTCGGCTTGATTTTTTTGGCTTTCAGATTGATTCTTCTGATATTCGATTTGATTCTGCGCTAGCACGTCTAATATATCATTTTTGGAGCTCTGAGTGTCGGTTTTTGTGCCAGTTATGAATTGTTCTTGCTTTTCTACTTTTACTTTAAGTTCTTGTAGCATTTGTAGGATACTATCAAGTGTAGATTGTTCAGCTGTAGCTGTCGGCGAAGGCGATGATACTGTAGCGCTTTTCTGGGCTAAAGAGTCGTATTTAATATCCAAAGCACGCTTTAACTGCGAAGAAGCCTTTCGCACCTTTAACTTTGAGCGATTCCGTTCTTGTAATTGCATCTCTTCGAATTGATTAACTAGCTGTTTGTCGGATTTATGTGTTAACAGTCTATTTGCATCTTTCAGCCATAGCGTTGTAACATTAATAAATTCGTTCCAATTCCTAGAGCTTTTGGCGAATGTCGTTTTCTGTTTCTTAATCGTGCCTTCTTTACTTAGTGTTGGTATTAGCCTTTGATGCAACTCCTCTATCTCACTGTGCGTCTCACAAAAATTTTCAAGTCTTTTTGCTACTTCTAAATGATTTTCTGGAGTATCTTTAAGACTTTCTATTTCAGCTATAAGCACAGAAAGTTTATCTTTCCTCTGACTTACAGGTATGTGACCTTTAAGATCTCCGATTACATTCTCTGGCTTCGAGTCTGTACTCAAGTCACTACTAACTTCACTGGAGATATGCTTAGACATTGCCATGACAACAGCTCGAATGACAGACAGCTGGTTCTCTTGACAGCAACAAACATCACAGTCGGAACCTTCCAACAAAGCAGATTACTTCCTTACGACAAGGCTTCAAAGACTCAGACAAAAGCAAAAGCGATAATCCACAATGTCTTTGTAATATCACAGTCTCTTAAAATCTTCTGGTACGGTGACCTTGCTATCATTTACGACCATGCAGAGATAGAAGGTAAGAGCATAGTACCTCGGGATGTCTCTGGGATGTTACTGGGACCTGTTCTAAACAACAACTGAGCTTATTATCACACTGTTTCTCAGTTACAGTAAGAAGGTTCTATCTCTTGCTAACTTATAGGGGGGAAAGATTATACCATAAGTTATGACTATGAAAGAAATTTATATTCTATTCAAATTAAGCAAACATTAATATGAGTTTAACTCAAAACTTTAACTTTCTAAGGTTGGCTCTTACACTCGTAAAACATAATCTCCCTCATCTGAACCCAGGCTGACTTTTTCCTAAAACTCTTGTTCTTGCCTTGTGCTGCTCAATCATCTCCTTAATAAATTCTTACATTAATTTACCTGTGCTGCACATTACGTTTACTGGCCTACAGTTACTTGGATCTACCTGATTACCCTTTTTATAAATAATGTTTGCCATTTCCCAATCCTTAAGAATTTCCTTAGTGTGCAGTGACTTTCAAAAAATATGTGTCAAGGGTTTGTATATGCACTCACTAACCTCCTTCAGCACTCAAGGATAAATATTATCTGGTCCTGGTGATTTGTTAGATTTCAGCCAATTTTATCCAAGTAGTACTTCTTCCTCTATAATTTCCAAATCACTAAGTACCTCCTTAGTTGTCAGTATTACTATTGGGGGTTTATCCAGTTTCTCATATGTGAAAACTGCAGAAAAATACACGTTTAGAGCATCTGCTAGTTCACGGTCTGTATATTATAGTTCCTCCTTACTACTGATGATTACTCTTCACCTTTTTCTACACTGTCCCTTTACAACTAAAATACTGAGAGAATCTCTTTGAATAATCTTTCACCTTATCTGCAATATTCCTCTCTTAGTACCTTTTAACTTCTCTAATTTTCTTCTTAATAGTATATTTCCATTATTTTTCATTTCCTTATTTACCCATTGCAGATTTCTTTTCTTACAAATTCCAAGTTTTGGGATGAACCTGATATACTCTATGTAAAATGTTTCTAAACCTGGTCCACTGCTTGTAGACTGTGTCTACATTTAAATGCCTGTGCCAGTAAGCCTTTTCTGCAACTGTTCAAAATTTGGACTTCCAAAGTTAAATTTAACTCTTTTAGTCTTTTAGTCTGTGCTCTGCCAAAACACTGAGAATTGTATAATATTATGGTGACTTGAGCCTAGTGTTTAATCACCTTTACTTCTTAAATTCTATCCTGATTATTACAAAATACTAAATCTAGGCAGACTAGTATGGTACACCTAGAGAGACCTCCAAAGAAATGTTTTTATTAGAAAATTCAAAGATACAAATAGAGAAAGTTTTGCAAGAATATGGACTGGCACCCTATCCAAGTATTTTTCCTACCTTGTACCCAATGCTTGCTGAGATATGGTCCAACTTCACTGAAACTTTGCTCAGAATATGTGGTTTGAAAAATGGATGGATGGAATGATGGATAGCTAAAAATATTTTAAAAATTAAATACATAAAAAGCTGGTGTTCAATAAATAAGAAAAAAATATATAAGAAATGTAAAGACAGAAAAGAGGGAATGGCACCCTCCAGATTGGTACATTTCTTATCTGGATCAAGAGCTTGTCTGAATCACGACTGGGTTCCTTTACAATGCTGCCTAATATATACAATATAGACTCACTGGCTGCCTTTATGTTTTGAAAATGTATGGGATGTATGAGTTGTAAGGGATTTCAATCTGTATTTTAGTTTTATTGTTTCTTCTACTGAACTGTTTGTGCTGTCAGTGGAAATGTACAACAGCCATATCCATATTCATATTACTAAACGAGAATGGTAAACCGGATGGACGCAGGTACATCCAGCCATGGGCCGTGGACGCAAAAGACGTACTGCGCAGGCGCCCCCACAAACCCCCCCCCCCCCAAGCAACGGAAACCGGATGGAAAGCAACGTAAAATAAGAAATGAGGCGCCGCGCCCATAGCACACAGAAAAAAGGAGTCAGACGCCGGCGCCGCATACAGCGCAGCACGAAGCCCATGACACACAAAACAGAACACACACAAAGAAGAGGATTGAGACCCACGACACACAAAGCCCCCCTCCAGTAACTGAAATAAGAAATGAGGCGACGCGCCCCTAGAACACCAAAAAGAAAGGAGTCCGACGCAAGCGCCATATGGCACACGAAACGGTACGCACACAAAAAAGAGGATTCAGACCCACGACACACAAACACCCCCTCCACTAACAGAGATAAAAAAAGTGAGGCAACGCGCCCCTAGCACACAAAAAAAAAGAAGTCAGACGCTAGCGCCACACAAACCCATTGCACACGAAACGGCACAGACTACGGACATAGCACACGAAACATACACAAAAAGGAGGATTCAGACCCACGACCACACTAACATAAATAAGAAATGAGACACAAAGCCCCATTACTGAACGAACCATCCGTATTAAACATACGTCATCTGAACACGTTCAAATTATGCAGCATAGATCGATCTCATTACACTGATGCACTATTAACCGTTCAACCACAGAAAAGGCTCCATATTAAACATACAAAAACGGGCAAGACTCAATACAAACAATGAACGCCGTAAACTGCAACGGGCTTCTCACACAGCACAGACAAATCGATTACAGCTCACAGTTACAGAAACGAGCGCAGATGGACAGACACAATGAACATAGATGCATGCAGCGCGCGTCTCAAAGTGCTGCATCGAAACAGGCAAGGGTTCAAAACGAAACACCTCGAGTCTCACAGATACAAAAACGGCAGCGATGGGACAAAATAAATAAACGCAGACGTCTACAACGCGCATCTCAAAAGCCGGAAAACAAGCAGTCAAGGCTCCAAAAAGAGAAAGCTCGACTAACCGACATATAAAAACGGGCAAGGCTCAATACAAACAATGAACGCCGTAAACTGCAACGGGCTTCTCACACAGCACAGGCAAATCGATTACAACTCCAGAATAGCACTTCCCAAATCCTGCACATACAACGACGCGCCTCTCAAATGGCACAAGCAAAAGATACACGTCAAGGACATCAACGACAGACACCTGCTAAACGATTGCGCCAGTTGGCTGACAACGCGTTCAATAATAAGTCCACTATTCATGAAAATTGATTTGGATTAATGAATGTCATTTGCAATCATTGTCATTCACTTAACTTCCCTGAAGAAACAACTGGCAATACAAGTAATGAATTTACACGTTGTTGTCAAAAGGGTCAAATTAGACTGCCTCCTTTACATTCATATCCTGCATATCTACAGAAGCTTCTAACTAACGAAGTACCTGAAAGTAAAAACTTTATGAACTGCATTAGATCCTACAATAGTTCATTTGCTTTTGCATCTACTGGAGTAAATATCAGGCCACCAAAAGGCAATGGCCCATACTGCTTTCGCGTATGTGGATAAATATTACATCGCATTGGAACGGTGCGCACTGAAACAAATCAAGAACGCAAATATGCACAAATCACGTCGGCACCTACAACGCGCTTCTGAAACCGAGGAAGAAAAAATGTCTCGACTCCAAAAACACATGTCACTTCTTATTCAAAATACCGGTCCCAATCACAGAAACATCGGTATCCACTATGAAAATGAACAGTAACAATGCACGTCACATCCGTCTTGCCACACTATTAATTATAGATGAATGTACAATGCCATCCACTCACTTACTCAACACCATTGATAAACTTCTACAAACGTTGATTAATAATAATATTCCCTTTGAAGAAAAGCTACTTTTATTATGAGGAGATTTTACACAGTGCTTAACTATTGCTCCACATCCAATGTGCTCAGCTATTGTTCAGTCCACCTTAAAATACACGGACAATTGGCATTGCGTTGATGAATAATAATATTCCCTTTGGAGGAAAGGTACTTTTATTAGGAGGAGATTTTAGACAGTGCTTAGCTATTGCTCCACATGCCATGCGCTCAGCTATTGTTCAGTCCACCTTAAAATACGCCGACGACATCATACATAAACAACGAGACCAGACTACAATACATATACAGGCGCGAGACCTGATTGGTGATAATACGAAGAAACGAACAGTCCGCATATTAACAGTGAGTGCGATCCTCCTTATTACTTATCCATATTCCTAACGATAAAGATCAAACGAGTCATGAATTCACGATCACGGGTACAGAACGAGACGGCTCGAGTAACGGGACCACAAACACGAACCCGCATCAAAAAAAAAAAAAAACGTCTGCGCCTACAACGCGCTTCTAAAACCGCGGAACAAAAAATGTTACGCAGACAATTGGCATTGCTTTCAAAAGATACAGCTGGTACAAAACATGCGATGTCCAGATCCCGAATATAACAATTGGTTATTACAACTGGGAGATGGTACACTCACCAATACAGATGGACTTCACCCAGATATTATTACAATTCCTCAACCCTTTATCTGCGACGACTTACTTACGGAGATATTTGGAACAGCGGTCTCATTAGACCAAATACCCCTTTTAACACAACGAACTATATTATGTCCAAAAAATATTAATGTTGATCACATTAATAACCAGGTCATTTCATTACTTCCTCAAGAGACACACCTCTTTCTAAGCTCTGACAAAGTTGACTCTGATGACGACAATGACCATCTTAATTTCCCCTTAGAATATTTGAACACTATTAACCCAGCTGGATTACCACAACACAGTCTTAGCCTTAAAAACGGAACAATAATCATGCTATTAAGAAACCTTAACACTAAACAGGGTTTATGCAATGGTACACGTTTAGTCGTCTACACCATGACACACGATGTTATTCAAGCAACAGTTCTTACAGAATCACATGCTATCAATACTGTTCTAATTCCTAGAATTGACCTTACAAGTTCTGACCTGGAATTATCTTTTACACTTAAACGGAAACAATTCCCCATTAAACCTGCCTTTGCCATGACCATCAACAAATCACAAGGACAAACCATGAACAAGGTTGGCATCTACCTATCTGAGCCTGTTTTTGGACATGGATAACTTTATGTGGCCTTCCCACAAGTTCGACGTTCACGTCAAGGACAACACACCATCTTTACTACTAATGTTGTTTACAAATAAATTTTCCAATAAACCTTTACACTGTGCCAAACACTTTATTGTTTGCTTCCTATCTGCGTCATCTACACCTTCACACTATGCTATATCTCATTCATACATCACGCTCTTTGTAATTTCCCAACACCAGGGGTTGGCGAGCGAAGCGAGCAGGGGGCGGAGCCCCCTAGTATAAGTCAGATAAGTGAGAGAGAGCTGAGTGGATCTTAATTCCTTTATATGCTATGATTTGATAACAGGGGGCATTCAGAACTCTAATAAGAATTTCTGTATCGATCAATGTTAAAAGTTGATTGCTCAGTGGGAGATGAAAGCTTAAACCCAGCAAATTCCTAGCAATTCAGCTGAATTCAGAAAGCATGTAATAGGAACAACTTTTTATAAATTAAAATTGTGGTCATATATGTTCTGAACACAAGGAAGCTGCTTTCAACATCCCCTTCATATCTTTGGAGTCTTGAGCAGAGAAAGGTTGCATATCATGATGTTTTACAACCAGTGAGGATGGAATTTACTGTGAATCTATAGAAGATGATGAGCATAGGCAAGACCACTACATAGGAAAACGGGCCTTTTTTTTAGATATCTGAGGATGTAATGGTACTGGAAAGCCTTGTTGATGATAACTCAGATGTTTTGTGTCAATTTTAGTTCATCAACATTGGTGACTTTTAAGAAAGTTGAAACTGCTGACACTCAGAGTACCTTGTGATATAGAGGTTACCCTCCTCCATTAAACACCATAATAATAAAATTAACAAAACATGGAGAAGAATTAGGGCGGCACGGTAGCGCAGTGGGTAGTGCTGCTGCCTCGCAGTTGGGAGACCTGGGGACCCAGGTTCGCTTCCCGGGTCCTCCCTGCGTGGAGTTTGCATGTTCTCCCCGTGTCTGCGTGGGTTTCCTCCGGGCGCTCCGGTTTCCTCCCACAGTCCAAAGACATGCAGGTTAGGTGGATTGGCGATTCTAAATTGGCCCTAGTGTGTGCTTGGTGTGTGGGTGTGTTTGTGTGTGTGTCCTGCGGTGGGTTGGCACCCTGCCCAGGATTGGTTCCTGCCTTGTGCCCTGTGTTGGCTGGGATTGGCTCCAGCAGACCCCCATGACCCTGTGTTCGGATTCAGCGGGTTGGAAGATGGATGGATGGAGAAGAATTAATTAAATGAGGCAGGAGTGACAGACGAAAACAAAAAAAAAAAAAAGGCAAAAACTCGGGCATGGGAGGAGTTTGGGGAGGCCATGGAGAACGACTTTCGGACGGCTTCGAGGAGATTCTGGTCCACCGTCCGGCGTCTCAGGAGGGGGAAGCAGTGCAGTGTCAACACTGTATATGGTGGTGATGGTGCGCTGCTGACCTCGACTTGGGACGTTGTGGGTCGGTGGGGGGAGTACTTCGAAGACCTCCTCAATCCCAATAACATGCCTTCCAATGAGGAAGCAGAGCCTGGGGACTCGGAGGTGGGCTTCCCCATCTCTGGGACTGAGGTCACCGATGTGGTCAAAAAACTCCTTGGTGGCAGGGCCCCGGGGGTGGATGAGATACACTCGGAGTTCCTCAAGTCTCTGGATGTTGTAGGGCTGTCTTGGTTGACACGTCTCTACAACATCGCATGGACATAAGGGACAGTGCCTCTGGATTGGCAGACCGGGGTGGTGGTCCCCCTCTTTAAGAAGGGGGACCGGAGGGTGTGTTCCAACTACAGAGGGATCACACTCCTCAGCCTCCCTGGAAAAGTCTATTCGGGAGTTCTGGAGAAGAGGGTCCGTCGGATAGTCGAACCTCGGATTCAGGAGGAACAGTGTGGTTTTCGTCCTGGTCGCGGAACAGTGGACCAGCTCTACACCCTTAGCAGAGTCCTGGAGGGTGCATGGGAGTTCGCCCAACCAGTCTACATGTGTTTTGTGGACTTGGAAAAGGCGTTCGACCGTGTTCCTCGGGGGATCCTGTGGGGGGTGCTCCGGGAGTATGGAGTACCGGACCCCCTGATAAGGGCTGTTCGGTCCCTGTACAACCGGTGTCAGAGCTTGGTCCGCATTGCCGGCAGTAAGTCGAACCCGTTTCCAGTGAGAGTTGGACTCCGCCAGGGCTGCCCTTTGTCACCGATTCTGTTCATAACTTTTATGGACAGAATTTCTAGGCGCAGCCAGGGTGTTGAGGGGGTCCGGTTTGGTGAACTCAGGATTGGGTCACTGCTTTTTGCAGATGATGTTGTCCTGTTTGCTTCATCAGGCCGTGATCTTCAGCTCTCTCTGGATCGGTTCGCAGCTGAGTGTGAAGCGGCTGGGATGGGAATCAGCACCTCCAAATCCGAGACCATGGTCCTCAGCCGGAGAAGGGTGGAGTGCCCTCTCAGGGTTGGGAGCGAGATCCTGCCTCAAGTGGAGGAGTTCAAGTATCTCGGGGTCTTGTTCACGAGTGAGGGAAGAATGGAGCGTGAGATCAACAGGCGGATCGGTGCGGCATCCGCAGTGATGCGGGCTCTCACCTATGGTCATGAGCTATGGGTAGTGACCGAAAGAACGAGATCGCGAATACAAGCGGCTGAAATGAGTTTCCTCCGCCCGGTGTCTGGGCTCTCCCTTAAAGATAGGGTGAGAAGCTCAGTCATCCGGGAGGGGCTCAGAGTAGAGCCGCTGCTCCTCCACATTGAGAGGAGTCAGATGAGGTGGCTCGGGCATCTGATCAGGATGCCTCCTGGACGCCTCCCTGGTGAGGTGTTCCGGGCACATCCAACCGGGAGGAGGCCCCGGGGAAGACCCAGGACACGCTGGAGGGACTATGTCTCCCGGCTGGCCTGGGAACGCCTCGGGATTCTCCCGGAAGAGCTAGAAGAAGTGGCCGGGAAGAGGGAAGTCTGGACATCTCTGCTCAAGCTGCTGCCCCCGCGACCCGACCTCGGATAAGCGGAAGAGAATGGATGGATGGATGGAGTGACAGACGGACTTGAAGTGGAGAAGGACAAGCAAACAGTGATTGCATTCACTACACTATTGGCACGCAGACTTATTCTGTTAAATTGGAAGAATCCTAATTCTCCTCTGATAAGTCAGTGGGAAACTGATGTTTTATATTATTTGAAATTGGAAAAAATCAAATTCTCAGTTAGAGGATCTGTACAAATTTTTTTCAAAACCTGGCAGGATCTGATCAATATTATTTTAGAATAAGAGAAATAACTATTACCGCATTTAATTCCCTGCTCCATCTCTTATTTACATATATATTTATTTCTCCCTTTCTTTTGCTTATTGTTGTCTTATTAAAAAGCCCTAAGCAATTCTCCTTTAGCTAAGCTCTCCTTCTCAGGGGTGAGGATTGATTTGTCTTCAATTTTGTTTGGTTATAAATTGATCTATTTGTATGGAATGATTACAATAAAAATTAATAAAAAGAAAAAAAAAAAAAAGAAGTAATTAAATGAACAAAAGGCCTAAACATAATAACTTGGTAACAGGAAACAAATAAGAAGCAAAAAAGAAATCCACAGATTAAGACCCACATCAAACTCACACATGGAGAAAGTGACACTACTAGTCCTCACAAACTGAGATTAGAAAATCTAAAATCTAGTTGCAGAGGGGTGCGCAAAGACTGATGTCTAGGAGCTTAATGACAAGATTTAATGGAACGATAGTGTTAAATGGTGAATTGGAATCTGTAAATATTACTGAAATATGATGTAAAGAGGATATAGCGTCCACTCAAAACCAGTTTTAGTGAAAAGAAAAATTTAGGGGATTATCTGGAATATACCATTGGGAAAAAGGTACTGAAGCATTCGGGCCCTCACCTCCAGAATGTGTAACAGTTTCTTTCCCCAAGCAGTCAGACTCCTGAACACCCATGGACCGGACTGATTTCTGACATATGTGTTCAGCTCTGCAGTGTTGCACATGGTTGCACATGTTTGCACATTTGACTCACATGCACCTTGTTATATATTATGTGTCTTTATGTTATGTGTCGTGGATTCTTCATTGCCCTGTGTTTTATGTTGCACCATGGTCCTGGAGGAACGTTGTTTTGTTTCACTGTATGTTGTACTTCTGTATATGAATGAAATGACAATAAATACTCCCTTGATTTTCTTGACTCTAATGTGTATCCCAGCACTAGTCTTCCAAAGTATTTCATTACAATGGGAGTGAGTGCCTGAGTGGTTGGTAATCCACCATGGTGTGCCAAGAAGCACCTCTGGGGGCCTTTTCTGCCCAAATTCTATCAGGCCATTCAATGCTATCATCTCATGTATGCAGTATGTTAATTTATGTATTTATTGAGTGATTGATTGACTGTATTATGTCATGTGAGTCTGTATCCTTTTTTATGTTTCTGCTGCTGTACGTATCTGACTTCCCCCCCATAGGATTAACAATGTTTATGTAAAATCTATTCTAATCTCAAAGACAGTGCAGTTTTTTTCTTACACACAGGTAAATTGCCCACTTTTTCAAGCCAGCAGGAACTGTGAATTTTCTAAGGAACACATTAAAAAATGTGTGTGGATGTGGCAGTTAATTGGCTGCTACTTGTGTGTTAACACTCCATCTTGATCAGATGCTAAAAATTGGCACGTTTTAAAATTTTTTCAGATGCACAGAATACTCCAAAGTTAAAAAGGATTTGTTAGTCATAAGTACTAGCTGTGTAAAACCAAAGACAAATACACCACAAGTAAAAACACCATGAATATATACTAAAACCACACAAATCTAAAAAGACCAACATAAGACCTATTACCAGGATGGGCATTGAATTGTAAAATACTGAAATATGCTTGTTACCTTTTGTTCATCCTTTGCAGAAATAAATCAGCAAGTTAGTGTAAAAATCTCAATGAATGAATCATGTTAGTTTTTTAATACACAAAGGACATTAAGAAACAATTTTTTCAGAATTTTGGTAAAATACATTTACCAATATGCAGCAACTCTGAACTGGATAAATAGAACATGGTTGGATAGACATTTGCCCATATGAAAAATCTAAGAATGTCATACTATTTATAATGTGAAGTAAATAACAAGAAAACAAATATAAGGATCTGCTTTACATTATAAAGTGTGTTATTTTATGAAAGGGATCATAATACAGAGGGAGCATGCTATTTGTCCTGAAGCTGCCATCTGGTGGAGAATTTTAAATATTGGCAAACATTTCCAAACAAGTGATAACAAATTAAGGCATGGTATTAATTGTATTAATGACACCATGACAATGAATTTAACAAATGCTGAGAGACAAGCAGGCTTAATCTGTAGTTAATGAGCCAAAGTAACAAGTGTGGAAGATCAGCCCCAACACAGACAGCAACAGAGACACAAGTGCAATAAGCACACACGTTTTTATTTTATTTTCTTCTAACAGCACCGCACACAGTGCACAAACCACCCACAAGTGCTCAGTCCTTTCTTTCTCTTCTTTCTTCTTTCTTTCTTTACTTTTCTTTATTTCACCTCGTTTCACCTCCACTCTCCTCGGCAAGCTTCGTTCTCCTCCTCCTCCTGACTCTGTTTCACTGAGTAGTGTCTGCTCCAGGTGCTTGGTGATGAACTTCCGGCAGCACTTCTGGGTGCTGGGTGCTCCAGGACTCAGTGTCTGCTGCAGCACAGGGGGTCCAGTGTCTGCTGCAGCACAGTTAGTCCCAATGGACTGACTCCCATGGAGCCCTGCGGGAGTCCAAGGCACCGCTATCATCCAGGGTGGCTTCCACCTTACATTCCAGTGGAGGTTTTGTTCCGACCACATCTCCTCCCCTGCTCCTTCCGGTGTGGAGGTGGCCTGGCCGGGCAATGGCCCTGGCCATCCATGACACAATGTAAAAGCTGCAAATGCCAAATTTAACAAAACATACATTTATGGATTTTGAAAGCTTAGTAAGCTTTGAAAGCTTAGAAAGCTTAAGCTGGAAATTAAAATTTCATGGTAATTTAAGAATGCCACTTTGACTAAGAGCTCAACTAAAACTCAGGGTATTTGTCAGAAGATTCTTTTTAACAAACAGTAGTATTTAACCTTTGTTATCAGTAAGACTTGCTTTTTTCATTCAATGACTTTTGGAACTGCACTGGAGAACTTGTTTTCTCCCATAAAGGGAAGAGAGAGATATCCAATTTCATTGTATACAAAAGTCAAGTGAAGAATATGATTTGTGGAAGAGTGCATCAATATTGATAAAACAGGGTCTAAAAGCAGGCACTTTTATGGTCCAGAATGCCTCTCACCTGATTATGCAGTGTGTTAGAGGGACCATTACTTTATTTATATTTTGTTGACTTCAAAGCTCAATATTAGAAAAGTAAAGGTTGCATGTACACTTGGGACTGATATCATGAGAATTTAGGAGAACCTACAAT
Source organism: Erpetoichthys calabaricus (assembly GCF_900747795.2). Lineage (NCBI taxonomy): Eukaryota > Metazoa > Chordata > Cladistia > Polypteriformes > Polypteridae > Erpetoichthys > Erpetoichthys calabaricus. The sequence goes on along the minus strand of NC_041401.2, from coordinate 131,586,072 downwards.
TAACATTTCCATTCATTAGTGTTTCTGGTAAATCTTGTGATTTAATCATGTCTGATTCAGTAAGGGCAGCATTATGTCGAAAGATAGGTGTAGGTCAATGGGAAAATGCTATTTTTTTCTTTATGTTTCCATTAAATAATTGTGATCCAGCTAACATTTTAAAGCTTAGTATCTTAATAAATTTTAATTTTTATGTTCAACCAAATATGTGCTTTGTTGACACAAAAAAACAGCAGAGATGCACTGTAATCCAAGCATTCACTCTCATGTCCAGAGCCTTGCTGAATGTGACTTCAGATAACCAGAGCTCAAGTTTCCACCATTAACAATTGTCCAGCAACTTTGAATATTTTTGTTTCCATGATAATAAAATGAGTTGAATATAACTCTACCTTATGTATCTTAGACATTTTGACTTTTATTGCACAAAGCAAGTTTCCAAATCAGGAAATTTTGATCCATAGTTTTCTAGTGTATAAATGAAAATGACCCCCTCTATCAACATAGGACTGTGTTTTTACTGCCATAAAAGGAAAGAAATATTGTGGAATGAACCAGAATTTGTTATGTAAAGCTTCAATATCCAGTGAAACTGGTAGGCTTTATAAATTCATACAGTTATTTGATCCACGTGCACAATCTATGCAGCGACTCAATAAAGTGTTCCAGACAACATAAGAAAAGAGACTACTGCATATTGCAATGAGTTACTGGCCCTTGCACGACTGCTTATTGATTTTTGCAATCAAAGCATAAAAATACCAAATACTTCACTAATTTTGCACCTTATGAAACCTTTCTTGAATTACTTCTTGTGCTGATGGGTTACAAATTGATTTTGTGTGTATCATCAAGCAATTAGTAGCAGATAAACTTCATCTGTGCTTCTCATTTATTTTACTAGTAAATTAAACTCTCTTTCCTGTTTTTCAATTTGTTCATCATGGTGTTCACTCATGTTTAATATAAACGTTAACTAATTTTTAACTTGCAGAGGCTCGTTTTATTCAAAGCAGTCAAAGTTAATCTCTTTGTGAAGTATGCTTTAAGATACACAAATGTGATGTCATGACCAAATTACAAAAATCAGGGCCACAACTCCAGTCTGCCAATCCTGAGGCACTCTTTCTTCAACTCAATATTCAGTGCATGTTTGGTTGAACATTATGCAAAGGAGCATTTCAGTCATCACAGTAACCTTAAGTGTACAGATAGGCTCCAATCAGTGTTTCTGGCCCTGCTTCTGAAGAGAGTGCACCAGCTAGGTGCATCACTTTATCAGAATACTTTTTTCACCACACTACAATATCCCTGTTGGATTCAACATTTTCTCAGCTTTGCCTAAAAACATGTTAGAAAACAGAAACTAAAACTTTAAGGCTAGTTGAGATAATTGTTTGCACAAAATGTGAATTGTAGTCAAAAGAGTGTTTTGAATTAAAATTCTTTGTCAAACAAAACTTTCCATTTACACCATTCCATAACATACCATTTTTAAGCCCACTTAATCCTGAGCAGAGTCATTCCATTTTTTTAAGTAAAGTTCCAACAAAAAATACAGCAACTCTTTGCTCTTAAGTAACATTGCTTCTATAGTAACTCACCAGACTGATGCATGCTTTCCTGTGGGAAGGCATGCGTAGCAGTCATTGTGACATCATCACCGGAAGACAACATTAAAGATGCAACAAACAAAGAATAAAAAATAGGTAAAAGTATTCATAAAAATACAAACAATGTAAAAATATTCCAAACACTCAAAATAAAAAGCCTACAAAAAGTTTGTATATGTCTAAGATCAAGAACTTACATCCATGCATCTCACAAGCTATTGAATAATTAGTTTTAGGAAATTTGGAAGATTTACATTTGATAATCCCAAGCTATTATAAAATGAAGGGATAATGAACATAGCATTTGTAGGGTGTGACACGACTTATATGCAATTATTGACTTAACATTTCAGTCTGGAAAAGTAGAATAAATCCACCACTTCATTTGTTTGACTTCAGCAGAGAGACTTCCATGTCATGCAGTGACAGAAAAGATACAATCACTTTCAATAAAAGACCTGTAGAAAAAGACAATTGCTTCCTGTGTCATTCTGCATTTTTAAACTGTATCAAAAATACCTTCTGGTAAGTTCTTTTGACTACAAATAGATCATTTGATCTTCCCTGTTAGACTCTTGGAAATTGTTAAAATTTGCCATGTCTACAATCTGTACCCACATCACAGTAAAACTTGGACAATCAAATGTACTTTGCACTGAACCTGTTAGGGAAGTGTGAGGGGTGTCTACATCACATTTAATAGGTAATCTAACCTAAAAACAGTTAAAATATCTTACTATGCCCCTCAGTTTTTATTAAGAGTCTGGGAACTCCTGAAAAAGGCTAAAAGTTTAATAATAAAATTACTAAAGTAGATCTTAACATTAAGAACCTTTAAAATTTAAAGATAATAGCACACAGGTTTCTTTAAATTGGGCGGTGAGTAAACACAATGAAAGACATGGCAGTGATTTCAAGAAAAACAACAGTAACTTGTAATACACCAGATAATATAAAATCCACAAAGAACATAAAAGTAGATAAAAGTCTAAAAATAGGAGTTGTGAAAACCTTTTAAAAAGAGAGCATATAATCCACACACTAAAAGTCTGTTATAACATAACAGTGGAGGATACAACCTTTGGTGGTGTGCACTGTGTTACCACAAAAATGATTCTTCTAACTATCCCACTGAAACACTCTGTTTGCCGAATGTTTGTGTCCCAGCAGAAATCTTGCTAACTTATCAAGTTAGTGTCGGCATCTCTCCCTCATGGAGTGAGCATTCTTTTTCACTTCTGGGTTCCTCGTGTTGCTACAGCACGCTTAGGCACACCTTGATACTTGTCTGCCAGCTTTACCAGTCCTCTCATGAGTCTTCTGTCCACAACTGGTGTCTCTCTGGTCAAATGGTATGCCTCATGTCTTGTCAGCCACGTACCCTCGTTTGCCTGCGAGTTTCTGCACTACGTGCGAGTGAGTTTGACAGCGTTCTCGGTCAAACACCATCTGCCCTTGTGCCAGGTCTCTCTCACTGTACACCATCCTCTGGCCTTGTTCTGTCCCTTATACTTGCGCTCTCTCATTGCACCATGCAAACACCGCCAACTGTCCAGGAGTATATAAATGATTCAGTTTCTGCCTAGATCAATATGACAATCACTAGCACTAAAATCTCCTCATATGGAATACAGCATGCAACCTTATGTTTTAGTAGAAGATTCAAGGTTCAAGAGTTTTATTTTTTCACACACACAGTTATACAGGTGCAAAGTGCAGTGAAATTAAAAAGCTAGCCTACTCCAAGACTGTGAAACAAAAACAAACATGCAATAGAATAAATAATAAAATTAAGAAAAAGATAATAAAACTAACCTTTTATCCTCCACTTGTACTCAGTTCTGTTGTTGGACTCAACCTATACACATCTCTGTTACCAAATCTTTATTATTGGAGCCTTATTGAAGTATACGGGTGGCTGCCCCAAACCTCCTTTTGGTGTCAAGGTCTATTCCTTTTACATGACATTCAGTGAAAGGTAATGAGCCTGGCACCATATTGCCAGGTTCTCTACCTCTTTCAGATAGGCCTCCTCCTTATTGAGGAAATGAGATCTAAGACCACTGTGTCATCAGCAAACTTAACAATGGTGTTGGAGTTGTGCTTGGCCACACAATTGTGTGTATAAAGGGGATATAGTAGAGGACTCAGTATACAACCTAGTTATCAACAATGATAGTGTTGGAGAAGTTGCCTTTTCTCACCACCTGAGGCCTACCCATTAGAAAATCCAGCACACAATCACAGAGGGGGTTGTTCAGTCCTAGGTGTTTAAGCTTTGTGTCTAATAACTGTGGGACAATGATTTTAAAGACCAAGCTGTAGTCTATAAACAACAATCTTATAAAATTCCCCTTGTTGATGTCTACATGGGACGAAGAGGTGTGCAGTATATGCGAGACTGGATCATCTGTTGACCTGTTTGTATGGAATGCAAACTAGAGTGGATTAAAGTCCTTTGGAATGTAGGACTAGACAGAGTCTTTTATAATCCCCTCAAAGCATTTCGATGCAAGAGATGTCAGTACTACAGGTGGTAATCATTAAGGCGCATAGGTTTGTTGTTCTTTGGTATGGGTACAGTAACAGATTTTTTAAAACAAGTAGGAACCACAGACTGGGCTTAAGAGTCATTGAGGATGGATGTAAACAGTCCAGCTAGCTGATCGGCCCATGTTTTAAGAAAGTGCTCGAAATTCCATCTGGAACTGGTGCTTTCCTGCAGTTCACACACCTCAGAGCATGAAGAACATTGCGCTCTGAAACAGAGATCATAACTCTGCTGTTCTGAGTAGTGTTAATGCTAGCTCTGTTATCCTCACTAACTGTCAACTTAATCCTAGCTCCATTAGTGTCAAACCATGCATAGAAATGATTTAGGTCATCAGAAAAGAGTCAACACACACAGAGGGTTTCCTCCCACATTCGTCTGCAATCCCACAGACAGATTCAACTTTCGCCTTGTATCACTTCTTTGCCTTCTTCACAACCCTCCTTAGAGAGTACCAGGCTACCACAGCTTCTGAATGAGGAAACACTGGATTATTTTTTTTGGAACGATGGACTCTGCAAGCTTAGCAACAAAGCTGACTGCTACAACTGCAAACTCGTTGACATCATTAGAGCTTGACAGGGGTGCATCCCTGTCCACATCATCAAGTTCTCTCCTGTAGCATGGCCTCTAATTGAGCAGGCCAGCATTTTATCTCTCATCACTGGAACCTCTCTCATGATGTGTTGTTTATACTCCAAGGAAAATGGTACCATGGTCTGACCTGCTTGTTGTGAAAGCGATTTGTATACTGAGTGTAACAATGGTCCAGTGTGTTTCCTCTAATGGTTGGGCTTGTGATGTGCTAATGAAAGTTTGGCATGACCCATCTCAGGGTTAACTTTGTTAATGTACCTGCCACAATAAATGCTGTGTTCAGGTGCTTGATAAGATGTGCATTAAGCACATCGTGGAATTTAGACAAAGCCTTATCTCTGTTAGCTTGAGGGTTAATACAGACAGAAGTGATAATAACAGTAGAAAACTGCCACAGTAAGAAATGAGGGCCGGAGATGAGTGTCAGATGTTCCAGATCACCAGAGCAGGAGAGCAAAAGTGTCAAGATGTTCCTGGGATAGCACCATTTATTGTTTATCATAAAACAGACACCTTCACCTTTACCGGATTCTGCCAATCTGTCCATCTGAATGACGGAGAAATACTCCGATAGGGTTACTGCTCTGCCTAGTATTACAGGTGAAAACCACATTTTAATCAAAAAAGAACATTGCTCCATCTTATATTTCGGAATATCTTAAACCTTACACTCCAAATCGTAACCTTAGATCTTCAAATGAGTGTCTGCTTAGAATTCCAAGAGCTAAACTTAAAAGAAGTGGTGAGGTGGCCTTCTGCTGTTATGCACCTAAAATCTGGAATAGCTTGCCAATAGGAATTTGCCAGGCTAATACAGTGGAGCACTTTAAAACACTGCTTAAAACACATTACTTTAACATGGCTTTCTCATTGCTTCATCTTAGGTTAATCCTGATGCTCTGTATATTCAATTAATTATCATGATTATGCCTGGTGGCTCCAAAATCCGTACTAACCCCTACTTTCTCTTCTGTTCTTTTTCCAGGTTTCTGGGGTGGTGACCTGCGCCACCACCACCTGATCAAAGCACTATGATGTCCCTACATTGATATATTAAAGACCAGAAGTCCACATGACCGTCATCATCAAGTTCTTCCATGAGAACCCTGAATACCATGAGGACTGATTGAGGTCATTTATGTTAGGTAGAATGCCTAGAGGGGGCTGGGCGGTCTCGTGGCCTGAAACCCCTGCAGATTTTAGTTTTTTCTCCAGCCATCTGGAGTTTTTTTTGTTTTTTCTGTCCTCCCTGGCCATCAGACCCTACTTTTTTTCTCTGTTAATTAGTGTTCCCTTATTCTAATTTTTATTTATTTTGTCTTTTTTCTCTTTCTTCATCATGTAAAGCACTTTGAGCTGCATTATTTGTATGAAAATGTGCTATATAAATAAATGTTGTTGTTGTTGTTGTTGTTGTTGTTGCAGTCCTGGAATTTAATCCTGGCTCGGAAATCATCCATCTTATTTTCGAGTGACTGGACATTTGTGAGCAGGATACTGAGCAGAGGAGGATGATGTGGTTTATTCCTTAGTCTGTTCCACACAGCATCTCTTTTGCCACTGTTTTTCTTTCTCCATTGCCACAGTTTGACTCCTGCAGTGCCTTTGTTATTGTTCCCCTCATCATGTAGGATCTCACAAAGAATTTCACCTGGACATGGTGGATTAATAGGTAGGTCACCTCGAAATAGGAGAGTAAACTGGATCCCAATGTTTAAAAGTGTTCCCCTGTCATGAATAATCAAAGCGTTGATTGTTCTTGTAAGCAATCTGACAAAAAGTAATCAGAAAGTTAAGTAAACATACAATCTTAATGGAGCGACCAAGATGTCAGCCGAACTCAGCGGTGCCATCTTGCTCAGACACCCAAGAAGATGCTTTGGTTGGGATTTCGTTTTGGCAAAGGTGGCTAGGTCACTGCTCAATGCTCAATGCAGTCTTGTGTGCTAATGGGTTGTTGGTAGATTCTCAAGAATCAATGCCGCATAGAGGCAAAGGATTTTGCCGCTGTCCAATTCATGGTTAACTCATGGTTAACAATGTCACTTCTTCCACATTGTACAATATGATAGCTGCCACTTGTGAGTTAACCAAAATACTGAACACATTCCTCCAGCTGTGCAACCCCACTTTTTCCAAAGCAGAGACTAAGCATGGGGTTGAACACTACAGCTCTATTACCAGTCTGCTAGTAGTGGATACCCAAGTTTGCTGGCTCACCTTTGAAAAAGTAGCTATTGCAAAGGCTGAGTTCACTGACATGGAAAGCCTAAGAATCTTGCACTGCACACATGGTACCAAAAGCAGGTGGAGGTTTATGGCCTTGTGGTGATTACTGATAATTAAACCACAAAAAAGTCCCTAACCGCAGCTCAGTCCTGCACATATAAGATTTCTTGGCTGTCCAGAAAAGTAATTTTTTCAAAGGTAGACCTTGTGCCCAGCTACCAACAAGTGCCTATGCATCTTGAGGACATTACCAAAATGGCAGTCATGACCCCCTTTGGGTTGTTTGAGTACCTGCCCAAACCATTTGGCCTTAAAAATACCACACAATCATTTTCAAGGTTGATGAATTCTGTCCTCATTGATATGGATTTGCTTTCTTGTCCAACTGGATGATATACTAATTTCTAGCTCTTCTAGGGACGAACATCTTGTTCATCTTTGAGCCTTGTTCAGCCTTCAGGGACTGATTCAGTGGGGAACACATTTTTTGCTGAGTTAGATCTTAGACTTGTTTTTACTAATTTTTGGGTGGTGAATCCAGAAATTACCCCAGTTTTTTGCTATCACATCCAGTTTTTACGATACAGGGTACCCTCCATTTTTGTCAAAAAACATACAAATTTTACATACAATGAAAAAATAATGAAATAATAACTTGAATGTACTGTTTATTTAAATTTCTTTTGTTCATACAAAGGATTTATTGTTACTCTATGACATTTTTTTACAGCAAAACATTTGAAAATTAATCAGGTAAGCGGTTAAGGTAAAAATTTATGCTTATAGCTTTTCCTGGAGTGTTCAGTGTTAGGACAATCCTACCGGATGCCCCAACAATAGTCAGCCATCATATGTACATCCCATCTACCCTGGTACCGTTCCTCCATGACCTTCAAATCTTGGTGGAATCGTTCACCTTGCTCATCACTGACTGCACCAAGGTTTTCCGGGAAGTTAGAAAGATGGCTATGCAGAAAATGCACTTTGATGCTCATATTGCAACCAAGCATTTTGTAGCTCTCCAAGAGTTTCTGGACAATTTCTGTGTAATTATTTGCTCGTGTGTTTCCAAGAAAGTCCTTGACAATGGCTTTGAATGATAACCAAGCATTCTTTTCAACTTCTGACATTGTCCTGATGAAATGTTCATCTTTGATGAGCTGCCAAATCAGTGGACCATCAAACACACCGGCCTTTATTTTTTCAAATGACAGGCTAGGAAATGCCAAAATGAGTTACTTGAAACAGTCTCCTTCAGTTGGCAAAGCTTTAACGAACTGTTTCTTCAGACCCAGTTTCACGTGCAGAGGCGGGAATATAATATTCTTTCTATCAACAAGTGGCTTATGTAGGATGTTTGGATCACCTGGTTTTAGGGCAGATCTTGGAGGACAATTCCTTTCCACCCAATGCCTCTCACGAGCTCTGCTGTCCCACGTGCATAGATAACAAGGATACTTGGTGTATCCGCGTTGCTGACCAAGAAGGAAGCATACCATTTTAAGGTCAACACAGCTGACCCAATTGTGTTGGTGATATTGCAACAACTCAATGACTCTCTTTATGTCTGCATATTCTTCACAAAGAGAAATTGAATGGCCAATTGGAACTGACCCAAATATATTGCCATTGTGAAGGAGGACACACTTTAAGCTCCGCTTTGAGCTATCGATGAATAGTTACCATTCAGTTGAGTTATAGATTGGAATTCCCAATTCCTCCATTAAACCAGGTATGTTATGGCAATACACAAAGCCACTGTCAGTTCTAAAGTACTGCAGAAATGCAATTTCTCTGGTTCGAAAGTACAATACCTTCATTCCTTTTTCAAGTAAGTTTTTCTCACGCTGTCTTCATGCTAGGAGTTCTGAAGCCTTCTTCGATAGCCCCAAATCACATGCCAAATCACTCAACTCATGCTGATTAAATCCCTTACGAAAAGAGTCCCCTTCAATTTCAACTCTTCATCATTGTTGTCACCTAGTTCATGACCATAATCATGTTCTTCAAGAGAGGGTAGTGTAATGAAAACCAGCACTGGGATTTCATCTGAATGAGCCACTGGGCGTATAGCCGATGGTAGACTAGGATACTCTATGTTACATTTATTTTTCTTGTTATATCCTGAAGTTTTCACTATACAAAAGTAACAGTCACTGAAATGATCTCCTGGCTCTCGCCAAATCATAGGTGTAACAAATGGCATCTTATCACGTCCACATCTGTAAACCCTCAACACATTGTTTGCACATCTTATGAGGGGCCCAAGACTTATCTTGATCACCAAGTTTAACTTTGAAATATGCCAAACAGGCTTGCTCTACAAATGTGCTGATGTTCGCCCTTTGACTGGGAATGGTGAAACTGCCACAGATATAACAAAATGAATCAGAGTTGTTTAGGCACTTACAACAAGAAACAGCAGAGCCAGACATGATCTGAAAGAAAGGAAATACATGTGTAAGTAGAAAAATAGATTTTGCTTATTCACTATGTAGAGTAGCGCACAACCTCTGAGCACACTATGTCTTGCACGTAAATGAATAGCCTATACAAATCCATGCTAAATTAGTCGCACTAATATAAGCAGTAAAGAAAAAACCTGATGTGATAGAAGAAAACTAACTGCACTTTCAGAATCAGCATACCTATTTTAGTGTAAATAAACTTAAAAATTTAAGTCAATAAAAAATTTGTTCAAAATTGTTCCCCAGTGATCAATCCAGCTAAGTGCCTTTTAGATGTGTTAAATATAGACCTGGGACATTGCATTACCAAGCAGTGTACAATACCTTTGCCTTCCAAAGTTTCTTCTGTCACTGATTTCCAGCAGTATGCCTTTCAGGTTCAGGTATTCTTAGGAATGGTAAATTTCTACAATCTCTTTATTTCTTAAGCAGCCATTATTGTTATTATTATTGTTAAACTCTAAAACACCCTGTCGTGTGATCTGAGGACATAAATGAGGTGTTCATGGATGCAAAATGTGCTTTAACAGAGGCAACTATGCTCAACCAAATAATGATGCATTTCTCTTGCAGGCTTCCAAAGTCTTGGAAAGCCAAATTTTAAGTAATGTATGGTCTGTAGAAATCAAACTAAGAAACTTTGGTAAACTTCTTTTGTACATTCACTATTACATTGGAGTTGAATTACTTCTAGATACATTACTTAAGGAACACATTACAAAGGTAAGGCCACTTGAGTTCTTGGTCATCTGAGATGATGGATAAGCAAAGACTTTTGTCTTGACGGTGTATAAGACTGCGTATTGCACTATTTAAATTCTTTAGTTACTAGATCCCTGGCTCTGATTCTTTCAACAACAACTTTTGGATCAAATTTTCAAGAAGGATAGGACAGACTCCCATTTACTGAATTAGATTTTGATAAAAATTTGATAAAATCTCTTGTGTCAGAAACCAGGTGGGAGAAGACTTATCCATTACATCTTTTATTCATTCCTCAGAAAATGCAGAAAAAGGAGCATTCTTCACAGCAGGCTGTTACAAAATGATCAAAATGGTCAATAAATAAGGGCAGAGGTATGACATCAACCTGGTACACCCTTGTCTTTGCTGTTCACTTGAAATTTATATGGTTTTCTGATATCTCTGAATAGGTTTCTGATATTTATTAACCCTTTTATACTTCTAAGATAGATGTTATATTTTAATATGGAATGCATAACAAAATATGTAACTGTTATTAACTCCAAATTATTCTCTCACTGGTAGCACTTAAAATTATTTTTTTTGTTTCTTTGCTCAGACATCACAACACATGCTCTTTATATTGCTTTGTGCACAGACCTGGAGTCACACTAACATTCCACCTTCAGGGGTGCCACCAACCAGATCCATTGCTGGTAATTTCATCCATGTGAAACTTATTTTTTTTGAAAAAGCACATGTAAGACAAAGGCTAGCAAGCAGTTAAAACATGAATACTTTCCCTGTTTGTATGGTAATAGCTTGGCTTGCTTCATTGTTTTTTGATTAACACAGCATTATACTTACACAAGCCAATTCTAGCGGTGTCTTATTAAGACACCTCAGCACCTCAGGAGCTGCCAGATTAATAGTTTTCTATAAGAAACCTGTGGCCGTCTTGCACCTATTTTATGCAATGTGGCCCATGGGCCATAGTTGTCAGCCCCACATTCTAGGTGATATTAAGAATATCATGACGCTCCAGGGATGTTTTGTCCTTCACAGACTTTATTTACCATATAGCAGTGGGCCCAAGTACATATTACTCAGGAAGTTAACTAAGAGTTGCTCAAAATACCTTCATTATTACCAATGTCAAGGTAACAAGTCTGCAGTGATCCATAAAGTGGATGATTTTTGAGCAGGAATAATAGTGACTGCCTTAAATTAGTGTACTGATCCTTAAACGTCTTCTGTCATGCACCGTTTTGGAAGAAGCTGAATTTTCTAATGTCTGTTATATATACTGTCACTGATCCAAATATGTGTATGGGTTGTGTGTTTGAGAACAAAATGTGCCAAATTTTGACCTATTAAATACAAATAACATGAACAGAACCTGCAAGTTTCCTTTCACCTTTTTTTGATAATTTCTTTTCTTCAGGTAATGTAGGAAAATATTTGTACACTTCACCTTATTAAAGCATACTTTTGTCACTAAATAGCTCAGTTAGTCTGAGTGTGCTTTTTAAAAAAAAAACAGTAAGTACAACAATACAAAAAATACATAAAAAATAATAACCTGAAAATAAAGTGTGGATGGCAGGAAGAGAAAGTGTCATTTTGTAAGAACTCAAGTGTTAATACTGCATTGGTGGCAGCAGTGAACCTGTTTAGCATAGCACATCTTTTCAAAAGAGGATTTTCAGAACACTTTCAGAACACCACAGACACACAACACATGTGTCATGGAATCTGAGCCAGCACCTGTTATAAGTCCAGACTACATGTCTTCAGTGATAATGCCTCCCTTCCAGATGTTCTAAATAACTCCCTTGTGTTGTTCAATCCCCTGATCTACATACCTGCAAGGAAGTCCACCCCTCCTCAGGAGGAACAGGTACTGTGTCTGTCAACAGATGACATGAGAAGAGCTTTGTTGAATGTAAACCCATGCAAATCTGCTGCACCAGCTAGCATACCTGACTGAGTGCTCAGGACATATGCAAACCAGCTGACGGATATCTTTATGGACATCTTTAACATTTCCTTGAGGCTGGCAGTCATCTCCAAATACTTTAAAACCACCACTATCTTACATGCTGTGAAGAAGTCCTCTGTCTTCTGCCTAAATGACTTATGACCCTATAGAACTCACACCAGTCATCATTAAGTGTTTTGAGAGGCTAGTCTATGGCCACTTGGAAGCTGAACTTCCTGCATCAAATGAACCTTCCCAGTTTGCCTATTGTTTTAATCATTCCACTGAGGATGCCATATCATCTATCAATCTGGACAAAAGAGACACACTAAAATTCTGTTCATAGACTTCAGTATCAACACCACCAACCCTCAGAAGTGCATTGGGAAGTTGACTCTGTTAGATTGTAACACTTCCCAATGCAACCGCAGACAGTCTGTATTGGAAAAACATCTTCAGCACCATTATGCTGAATACTGGTACCCTCCCAGGCTGTGTTCTCAGCCCATTTCTGTTCACAGCAACAAGTTCTGCTTAAATGAAAATAATATTTTTGAAGTATTTCAGTCTGGATTTAAGACACATTTCAGCACAGTGTTTGCATTTTTAAGGGTTCTACACGATCTCTTATTAATAAGTGCAGTCTTGTTGCTGTTAGATCTAATTGCAGCATTTGATACTGTTGACCATCACATCCTTATTGCCTGTCTTGAGCAGTATGTAGTTATACAAGGAACTGCTTTGGAATGGTTCAGGTCATACATCACAGGCAGAAGCTTTTCAATCAGCCTGGGCAATCTCTCCTCATCGTCAACCCCTATCACCTATGGGATCCCTCAAGGTTCTACTCTAGGGACTATTCTTTTCTCACTGTACATGTTGCCATTAGGATCCATTTTTAAAAAGTACAATATTTCTTCCTATTGCTATGCAGATGATACCCAGATATATCATTCACTGAAACAGAGTAAAGCAAATCCTCTTAAACTTTTATTGGAATATCTGAAAGACATTAAAATATGGATGCCACTAAAGTTTCTTAGTTTAAATTACCTAAAATCAGAGATTGTGTGTTTTGGACTTTCTGATCTTACTTGTGCTCCTACAATTAATATTGGCCCTTTGACAACCTACTGTAAACCCTTTGCAAAACTCTTGGTGTGATTTTTGATAATACCCTCAAATTTGATAAACAAATTGACTCAATTGTTAAAGCCTTTTTCTACCAGCTAAGGGTATTAGCTAAGGTCAAGCCTTTTCTTTCTGTACATGATTTTGATACACTAATTCATGCATTTGTCTCTTCTCAGCTTGGCTATTGAAACTCATTATATATTGGAGTTAATCAGTTATCCCTTCCTCATCTTCAGCCAGTCCAGAATGCTACTGCCAGGCTTGTAACAGGCACTTGAAAACAGAATCACATCACACCAGTCTTAGGTTCTTTTCACTGGCTTCATGTTTGCTACAGGATTGAGTTTAAAGTTTTAGTGTTTGTTTAAAGTCCCTAAATGGTTTAGCCCCCTTTTATTTTACTAACCTCTGTAAATAGAGTTGAACCAGACAAAATAAAGATTTGGGGAGTAACCCTTAATATTTTGGGGAGAGACCACAAAGGTCTGACACTGGTCTTTCCAACTGTAATACAGTCAGTCAGTCAGTCAGTCAGTCAGTCAGTCATTCTCCAACCTGCTATATCCTAACACAGGGTCACGGGGGTCTGTAATACAACTCTCTGTAGGGAGAAAGACAGAAACCATTATTACTCATCACCAATCCTTTTTCTGGTGTTTTAACGCCCCGGTTTGGACTCTTTCGTTGTACCCTAAGCGCACGTGTGTGACACCTCTTACACTCTTACTCTCCTTCACAATCACTGAGGTCGTCTGACCAGAAGTTATTGGTTGTGCCAAGTTCTAGACTTAAGCTTGGAGGCGACTGTGCCATGCTTTTGCAGTAGCTGCCCCTTAGCTTTAGAATAGCCTACCTTTTTACATTAGGTCAGCACCAACTTTGGTCACTTTTCAATCCCACCTGAAAGCCTATCTGTTTGCCTTAGCTTTTTAAACTTTTATGTGAGCATTTATTTACTGTATATATAGTATGTATGCATTGGTGTAGTTATGGAAGCTGTATAGCACTTTGGTCGACTTCAGTTGTTTTAAATGTTCTCTATAAATAAAATTGACTTGACTTCACACTCTGCTAACACATGATGTAAGGCTGTGTACAGTTCTAACACAATCATTAGGTTTACTGACAACACAACAGTGGTGGGTGTCATCAGAAATGGGAATGAGTCAGCTTATAGAATGGAGATACAACAATTAGCAGACTGGTGCAAATGCAACAATCTGTCATTTAAAATGAATAATATGAAAGAGATGATTGTTGACTTTAGGAAGTCCCATACTGTCCACACACGAGGGCTCTGTGGTGGAACTAGTGAAGAACAAATTCCTTGGTTTGCACCTTGCAGCTGAACATACTCGGTCACTTAACACTGCTTCCATAGCCAAGAAGGTGCAACAAAGTCTCCACTCCCTTCAGCGGTAGAGGAAAGCAAGCCTACCTCCTCTCATTTTCACTGCATTCTACAGGGGCACCATTGACACAGCATTCTGACTAGATGCATCACCGTCTGGTTTGGGAACTGCAGTGTGTCTGACTTCAAGGTACTACCATGATATGGCTGACTCTTTGTTTAATGTTTTTATGTTTAATGTTTTTGCTATTATTTATATTTTACTAACTTTATTAATTTACTATTTTTCTTTTAGTGTTCATTAGTAAGTTTCGTATTTTTTTTTTTTTCTGAAAGCTTTCTTGTACTGTTTTAATCATTTGCCGTGGATTTTACGGATTTTATCAAGGTTTTGTTGCCTACTCACTTGCTGCCTGGATATACTGTTCTACCGTTTGCTGTGGACTTTATGGATTTTATTAAGTTATGTTAAGGTAAGCTTTTTGTTGTCTACTCACCTGTTGCCCGGATATACTGCTTTAGATTTTCGGGCGCTGTCTGGACATCATTCCTCCCTACCTCTTCAGTCTGAATGGTGTTCAGATATTCTAACTCACAACTCCGCCGACTTAATCCTGCAACCACTCCTGAAATGAACATCTCCATCATCAAAGAACTGGGACTTCTTCGCCGTCCTCGTTACATTCACAGAGGATCCAGCCGAAAGTTCGTCTTCTATAACCACCCAAAGTGTTCTACTACCAACATTCCTTCTTTCTGGTCATCTGTCGCACGTTTGACGCGTCATCAGAGCACAGTCGCTCCAATTACTATCAACTCTGGAAGTATCGTGAGATCTCTGGACTCTAGCATGGGATACACCCGAGCCACTGACAGAAATATCGCGAGGTCTTCACATCCCCGGCTGGATTTATTTTGTGGAATGAATTCTAAGCTGCGTGGAGTGGATTTTAATGTTCTGCGTCCTGTACAGAGATTTACTTCACAGTCATTGGTTAAATTTGAACTATTTAACTCTCAATCTATCAGCAATAAATCCATACTGATTGAAGAACACATCAGGGAAAAAGGACTTGACTTCATGTGTCTGACAGAAACCTGGCACCAGTCAGAGGTTTACTCTGCCTTAAATGAAGCCTGTCCACTTGGCTACAGTTACTTGGAGGCAGCTCGCAGCACTGGGCGTGGTGGTGGAATAGCTGTTATCCACCGTCAGGACCTGGGGTTGTCCCCTATCTCGATACCTGCAATATCTTCCTGTGAGTGCCTTGCATTTAAATGTAAGCCCCCATTTCCCCTGACTGTTCTCCTTATCTATCGACCTCCAAAACCCAATTCTGCCTTTATTCCGGAAATTACTGATCTTCTCACAACACTCTGTGCTACTTCTGCCAACATCATAATCTTAGGAGATATAAATATTCATGTTGACAATCCCACAGGTTATCTCACTGCTGATTTCCTTGAGCTGCTAGATTCTCTCAACCTACAACAACATGTTGATGTTCCCACACATTCTAGGGGTCACACTCTTGACTTGGTCATTTCAAACTGTGCCCCAATCAGGAATCTACAGGGGTATTTGATCTTGGTATTTCAGACCACAAAGTTGTGTCATTGGAGCTGCCCTTTTTCTCCTCCCGTATCAAACCAAAACGACAGATCTACTTCAGAAATCTGAAGAATATCAATGTGGATGCCTTGGCCTTGGACCTTACATTTCTCTCCTCTGACTTTATCAGCTCCCTCTCTGTTGCTGACCTTGTGGATTTTTACAACCAGTCCCTGAGTAGTCTCCTGGACTTCCACGCCCCTTTAACATCTAGGTCCGTCTCATTCTCGTGCTCAGCACCTTGGTATACCTGCGAGCTGCGAAAAATGAAGGCGGCTGGGCGTGTCCTTGAGCGGCGGCTCAAGGCCTCTGGGCTGACTGTCCATAAACAGGCTTACAGAGAACACATGAGAGCGTATGCAGAAGCTCTGAAGGTTGCACGGTCCAAGTTTTATTCCACCATCATCAGAAATGGCTCCAGCAACCCTAAAAAACTTTTTTCAACCATAAATCATCTTGTCAAACCTCCTTTACCTGCCCATTCTGAGACCACTGATGACAGATGCAACATGTATATCAACTTTTTTAAACAAAAAGTTGATAATATCCGTTTACACCTCTCTACCAAGGATATCTTGCCCTTCCCAACTGTTGACTCATTGTCTGAGACCGTCCATCCTCTTTGCTCTTTCTCTGTTGCCACACGGGAAGAGGTGGAGGATGTCATCAGGAAAATGAAACCGTCTACTAGTTCCCTGGACCCTTTCCCCTCACCCTTGCTGAGGGCCAACATTTCTGCCATCTCTCCACTTATCACCAGGATAATTAATCAGTCCCTCCTGGCTGGCCATATTCCTTCTGCACTAAAAACTGCTGTCATCAGACCTCTACTGAAAAAATCCACCTTGGATCCTGAAGTTCTCTTCAATTATAGGCCCATCTCCAATCTTCCATTTCTCTCCAAAGTTCTGGAAAAAATAGTTGCAGCACAACTTCACGATCATCTCAAACTGAACAATCTGTTTGAAAAGTTTCAGTCTGGTTTTCGCCCTGGCCATAGCACCGAAACAGCCCTGGTCAGGGTCACCAATGATCTTCTGATGACGGCAGATACTGGTTCACCTTCACTACTTATCCTCCTTGACCTGACAGCTGCTTTTGACACAATAGACCATAACATCCTTCTTCACCGCCTGCAATATACTATTGGACTCTCAGGAATTGTTCTAAATTGGTTTACATCATACCTGACTGGCAGAACTGAGCATGTCGCCCTTGGCAGCGCAAAGTCCCACACCCACAACGTCGCCTGTGGTGTTCCACAGGGCTCTGTGCTGGGCCCTATCCTTTTTACTATCTACATGCTCCCCCTTGGAACTGTCATTGGCAGACATGGTTTATCGTTCCATTGCTATGCCGATGACACTCAGCTTTACCTCAGGACTACTCCCACCTCCTCTACTGCTCCTCTGCCAACATCTACATTGTCTACCTGCCTGGAGGAGATAGAGGCATGGATGAGGCTCAATTTTCTTCAGTTGAACAGATCCAAAACAGAAGCCATCTTAGTTGGTACATCACATCATCTTCGCTCTTCTACCATCACCAGTATTACTTTCTCTGGCCAAAATATTCCTCTTTCCACATCTGTTACTAATTTGGGTGTTAGAATGGACTCCCAACTTACTTTTGACACCCACATCAAATATCTCTGTAAGTCATCTTTTTACCATCTCAAGAACATCGCCAAACTCCGCCCATTACTCACCCTGGCAGATGCAGAGAAGCTCGTCCATGCCTTTGTCTCTTCCAGGCTGGATTACTGTAATGCACTCCTCATTGGGATTCCTGGCAAGAGTATCCAGAGACTCCAGTATATTCAGAACAGCGCTGCCAGGATCCTGATGAGGGTGCGAAAGTATGATCACATCACCCCAATCCTGAAAACCCTTCACTGGCTCCCTGTTTCATTCAGAATAGAGTACAAGGTCTCCCTTCTTACCCATCAGTGCATTTATGGACATGCCCCTCTTTATCTACAGGAACTCCTTACCCCCCATAACTCCTTACGTTCCCTCCGCTCTGTACTCACTAACACTCTTCAAGTCCCCAGAACTAAGCTCAGCAGCATGGGTGACAGGGCGTTTTCATCGGTGGCGCCGAGGCTGTGGAATGCCCTCCCTGATTACCTGAGAGCCCCACAGTCGACTGAGGCCTTTAAGCGAAACCTAAAAACTCATCTTTTTAGAAAGTCATTTTGTTAAAGTATTTTATAGACTCTTCTGTTCTTTTTTTATTTTATTATTCTATTTTTACTCTGTAGCACTTTGGGATTGCTAAAATATAAAGTGCAATATAAATAAAATTTATTATTACAATGAATAGTGTACACAGCAGAAAAGACCGTTAGGACCTCGCTACCCTACATTAAAAATATCTTTAATAAGCGTTGTATCTGCAAAAGCCTCAGTCTCTCTGTCCTGCTTCCATATAGGAGATTATGTAGCATCCAGACTAAGTATTTCAGTTTATTGATATCTATTCATGTAACTATTATTTACCTATTATTTATCTGTTTATTTATAATATAGTATACTTATTTATTTGTCTTGAATTTACCCTGTGTTTATATATATGATACACAGTGGTCCTGGGGAAAGTTATTTTGTGTCACTTGGAAGTGTTGGAGTGGATGGACAAGCACCCCTAACGGATTGGTTACTGGTACCCTTCCCTGTTGGGAAAGGATGAATGGATAAATAATATATGAATAAAGGGAGGCTGCTTCTTGGAGCCATGTACACAGTGTGGCAGCATCCCTCTGGACCTCTCATTTGTAGTGCCAAAGGGCATATTTGGAACTGTACTCCTGAAAGACAACTTTATTGGTGTACTTGGGTGTCACCAGGGGGTGCTGCAGGGAAACACTGTCCCTACTTTGGGGAACTTCTGCCTGGTCCAGAAGTGCTTCTGATGTGCAATGCTTTGACCCTAGAAGTATTCCTGAGTCCGGCATAAAAGATGCCACCTTATTTGCATTGGGGAGTCAGAGTCAGGAGGAGGTGGACGACACTCGTGGAGAAGTGATGGAAGGAGAGGTAAAGTGACTAATTGCATGTTATTATTGTGCTGGACAGATTTAACCCTGTAAGGAAGTTATTGTATATTAAACAACTTTTTATTTTACCAAATATTGTGTTTGGTTGAGTTGTGTCTGGTGTTTGGGGCTCTGGGATGACTCCTGGTGGCCACACCTTGTATGCTGAAATACTGTGTATAGATAGGATGACAATAAAGTCAGTTGACTCGACTTGACTTAAAACAGTGTGATGTTTCTGGAATCACCGGTTCCAGCAATTGCTTTCAAATTTTACGAAGAATCTGTATTTTGATGGTCTAGCTTCCTGCTCCAAATCTCCAGCTTTTGAATGAATTCACTGATCTTGTCTTAGTGATTATTGAATTTGCTTGTAACATCATGCATATCTTTCTTCCCCAAGAAAAAAAACTTTTTCTTCTCTGAGATCAAAGCACTTACCACAGTAATGCCAAGTTATTTCACTATCAAACAACACAGCAAAATGCTCGGCTCCCATCTCGTCACAAAGAGCAGAGAAGAGTTGCACTTTCAAGGGGTCTTGTTTTGATGAAATTGAACATGCTAATAATATTGTCCAACACCTTGTGCAGCTCAGCACTAATCTTTCTTTATGCCACCACTTTTCTATATATAAAGTAGTCTGTTCACTGTGCATTTGATGAGACCCTGTTGATTGATGCCTGCAATCCACTTCTTCTCACTGACATGGTTTGTATGCCATCTGTGGAAATGCCCAGACAGAACTCACATTTCAGGTTGTGTTCTGTTACATAACAGTCAAGTATCTTAGGTGTCACTCTACATTGCACTTCTTCATCTTCTTTCGGCTGCTCCTGTTAGGGGTTGCCACAGTGGATCATCTTCTTCCATATCTTTCTGTCCTCTGCATCATGTTCTGTTACACCCATCACCTGCACGTCCTCTCTCACCACATCCATAAACCTTCTCTTAGGCCTTCCTCTTTTTCTCTTGCCTGGCAGCTCTATCATTAGCATCTTTCTCCCAATATACTCAGCATCTCTCCTCTGCACATGTCCAAACCAACGCACTCTCACCTCTCTGACTTTGTCTCTCAACTGTCCAACCTGAGTTGACCCTCTAATGTACTTATTTCTAATCCTGTCCATCCTCGTCACATCCAATGCAAATCTTAACATCTTTAACTCTGCCACCTCCAGCTCTGTCTCCTGCTTTCTGGTCAGTGCCACCGTCTCCAACCCATATAACATAGCTGGTCTCACTACCATCCTGTAAACCTTCCCTTTCACTCTTACTGATATCCATCTGTCACAAATCACTCCTGACACTCTTCTCCACCCGTTCTACCCTGCCTGCACTCTCTTTTTCACCTCTCCTCCACAATCCCCATTACTCTGTGCTGTTGATCCCAAGTATTTAAGCTCATCCACCTTCGCCAACTCTACTCCTTGCATCCTCACCATTCCACTGACCTCCCTCTCATTTACACACATGTATTCTGCCCTGTTCCTACTGACCTTCATTCCTCTCCTCTCTAGAGCATATCTCCACCTCTCCAGGGTCTCCTCAACCTGCTCCCTACAATCGCTACAGATCACAACATCATCAGCAAACATCATAGTCCATAGGGACTCCTGTCTAATCTCATCTGTCAACCTGTCCATCACCATTGCAAATAAGAACGGTGTAATCCCACCGCCACCTTGAATGCATCCATCACTCCTCCTGCAGACCTCACCATGGTCACACTTCCCTCGTACATATCCTGTACAACTCTTACATACTTCTCTGCTACTCCCGACTTCCTCCTACAATACCACAACTCCTCTCGAGGCACCCTGTCATATGCTTTCTTCAGGTCCACAAAGAAGCAATGCAACTCCTTCTGGCCTTCTCTATACTTCTCCATCAACACCCTCAGAGCAAACATCGCATCTGTGGTGCTTTTTCTTGGCATGCCCACTAATCATCACCTCACTTCTTAACCTAGCTTCCACTACTCTTTCCCATAACTTCATGCTGTGGCTCATCAATTTTATCCCCCTGTAGTTACTACAGTCCTGCACATCCCCCTTATTCTTAAATATTGGCACCAGTACACTTCTCCACTCCTCAGGCATCCTCTCACTTTCCAAGATTCCATTAAACAATCTGGTTAAAAACTCCACTGCCATCTCTCCTAAACACCTCCATGCTTCCACAGGTATGTCATCTGGACCAACGGCTTTTCCATTCTTCATCCTCTTCATAGCTGTCCTTACTTCAACCTTGCTAATCCGTTGCACTTCCTGATTCACTACCTCCACATCATCCAACCTCTTCTCTCTCTTGTTGTCTTCATTCATAAGCCTCTCAAAGTTCTCTTTACATCTGCTTAACACACTCTCCTCACTTGTGAGTACGTTTCCATCTTTATCCTTTATTACCCTAACCTGCTGCACATCTTTCCCAGCTCGGTCCCTCTGTCTAGCCAATCGGTACAGTTACTTTTCTCCCTCCTTAGTGTCCAACTTCTCATATAACTCATCATATGCTTTTTCTTTAGCCTTCACCACCTCTCTCTTCACCTTGTGTCTTATCTCCTTGTACTCTTGTCTACTTTCTGCATCACTCTGACTATCCCACTTCTTCTTTGCCATCCTCTTCCTCTGTATACTCTCCTGTACTTCCCCATTCCACCACCAGGTGTCCTTTTCCTCCTTCCTCTGTCCAGATGTCACGCCAAGCACCCTTCTTACTGTCACCCTTACTACATCTGCTGTAGTTTCCCAACTGTCTGGTAATTCTTGACTACCACCCAGTGCCTGTGTCACCTTCTCCCTAAACTGAACCTTGCAGTCTTCCTTTTTCAACTTCCACCATTTGATCCTTTGCTCTGCCCTCAATCTCTTCCTCTTCTTGATCTCCAATGTCATCCTACAGACCACCCTCCTATGCTGCTTATCTACACTTTCCCCTGCCACCACTTTGCAGTCTTCAATCTCCTTCAGATTGACTCTTCTGCATAGGATGTAATCTACCTGTGTGCATCTTCCTCCACTCTTGTACGTCACCCTATGTTACTCCCTCTTTTTAAAATATGTATTCACCATAGCCATGTCCATCCTTTTGGCAAAATCCACTATCCTCTGACCTTCTTTATTCCTCTTCTTGACACCATACCTACCTATCACCTCCTCGTCTCCTCTGTTCCCTTCACCAACATGTCCATTGAAATCCCCTGCAATCACCACTTTCTGTCCCTTGGGTACACTGTTCATCACTTCATCCAACTCACTCCAAAAATCTTCTTTCTCATCCATTGTACACCCAACTTGCGGGGCACATGCACTAACAACATTCATCATCACACCTTGAATTTCCAGCTTCATAATCATCACTCTGTCTGACACTCTTTTCACCTCCGGAACACTCTTGACATACTGTTCCTTCAGAATAACCCCTACTCCACTTCTCCTCCTATCCACACCATGATAGAACAATTTGAATCCATCTCCAATCCACCTGGTCTTACTCCCATTCCATTTAGTCTCTTGCATGCACAATATATCAACCTTCCTTCTCTGCATCATATTTGCTAACTCTCTCCCCTTACCAGTCATACTGCCAACATTCAAAGTTCCTACCCTCAGTTCCACTCTCTTTACCTTCCTCCTCTCCTCCTGCCTTCAGATACGTCTCCCCTCTCTTCTTCTCCTTCTTCTTCTTCAGCCAACAGTAGCCCAATTTCTGCCAGCACCCTGTTGACTAACAGTACTGGTGGCGGCCGTTGTTAACACGGTGCTCGACCAATCCGGTATGGAAATTTGTATTGTTGTCCGCATATTGATTTGGCAAAATTTTACACCGGATGCCCTTCCTGACGTAACCCTCCCTATTTATCCGAGCTTGGGACCAGCACGAAAAAACACACTGGTTTGTGCATCCCCTGTGGCTGGGCTGTCACTCTACATTACACATACCATTTTCAGAAGTTACAATCTCAAGATGCAACTGTGACGTTTCAAATTACATGAAATAATAAATCATTGAAAAACTGAAAGGCACACATTTTGCTTTACAAGTTGAAAATGCTACTGATAGCAGTAAAGACTGCGCTTTGTTGATTCAGAGTGAGTGCAATCTTGAGATTGTAACTTCTGAAAATGGGACAGCCTTTAGTCTTGTGGCTCTTGTCTCATTCAACAAAACAAACACCATATCCAAGAGCTATGGGAGAATTAATGTGTGGTTTCTTACTTTGTGCAACATTGTAGGAAACTTTGTATGATACTATTTGTGCTTGGGTATTCACTGATGCTGCTTTTACAATGCAACTTTCCCATTCACATTATTTTTCTATTTGTTTCTGAAAAAAATTGAGTGATTTATTTATGTAATTTTGATGAAATGCCACTATGTGTCTTCTTAATTTTTCTTGGTCTCATGTTGTCAGCTGCCAGAGTTTTCAGACATAGAAGACCCAATAGACTGTTCTAATCTTGAGCAACACTTCAGTGAACACAAGAGGAAGGTAGATGGTGCTTACATTGACATTATCTATTGCTTATAAGATGACTTCATGTTTTTTGCAAATTCTTTAAAGGTTTTTCTCAATTTCTTCCAGTTTTTCTTTGTAATTTCACTTCTCTATTTCTGATGCTGTGCCTAATGTACATTAGAAGTAAGAAGGCAGGCTTTCTCATGGTATAAGAGTAGATGTAAGGGACACACTGTAGACAGTAGGCTTGACATATGTCTCATGGTATAAGAGTAGATGTAAGGGACACACTGTAGACAGTAGGCTTGACATATGTATAGCTAGGAAAATAATCTCTAATATTATGAGGATTTCTGGTTAATATTAGAATTAAAACATTACCATCACTACCTTTTTTCTATAACAGACCCCCTTCCACTCTAAAGTTCCCCATTTTATGTTCATTTTAATATCCTATATACTTTCAACCAGTGGCGGACCGTGCATTTCACACCTAGGCCTTCAGTAGTGCTCCATCTGAATCAACCCGCCCCTCAAAAACTAATTTATGGTTATAAAAACCATCTTAATATGCAGAAATACAGTATAAAGAGCCATTGCATCGCAGATAGATAACTCCTGTAGCCACAATAAATGCTTTTATTGAACAGACAAACCAGGGGTGAACAAAGTTCCTTTCAACTGCAGCTACAGCCTGCGACACACATAAAAAACATCAATAATAACTCATAAACTTGCAATATTATTTAGGAAAATCGCAACATTTTACTCACCAAAAATTCGGATTATTTGTAAACAAAATCCATCCTCCTCTCTTTCCTCAAAAACAGTTCAATTACTGTGTCATACAGATTATCTGTGTGCTTCAGTTCCATCACGAAGTCCCTTTCTATCACCATCGAAGCTAATGCTGAAAGTCGAACCTGCCCTGTCGAATTTCTGGCATAAGTTTTAATTCGCTTTAGGGCTGAAAATGTCCGCTCGACAGAAGCAGTGGACACGGGAATGGTCACCGCCAAACATACCAATGTGTACAGCTGCCCCATGCAGTCATTCAGATTTTTCTATTATGCCATCCGCACCGTCCTATCCAATCAACGGGTCTGAATATGGTGACGTTGCTGTACGCCTGCTAGAGGGCCCTAGTGAAACCAACTCAAAATCTGATTGGTTGAAGCAACAGTTTAATCGACATTTATTTTGTGTTAGAGGGCCTGCAGAACGGATTGTGAAGGCCTCCGGGCAGACTTCTTTGACTTTGACCCTGCCTGGTAACAAATGATGGCTGAAATGTGATTGGTTAAATGCTTAATACGAAAATACATGTCTGGAAGCAGCACAACCATTGGAAAAGCTATGAAAGGAAGCGGACAGACTATTTGGAATTATTTAATAAGTATTCATGGACAAAATATAATTAACATCAGTTTGTGATTCAGATATTTTTTTAGGCCAACAGAGAAGGCCTTGCAGGCCCTGACAGCCCGCTACGGCTTTCAACACTTCTTACAAGCTTACTAATTTTACTTATGCTTATTTAGGCTTTAACCACTGCAACTGAAAGGTAATGACATATGTCATTACATTCTGCCTCATTAACTGAAGAAAATGCTGAAGGATTTGATTCTTGATGCTCCCACGGTCTCCTGGATAATGGATTACCTGACCAACAGACAGCAGTTTGTGAGGCTGTGGGACTGTGTGTCAGAAACGGTGGTGTGTAATCCTGGAGTACCCCAGGGAACTGTCCCGTCCCTTCCTGTTTACCTACAAGAACACAGACTTCCAGCGCAATACCAGTACTTGCCGTCTTCAGAAATTTTCAAATGACTCGTCCATCATAGGCTGCATTAATAATGGAGATGAGTTAGAGTAGGCCTACAGGAAGGTTTTGGAGTTTGGATTTTTACTTATTTTGCAGGGACAGCAACTTGCCACTCAACATCAGCAAGACAAAAGAGCTGGTGGTGGACTTTAGGCTTGCCGAGGAGCATCTGAGACCTGTCATAATTCCAGGGGGAGGACATTGAAATGGTTCAAAGCTATGTGGAATCCTAGGTACTTGTAAACAACAAACTGGACTGGTCTGACAACACAGTGGCATTGTACAAGAAGGGCTAGAACAGACTGCACTTGCTAAGGAGACTCGGGTCTTGTGACATGTGCTGCAAGCTGCTGGAAATGTTCTATCAGTCCATAGTGGTCAGTGTGGTGCTCTATGCTGCAGTCTCCTAATGTACTCGTTTCTAATCCTATCCATCCTCGTCACACCCAGTGCAAATCTTAGCATCTTTAACTCTGCTACCTTCAGCTCTATCTGTCTCCAACACATATAACATAGCTGGTCTCACTACCGTCCTGTAGACCTTCCCTTTTACTCTTGCTGATACCCATCTGTCACAAATTACTCCTGACACTCTTCTCCACCCATTCCACCCTGCCTGCACTCTCTTTTTCATCTCTCTTCCACAATCACGATTACTCTATACTGTTGATCCCAAGTATTTAAACTCATCCACCTTCGCCAACTCTACACCTTGCATCCTCACCATTCCACTGACCTCCTTCTCATTTACACACATGTATTCTGAATTGTTCCTACAGACTTTCATTCCTCTCCTCTCCAAAGCATATCTACACCTCTCCAGGGTCTCTTCAATCTGCTCCCTACTATCGCTACAAATCACAATGTCATCAGCAAACATTATAGTCCACGGATACTCCTGTCTAACCTCATCTGTCAACCTGTCCATCACCATTGCAAATAAGAAAGAGCTCAGAGCGATCCCTGATGTAATCCCACCTGCACCTTGAATTAATCTGTTACTCTTGCCACAGACCTCACCACTGTCACACTTCCCTCGTACATATTCTGTACAACTCTTATGTACTTCTCTGTCACTGCTGATATCCTCATACAATACCACAACTCCTTTCAAGGCACCCTGTCATATGCTTTCTCCAGGTCCACAAAAACACAATGCAACTCCTTCTGGCCTTCTCTATACTTCTCCATCAACTTCCTCAGAGCAAACATTGCATCTGTGGTGCTCTTTCTTGGCATGAAACCATACTGCTGCTCACTAATCATCACCTCACTTCTTAACCTAGCTTCCACTACTCTTTCCCATAACTTAATGCTATGGCTCATCAATTTTATCCCCCTGTAGTTACTGCAGTCCTGCACATCCCCCTTATTCTTAAATATCGGCACCAGTACACTCCTTCTCCACTTCTTAGGCATCCTCTCACTTTCCAAGATTCCATTAAACAATCTGGTCAAAACTCCACTGCCATCTCTCCTAAACACCTCCATGCTTCCACAAGTATGTCATCTGGATCAACGGCCTTTCCATGTTTCATCCTCTTCATAGCTGTCCTTACTTCTTCCTTGCTAATCTGTTGCACTTCCTGATTTACTATCGCTACATCATCCAACCTTCTCTCTCTCTCATTCTCTTCATTCATCAGCCTCTCAAAGTACTCTTTCCATCTGCTCAACACATTCTCCTTACTTGTGAGTATATTTCCATCTTTATCCTTTATCACCCTAACCTGCTGCACATCTTTCCCAGCTCGGTCTCTCTGTCTAGCCAATCGGTACAGGTCCTTTTGTCCCTCATTAGTGTCCAACCTCTCATACAACTCATCATACACATTTTCTTTAGCCTTCGCCACCTCTCTCTTCACCCAGGGCCTTATCTCCTTGTACTCTTGTCTACTTTCTTCATCTCTCTGATTACTCCACTTCTTCTTTGCTACCCTCTTTCTCTGTATACTCTCCTGTACTTCCCAATTCCAGCACCAGGTTTCCTTTTCCTGCCATCTTTCTCATCCATTGCACACCCAACTTGCGGGGCATATGCCCTTACAACACTAACACACTGCCTCAACCACCTCTAAAAACAGAACTTTTATACATGCAAGCCACTTTCCTGGAAAGACTAGTATGCATGTAAAAAAGAACTGAAAATCTCATACTGACCTTTAAGTATTTTGACATTCTTGATATCTTTCTGCTGTGAAACATTCTGACCTGTCATTGTTTACACATGTCTTAAACAAACTGATACACTGATAATACACTGAGAATTCTGCATTATCTATATTAATTATTTAATTATTTATTTATTTATTATATTACATATCTGTTGACTATATTTATGTATCTAGATTGCAAATACAATACATTGCATCAATGTTCATATTGCTTACTACACGTTAATATTAATATTCTTTGTCTTGTCTTTGCACATTGTCTTGTCTTGTTTGTGTTTTAATTTTAATTTATTATTTGCACTTCATGTTGTTACACTGTGGACCCTGAGCTTCGCAATTTCATCTATCTGTATACTTGTATATGGTTGAGATGACAATAAAGTTTGCTTTGACTTTTTGACTTGAAAAACAACATTCATCATCACACCTCCAATTTCCAGTTTCATAATCATTACTCTGTCTGACACTCTTTTCACTTCCAAAACACTCTTGACGTACTGTCCCTTCAAAATAACTCCTACCCCATTTCTCCTCCCATCCACACCATGATAGAACAATTTGAATCCACCTCTGATCTACCTGGCCTTACTCTCCTTCCATTTAGTTTCTTGCACACACAATATATCAACCTTCATTCTCTCCATCATATCTTCTTTCTCCCCCCCTTACCTCCTGCCCCCCCCCCCCCCCCCATTTTGCCTCCCCACGTGAGGCTGGACCCAACTTCACAAAGTCCCAGTTCTCTGACATACCTAGAGATAGAGCACGTCCAAAACAAAACAAGCCCCCCAGCAGTGGCATTTGAGGATTATAAAGTAGAGATAGCTATTGCCGATAAAGTCTAAATACTATAAGCATAAAATATAATCTTCAGCAGTCTTGAAATATTAAGACAGTAAACCTTGGGAATGGTGTTAAAGAGTGGTCCTGGATCAGCTTTCTTAATTCCTTTTCTGCTTCCTCCTTGCTGCAGAAGATGTAATATTCGTCTTGAATATCCACTTTCAGCTTGGCAGGATACAAGAGGCTGTATCTGATATCAGCTTTCCGTAACTGCTGTTTAATGTTGTAAAAAGCTGCACGTTTAGCAGCTGTTGAGGGCGAGAAATCAGGGAAAATACGCATGTGGGTATTTTCAAATATAATCTCTTGTTTCTGTCTGAGAAGTGCCATTACATTAAGCTTAAATTGTAATCTCTCGAAGTGGACAATTAAAGTCCTAGGTTTAGAGGTATTTGATCCACGTATGCGATAAGCTGCCGCTTATCTGATTTAAAGTCCTCTCCAATTATTTTTGAGAATAGTTCAGCTACAAATTTCACTGGGTTTAGACTTTCACGATTCTCAGGTAGACCTTCGATTCTAATATTATTCCTTCTGCATCCATCTTCCAGAGCCGCAAGTCTGTCTCCGAGTTTTTGGCATTCTAAATTCGCAGCTGTAGCTTTTCCATTAGCGGTAGATGCCATATGTTCCGCTCTTTCAATTCGAGTCATGAATGTCTGCTTAACGTCTTCCAGCTGATTGGCAAGTTCTCAGTTTAGACGCATTTTCCTGAATGTGTTTCTCAATTTTTTCCAGCATACCTTTAAAAGTTGCATCAAAACGATTATATATACGTTTTTCCAAGTCTTTATTATCCTGCTGCAGCTCCAACCGCAGCTTCTTGTTTGTCTCGTTTTGCAGCTTCTCGTTTGTCTTGAGCAAGCCATTTATTTCTTTCTTCATATTTTTCTGAATGTCTTTCTTAAGCTCACTTATGGCCGTGGCCAATGTTGCGATCATTTCCTTCAGTTCGGACAAATCACTTTGGCTTTCGTGCTCCACGGGTGAAGTGGCAACCCTGGTAATAGCCGATGCTTCTGGCTCGCAAGGAGTAGATGAAAGCATGGACTGCAAGGCCATTTCTAGTTTCAAGTGATCTTCTGGAATCGGTGAGCTATTGTGACCTGTATCACTTGCACCTTCGCTCCCATTTTCGTCCTTGACTGGAGCTGGGTTCTGGGAAGTCTGTGATTTCGCCTGCCTGTTCCAGGTCAGTCTCTGAAAGGCCATACCTTGCACTTGGGCTTGTTGCCTGTCTAGACTTGGGTGTAGCTTTATGTTTCCTTTCTGTTTCTTTCTGACCCCCTTTCTTGTTACTCATGTTAATATACTGTAGTAGAAACTCCTCGGGTTGGGTAAATACAAGATACCTCAGGATAATAAGAAATAAGAGAGAAAATAAAGCCGCTGCTAATGGAGTTCCGCTTCAGACACCCATCTCCCATAACGGACGAGACCAAACTCTCCATCATATCTTCTAACTCTCTCCCATTAGCAGTCATACTGCCAAAATTCAAAGTTCCTACCCTCAGTTCCACTCTCTTTACCTTCCTCCTTTCCTCCTAACTCCGGACACGTCTCCCCCCTCTTCTTCTCCTTCTTTGGCCCACGGTAGTTCAATTTCTGCCAGCACCCTGTTAGCTAACAGTACTAGTGGCAGTCGTTGTTAACTCGGGGCTCAACTGATCCGGTATGGAAATTTGTATTGTTGTCCGCATATTGATTTGGCAAAATTTTACACCGGATGCACTTTCTGATGTTACACTCCCCATTTATACGGGCTTGGGACCGGTATGAAAAAATACACCGGTTTGTGCATCCCCTGTGGTTGGGATCAGTTTCCACATCAATGTGTACATTAAAATCCCCAATCAATACTACATGATCATAATTTACAGCCAAATCAGATAAATGGTTGCTAAATTCAGTCATGAACAAAACAGTTCAAGCTTCAGGGCCTCAAAAATATAGGCCCACCACTGCGGTTAACATTCACATTATGTTGCTAAACACTTTTTGATCATTATAAACCAATATACATTAACACAGGTCAAAGGAGAACATGGATAATGAACTCATCTCTCATTAGGAGAGAAAGATAACAAATATAAGACCAATCCCAAAAAAAAAAAAATCTTACAAAGCTAGTGAGAGGTCATAGAATAAATAATGTTGATTGACACAGAATTGCACCCGGCATCTCCAAATTTAAGAATCTTAATAATATACAGGTGAAAAAATTATTCATATTTCAATCAATCAATCAAAATAGCAATAGATACTAAGTATAAGTAAAATGTGATCATATGAAATTACCAATATTTCTCCCATTTTATATCATTAATAATCAGCATACAGATACAGACACTCGATAACCCATTGACTTCTACCATTACAAGCAATCAAAACAAACAGAGTCCATTATATAGTAGATAAAAAACATACTGTAGCTCATTAAAATCAAATGACTGCACATGTACAAAGAGATGGTCTTTAGATTAATATGATTATGTATATTAGTATTAGTCAAACTAATTCAATTCAACCACCAAGCAATCAAGATAAATTTACATTAACTAGGGCAAAGATATGTCCACAGAGGTGTATCAAGCTGGTACCTAAGCAAGATATGTCTATTGGGACCTAAAATGCAACTGGTGCCCTAAAACTCTTTATCATATTTTCTGCAATTACAACAAAAATAGTTATCATAGTTCACTTGTCCTTTAGTACTCAAATAAAGATGTGTAGTAAAAAAAAGTATCACTGTTAAGTGCATACTCTCAACTAGGATAAAGCAGCTGACTGAATGGATACGGGCTTTAGGCAACAGTGCATGATAATTTGTTTTAGTGTGTCCTTATATGGAAAACTAGCAAAATACCCATGCTTCGCGAAGTACTGCTTAAAAATTTTAAATAATAAACTGAGGGAAAATGTACCAATAATTATTTATTAAGGATCTCTTTGTATACCACGTTGTCAGTACGCCCCTCCGGTTGTAATATGACCAAGCTGTGCGCGGAGCTTACTCTTGAGCATGCAACGTATAGTTGGCCATGTGAAAAGCAATCTTGCCTCAAATCAATGCCAACCTTTTGTAGGGTCTGTCCCTGAGACTTATTAATTGTCATTGTGAAGCAGAGCCTTACTGGAAATTGGAGGTGTTTGAATTGAAATGGGAGATCAGAGGGTAAAACAGGGATGCGAGGAATAAAAACTCTCTCCCCTGAGCCACCGCCAGTAAAAATAGTGGCCTCAATTAGGTTCTTATGCAGACACGTGACCTGAAGTCTCGTGCCATTACAAAGTTTCGGTGGCTGTAAGTTTCTCAGTAACATTATTGGTACCCCAACCTTCAAAATTAGATTATGCTCAGGAGTGCCTGGAGGATTCAGAGTGTGGACCGAGCTACAGGCTATGGACGTATATATGTACGTAAGTAGGATTCAGTTAGTGTTGGGAACCCGCATACCAAATTTCTTGAAGATGGGGCCATTAAGTAACAAAGACTGTGGTGTTATTCCACCGAAAAAAGTACGTACATCGGTTTCGGTTAGCGCAGGGAAGCCGCCTACCAAATTTCGTGAAGATGGGGCCATAAATAAGAAAGTTTAACATGGCGGACGTTGTCGACCGTTATGACCGTTACGTGTAGAATTTCGAAATGAAACCTGCTTAACTTTTGTAAGTAAGCTGTAAGGAATGAGCCTGACATATTTCAGCCTTCTACGTACACGGGAAGTTGGAGAGTTAGTGATGAGTGAGTCAGTGACGGCTTTGCCTTTTATTAGTATAGATGTATAGGTGTATGTATACTGTATATGTGTTTGTACATATATATAGTATAAATATGTATGTATAGGGCGGCACGGTGGCGCAGTGGGTAGCGCTGCTGCCTCGCAGTTGGGAGACCTGGGGACCTGGGTTCGCTTCCCGGGTCCTCCCTGCGTGGAGTTTGCATGTTCTCCCCGTGTCTGCGTGGGTTTCCTCCGGGCACTCCGGTTTCCTCCCACAGTCCAAAGACATGCAGGTTTGGAGGATTGGCGATTCTAAATTGGCCCTAGTGTGTGCTTGGTGTGTGGGTGTGTTTGTGTGTGTCCTGCGGTGGGTTGGCACCCTGCCCGGGATTGGTTCCTGCCTTGTGCCCTGTGTTGGCTGGGATTGGCTCCAGCAGACCCCCGTGACCCTGTGTTCGGATTCAGCGGGTTGGATAATGGATGGATGGATGGATGGATGTATGTATATATATATATGTGTATGTATTTATATGTGTGTATGTGTATATATATGTGTATGTATTTATATATGTGTATATATATATATATATGTATGTGTGTGTGTATATATAGTGTATATTATATATATATATATATATATATATATATATATATAGCTGTACCCAGCCATGCGTTGCTGTGGCTCAGTCTGATTAAATGGAAAAGAAAACAGAAAGCACACGTTTCTAATATGCTTAATTTCACAATGCTTGTGGGTATACAATATTTTTTGTTGTTCCAATGTCTGTGCAGAATGTTAGACTGAATAATATGAAGTTCGTAGACGTCTTTGTTTTTGGCCGCAAGAATAGCTCGTTCA
Organism: Erpetoichthys calabaricus; assembly: GCF_900747795.2. NCBI lineage: Eukaryota > Metazoa > Chordata > Cladistia > Polypteriformes > Polypteridae > Erpetoichthys > Erpetoichthys calabaricus. The sequence continues at coordinate 131,552,930 of NC_041401.2, read as the reverse complement.
CTCAGCCAATCGTGATTCTTATAATTGGTTTGAATATTGGGAAATACTTTTTCTGCAATTTAGTGACGTCAAAAGAAGAATTGGTTGAAGTTATGAGGCAATGAAATTCGTCCTGAGGTCAGATCAACAGGCACCTTTCTGTTCCCAATTTCCAGATTTCTCTTACTTCTCCAGCTGCAGCTTCTCATTTGTCTTGAGCAAGCCATTCATTTCTTTCTTCATATTTTTCTGAATGTCTTTCTTGAGCTCACTTATGGCCGTGGTCGTGGCCAATGTTGCGATCATTTCCTTTAGTTCGGACACATCGTTTCGGCTTTTGTGCTCCGCGGATGAAGTGGCAACCCCAGTTACAGCCGATGCCTCTGGCTTGCGATGAGTAGATGAAGGAGCGGACTGCAAGGCCATTTCTAGTTTCAAGTTTTCTTCTGGAATCAGCAAGCTATCATGACCTGTATCACTTGCACCTTCGCTCCCATTTTCGTCCTTGACTGGAGCTGGGTTCTGGGAAGTCTGTGATTTCGCCTGCCTGTTCCAGGTCAGTCTCTGAAAGGCTGTACCTTGCACTTGGGCTTAATGCCTGTCTAGACTTGGGTGTAGCTTTAGGTTTCTTTTCCATTTCTTTCTGACCCTCTTTCTTGTTTCTTGATGCTATAGCAATGGCGGCACGCATGGTCGCAGCGACTCACGGCTCTCCTTTTCAGTGCACTTTTTTGTTGTTTTTGTACTTTTATCTTGCTTGTTTGTGCATGATCGGTTTGGCGAACATCCGCTACACCCGTCAGAACCTTATAGACATTGGTTTCCAGTGCGAGACATCTGTTTCGAGTGTTTTTCATCACACACACAACATCCCAGACAACATAGCGAGACCAGCGGGCTCTCCGTGGATTGTTGTCGGGTCTAGGAGGGAGGAGGGAAAGGAAGTAGAAGCGGGGCCGCAGATCCGGCTTTATGGTAAGGCTAAAGAAACAACCGCACAAGCCACCTCTACCGAGCCTGTATCTCACCAATGCCAGATCTCAGGTGCATAAAACGGATGACTTGGAATTACAACTCACTGGAAATCGCTATGTTCGTGACTGCTGTGTTTTGATTATAACTGAAACCTGGCTTCACCAGGGGGTACTCGATGCTAGTATGCAGCTAGCAGGTCGCACTCTGCTCCGCTGGGAAAGGACAAAGGAATCCGATAAGAGCAGGGGAGGGGGGCTCTGTATTTATGTGCATGAGAACTGGTGCAACAACGGGACAATTATAGACAAACACTGTTCCCCTGACCTCAAGTACACGTCTGTTAGATGCCGGTCATTTTTTCTACCGAGAGAACTAACAGTAGTGATTGTCATGGCTGTGTACATTCCACCCGACGCCAATGTAAACACAGCACTCTCCCTCCTGCTGAATACCATTAACGAACAGCAGCGAGCCCACCCTGACGGTGCTCATATAATTGCAGGAGACTTTAACAAGGCCAACTTGAAGACTGTACTCCCGAAATTTTATCAACATGTTAAGTGTTCTACTAGAGGGGAGAACACTCTGGACCATGTTTACTCCAACATCAAGCACACGTACAGAGCCATACCCCTCCCTGAACTCGGACAGTCTGACCATCTTTCTCTCCTGCTCTTCCCAGCCTACACCCCCCTCGGACGCAGTGCTAGGCCCACCATAAAGACTGTTACAACCTGGCTTGAAAGTGCACTCTCCAAACTACAGGACTGCTTTGAACAGATGGACTGGAACATATTTGAACACCAAGAGCTGGAAACATTCACAGGAACGGTACTGGACTATATCAGGTTCTGCATCGGGAATGTGACTGTGGACATAAACATTCGGGTTTTCCCAAACCAGAAACCATGGATGACCAGCCAGGTCCGTACACTCCTCAGAGACCGCAACGCTGCCTTCAGGTCAGGTGACAGAGCTCTGTACAGGGCTGCCCGAGCCGCTCTGAAAAGTGGAATTAAAAAAGCCAAGACGGACCATAAAAGGAGCATAGAGTCCCACCTGTCCAGCCACAATACACGGGAGGTGTGGCAGGGAATACAAAACATCACAAACTACAGAGGCTGTGATGCAACAACAGGAGATATGAGTGTGCCACTAGCAGAGGAGCTAAACTGCTTCTTTGCTCGCTTTGAATCATCACAACAGCAGCACTCACCTGCTCCAGCCCTGCTCCCACCCTCACCGGGTTCCTGCACTACTCCACTCACTGTAAAGGGGCACAATGTCAGACGGGTGCTCCTGGCAGTGAACCCCAAAAAGGCTGCCGGCCCAGATGGAGTACCTGGTAGGGTACTCAGAGCGTGTGGCCACCAGCTCACCTTTATCTTTACCAAAAACTTCAACCTCTCCCTAGCCCAGGCAGTAATTCCATCCTGCCTTAAATCAGCCACAATCATTCCAGTGCCGAAGAAATCTCCCATCACCAGCCTAAATGATTATCGCCCTGTGGCGCTCACTCCAGTAATCATGAAGTGCTTCGAGAGACTGGTTCTCCAGCACATCAAGGACTATCTCCCCCAAGACCTCGATCCCTACCAACTCGCATATCGCACGAACAGATCCACAGAAGACGCCATTGCTGTAGCTCTCCACTCTGTGCTGAGCCATCTGGAGCAGCAGCAGAGCTACATCTGGATGCTGTTTGTGGATTACAGCTCAGCTTTTAATACAATCATTCCTGACATTCTCATCACCAAACTGGTCACTCTTGGCCTCCCCCCTCTCACATGTGTCTGGATAAAAGACTTTCTTACCAACCGGCTCCAGACTGTGAGACTCGGACCCCACCACTCCTCCATTTGCACACTGAACACCGGTACCCAGCAAGGCTGTGTGCTGAGCCCCTTCTGTACTGTCTCTACACCCATGACTGCAGTCCGGCCCACAACTACAGTGTCCATTTTAGGACATCCTCCTCCCTCCGAAAAAACTCCATCCTTCCTACTACCTTCGACAAAATATTCCTCCTCCCTGCGAGGAATCCCCAGTCACCCCTCCTCCCTCCTCTCTCCTCCCTCCTCCATCCGCTCTCAGTTCTCCGCTGTCCGTTTTCCGCCATCCACCCTCCTATCTCCGTCATCCGCCTTCAGCTCTCCATCACACCCCACACTGCCCCCGCCCCACTCATCGACATTTTCGTTAATGAAGTGACGTAATACTTCAGCTCCACCTTCTTCACAAGTTCATTAACCATGCCGTCCGCATACAAACTTAAAAGGTTTAAATAAAACAGAAATATATACCTTTATTTTTAACTTCCTTAACTTGTGGAGGGTGTATCCTGTAGCAAAGCCCTAACTTTTTTCACGAAAGCCCCTTTCAGTCAATAAGCCTTAAAAACAGGTGTAAAGATATTGACAACAAGCAACGCAAACCCACCAAGACATGGAATCGTTTAAATCAAGGCGCTGTGCTACCTTATTCCAGATCGGTCCTAAGGCGTTCGTATTTTTCAAAGCAGTTCTGGTTTCCATCTGCATCTGTAGCTGAGTTGAAAAACACCATCCCATACTATTAGTTAACGATTAACACATTTCTATATGTATTGTAAGCATACAATACAACTGATAATATGTTGCGCTTATTTATCTGGTGTACCGACATTTTTGCGTGGTTTGTGCCCTTCAGAATGAAAAAAGTTTGCATTTACCTTTTTAATAAAAGGCGAGCTTTTAAGCCTGAAAAATCACACCGTAAATGCACACGTTTAATTGCACATGTGTTAATATGTATGCTTAAACAATATTAAAAGACACTCAACAATTAACGTCATTTACTTTCGTTCCCACGTTTGAGTCGTGCTGTAAATTCTTACTGTGAAATATAATTGACAAATAATTTGGTTAATGAACTTGTGAAGAAGGTGGAGCTGAAGTATTACGTCACTTCATTAACGAAAATGTCGATGAGGGGGCGGGGGGAGTGTGGGGTTTGATGGAGAGCTGAAGGCGGATGACGGAGATAGGAGGGTGGATGGCGGAAAATGGACATCGGAGAACTGAGAGCGGATGGAGGAGGGAGGAGGGAGGAGAGAGGAGGGAGGAAGGAGGAGGGGTGACTGGGGATTCCTCGCAGGGAGGAGGAATATTTTATCGAAGGTAGTAGGAAGGATGGAGTATTTTCGGAGGGAGGAGGATGTCCTAAAATGGACACTGTACACAACAACAACCTCATCATCAAGTTTGCTGATGACACCACAGTGGTCGGACTCATCTCAAAGGGAGACGAGGCAGCTTACAGAGAGGAGGTCCTGAAGTTGGCAGCCTGGTGTTCAAAGAACAATCTGGCTCTGAACACCAGGAAAACCAAGGAGATCATTGTCGACTTCAGGAGACACAGCACCGACCTAGCCCCCCTTTACATCAACGGTGAGTGTGTGGAGAGGGTCCATACCTTCCGGTTTCTTGGCGTCCTTATCTCCGCTGACATCTCCTGGACAGACAACATCACAGCAGTCATCAAGAAGGCTCAGCAGCTGTTACACTTCCTGAGGGTCCTAAGAAAGCACAACCTGGACTCCAACCTGCTACTGACCTTCTACTGCTCATCCATCGAGAGCCTGCTGACGTATTGTATCACAGTATGGTACGGCAGCTGCACCATGGCAGACAGGGAGAGGCTTCAGCGAGTAGTAAAGGCAGCACAGAAGATCATCGGCTGCCATCTCCCCTCCTTGATGGACATTTACACCTCCCGCTGCCTCAGCAGAGCAAAAAACATCATCAAGGACAGCTCCCACCCTGGCTCTGATCTGTTTGACCTGCTGCCCTCAGGGAGGCGCTACAGGTGCATCACAACAAGGACAAACAGACTCAAGAACAGTTTTTTCCCAAAAGCCATAACCATTCTAAACTCACACATGCACTGACTACACAGTCTAACCCCCCAACCCCTGGACTTCCTTCTATCCATCAACTGTGCAATATCCAATATCTAAATGGTACTGAATAATAACTGTGTAATATCTGTATACTGTACAATATCATTACTCTCAGGGTCCAACATCCACTACTCACTGCACATGATCATCATTATTGTGCAATATTTAAATTATGTGCAATAACCTAATAGTGCAATAGTTATTTATTCTTTCCAGTATTTAAATAATGTGCAATAACTCGATTTAGTCGATTTAGTTATTATTCTTTCCACTTGTATATAGCGTCGCAGAACTTTTTTTTTTTTTGCAACTTTTTGCACCATTTGTTTATTTGTTTATTTACTTGTTGTGTTCTACATATATGTCTGCACTGAAGGAGCTTCTTTTAATCTCATTGTACATGTGTATAGTGACAATAAAAGGCATTCTATTCTATTCTATTCTAATATACTGTAGTAGAAACTCCTCGGGTTGGGTAAATACAGGATACCTCAGGATAATAAGAAATAAGAGAAAAAATAAAGCCGCTGCAATGGAGCTCCACTTCAGACATCCATCTCACGTAACGGATGAGACCAACTTATTCTGTTTATTTTCTCAGTGTCTTCATGTGGCAGTTGGTGGAACTGCTCTATTGTAAGTTTTTTGCATGCCATGGAAAAGTTATCTCAGATAAGAGAATGCCAGAATCATCAGGTAGTAGGATCCTTTCGTCAGACTGGCCAGCCCAGTGCTTACTCAGCTCTAGAATGGCCAGTTGTCTGCTAAAGAAAAAGCTGAGTGAAGGAAAGGAAGCTTGCGAAGCTAACTTAGAAAAGAAACATAGTCAGAATAACATGAAGGATGTCTGGACTAGAGCTGGCATAATTACTGGACTCGAGCAATCTGGGACTGAGGTGCTGGAAGGGGATATGGACAAAGCTAACGCCCTGAACCAATTTTATAATAGGTTTTCCCTCCCACTGCCATCTTCCTCCAATGACCAATCTCCTCACAGTATCCCTACTATGTCAACAACTCCTAAAATGTCAACTGGAATGGTCAGTGATGAGTCCACCTCTGACCATCAGTGTGGGCTGTCTATAACTGAAGACCAAGTAAGGAGACAACTGAGAAAGCTAAACACAAGAAAAGCTGTGGGTACTGATGCAGTCAGTCCTCGAGTTCTTAAGGCCTGTTTTGACCAACTTTGTGTTGTCCTCTGTCACCCATTCAATCTGTCCCTAAGGCTTCAGAAAGTGCCACTGCTGAGGAAAACATCCTGCATTATCTCTGTCCCAAAGAAGGCTTGCACTTCTTCATCTAATGACTACAGACCAGTGGCACTTGTGTCTCACATCATTTAGACATTTGAGAGACTGGTCATGGACTATATGAGTCCTCTTGTGGTTGACCACCAGGATTCACTGTAGTTTGCCTAACAGACAAAGACTGGAGTGGAGGATGCAATTATCTATCTGTTCCACAAGGCTTACTCCCACCTGGGCAAAGCTGGCAGCACTGTGAAGATTATGTTTTATGATTTATCCAGTGCTTTTATTACCATCCAGTCACCACTGTTAAAAGAGATATACAGGTGGATGAGCCTATGGTGCCCTGAATAATGGACTATCTGTCGGGCAGACCACAGTGTGGAGCACCACAAGGAACAGTCTTGTCTCATTTTCTCTTCACTCTGTACACTTCAGACTATAAACATAGCACCAGGTCATGTCACTTGCAGAAATTCTCAGATGACTCAGCATTTATGGGTATATTGATAAAGGGACTGAGATAGAGTAAAGCTGTCTGGTGGAGAACTCAGTTTGTTGGTGCAAAGAGAAGTGAGAGCTCATGGTATAATGTGTAGATGGGTGCAGAACAAAACACTGGGAGCAGAGGGTTACTGTGCAAGAAACCGTAGTGTCCCTCAAGGGACAGTGCTGGGGGCCGCTGCTATTTCTAACATACAGTGCATCCGGAAAGTATTCACAGCACATCACTTTTTCCACATTTTGTTATGTTACAGCCTTATTCCAAAATGGATTAAATTCATTTTTTTCCTCAGAATTCTACACACAACACCCTATAATGACAATGTGAAAAAAGTTTACTTGAGATTTTTGCAAATTTATTAAAAATAAAAAAATTGAGAAAGCACATGTAGATAAGTATTCACAGCCTTTTCCATGAAGCTCAAAATTGTGCTCAGGTGCATCCTGTTTCCCCTGATCATCCTTGAAATATTTCTGCAGCTTAATTGGAGTCCACCTGTGGTAAATTCAGTTGATTGGACATGATTTGGAAAGGCACACACCTGTCTATATAAGGTCCTACAGTTGACAGTTCATGTCAGAGCACAAACCAAGCATGAAGTCAAAGGAATTGTCTGTAGACCTCCGACACAGGATTGTCTCGAGGCACAAATCTGGGGAAGGTTACAGAAAAATTTCTGCTGCTTTGAAGGTCCCAATGAGCACAGTGGCCTCCATCATCCGTAAGTGGAAGAAGTTCAAAACCACCAGGACTCTTCCTAGAACTGGCCAGCCATCTAAACTGAGCGATCGGGGGAGAAGGACCTTAGTCAGGGAGGTGACCAAGAACCCGATGGTCACTCTGTCAGAGCTCCAGAGGTCATCTGTGGAGAGAGGAGAACCTTCCAGAAGGACAACCATCTCTGCAGCAATCCACCAATCAGGCCTGTATGGTAGAGTGGCCAGAGGGAAGCCACTCCTTAGTAAAAGGCACATGGCAGCCTGCCTTGGAGTTTGCCAAAAGGCACCTGAAGGACTCTCAGACCATGAGAAACAAAATTCTCTGGTCTGATGAGACAAAGATTGAACTCTTTGGTGTGAATGCCAGGCGTCACGTTTGGAGGAAACCAGGCACCGCTCATCACCAGTGAAGCATGGTGGTGGCAGCATCATGCTGTGGGGATGTTTTTCAGCAGCAGGGACTGGGAAACTAGTCAGGATAAAGGGAAAGATGACTGCAGCAATGTACAGAGACATCCTGGATGAAAACCTGCTCCAGAGCGCACTTGACCTCAGACAGGGGCGACGGTTCATCTTTCAGCAGGACAACGACCCTAAGCACACAGCCAAGATATCAAAGGAGTGGCTTCACTCCTTTGATTCACACAACTCTGTGAATGTTCTTGAGTGGCCCAGCCAGAGCCCAGACTTGAATCCGATTGAACATCTCTGGAGAGATCTTAAAATGGCTGTGCACCGATGCTTCCCATCCAACCTGATGGAACTTGAGAGGTGCTGCAAAGAGGAATGGGCAAAACTGTCCAAGGATAGGTGTGCCAAGCTTGTGGCATCATATTCAAAAAGACTTGAGGCTGTAGTTGCTGCCAAAGATGCATCGACAAAGTATTGAATAATATGAATTTCCCATTGGGATTAATAAAGTATCTATCTATCTATCTATCTATCTATCTATCTATCTATCTATCTATCTATCTATCTATCTATCTATCTATCTATCTATCGAGCAAAGGCTGTGAATACTTATGTACATGTGATTTCTCAGTTTTTTTATTTTTAATAAATTTGCAAAAACCTCAAGTAAACTTTTTTCACGTTGTCATTATGGGGTGTTGTGTGTAGAATTCTGAGGAAAAAAATGAATTGAATCCATTTTGGAATAAGGCTGTAACATAACAAAATGTGGAAAAAGTGATGCGCTGTGAATACTTTCCAGATGCACTGTATATAAAGGATATGTATCAGAGTATAAACAACAAGCTGGTTATGTTTGCAGATAGTGCCAAGTTAAATGTATTGTAAAATAATCTAGAATATGTTGAATTATCACAGAGGGACTTGGGTATCATGAAGGAGTGGGCAGAGTTGTGGCAGATCAAATGTATTGTAAAGTATTGCAAGTAATAAGTAAAACTGTTATATAAGAATACACAATTGGTTGTCTCATTTCCCACTGCACAGCACAGTACAAGCACCAATAACACAAGGCAACACAGTCCTTCTTTCTTGTTTTCTTTTCCTCATTTCACCTCCTCCTCTGGCAAGGTTCGTCCCTCTTCCTCTTGATTTTGGCTCCCTGAGTAAAGTGAGGCGGCTCCTTTTATGCTACTCCTGGGAGTGCTCCAGGTGGCTCATTAGCTAGATCTGGAATCACTCCCAGGTGTGGTGGAAGCCCAATGTAGGGCTCTGCAGCTCCCCATGGTGGCCCGCACAGAACCTAACAGGGCTGTCCCAAACTCCAGCTCCCATGAAGCTCTGTGGGAATCTGTGGAGCCACAGCAATCCAGGGGGGCTGCCTTCTAGTGCTCTGGGGGAGGCAGTGTCCCGTACACATCTGCTCTCCCAGTCCATCCGGTATACCAGCCTCCCAGCTGGGCAGGTGAAACAGCTGTCCATCACAAAGGCTAACAGAATGTTAGGTTAGCACAGTATGTAAAGTACAAGTTAAAGGAGATTAAACTTAAGTTTTATAATGCCCTAATGAGGTCTAGTTTTTGTTCACTAACCTATAAAAAAGACATAACAGAACTAGAAAAAGTACTGTAACCACCTAAGTATAAGGCGAGATCAAGCACAGGTAAAATGCGTGTCGAAAGAAATCTCAGTCCAAAAGTTCATTTTAAAATATTTAGTGAAAGTTAAAAGCAAATAATCCATACAAGAATAAAGGAAAAATAGTTACACACGTAGAATAAAAGGCAAAAAAAAGGAAAAAATGTATCTTCTCTAAACTTAGCTTTTCTTGAGAAACTTCCGTTATTTCTGTACTTAAAAGTTCTTAATTTCTTCTTCTGTACACATTAAGCATACAGCTTCGTGCTTATATAAGCTTGTTATCTTAACGAGTTACTTCACACACTCAAAGAGCCCGTAGGTGCGGGCACGAGCACGGTTTAATACTTACACATGGCAAGGCTGTCACTAACTGAGGAATAAGGTTTAGTCAAAGCTATTAGAAATGGCAAGAATATACCAATACGATTGTACTTATTGGGGCTACAGGAACCTCCCATAGATTATGCATTGTCATCTTAATATAAGAATATACCAATACGATTGTACTTATGGGGGCTACAGGAACCTCCCATAGATTATGCATTGTCATCTTAATATAATATTTATGAATCTTATATAACTAGGAAATGGCTCTTACAAGTACAAGGAAGAGTAACTAGTCTGATACCAGAACTGCAGCATATCAGTTATTAAAGGATTTCAGTTTAAGCATTTTCAATTCATGCAAATGGAAATTAAAAGGTGACAAGATTGAAGTGTTTAAAATTATAAAATAATTAGTACTGTGGATTAAGACTGTTACTTTAAATGAACTCAACATAAATACAGGGGCACAGTTGGAAACTTGTTAAGTGTGGCGGAGTGGTGGTTCTGAGGCTAGGGATCTGCACTGTTAAATGCCAAAAGGGACTCTGCTCTGTTGGGCCCTTGAGCAAAGCCCTTAACCTGCAATTGCTAAGCGCTTTGAGGAGTGAGAAAAGCGCTATATAAATGCAAAGAATTATTATAGTCTGTTTTGCACAAACATTAGGAGGTAGACATATAGAATAAGCTGCCAAGTAGTATGGTAGACAGTAGGACTCCAGGAACATTCAAATCTGAACTTTATGTGATTTTTGAGGAACTAGCTGGATAGGCCTATTGGTCTGAAGGACAGATTCTTATCAATTTTTTTATGTTCTAATGTTCTTATGACACTTGGAAGTTTGAAATTTAGCTCAGATGCAACCCAATCTATATTTCTTCATCTTGTTTGGAGTTCACCTGTGATAAATTCAATTGATTGTACATGATTAGGAAATGCGTATCTGTATGTATAAGGTTCCACAGATCATATTCTGTATCAGAGGAAAAACAAAGCCATAAGGTCAAAAGACTAGCATGCAGAGCTGAGATACAGAATTGTGTCAAGGAACAGATCTGTGAAAGGTTACAAAAATGTCCTGCAACATTTAAGGTTTTTAAGACTATATTTACCTCCATAACCTTTACATGTAAGAAGTTTTGAACAACAATGACTCCTAGAGCTGGCCGCCCAGCCAAACTGGCCAATCACGGGAGCAGGGCCATAGCAAGTGAAGTAATTCAGATTCCGATGGTCACTCTGACTGAGTTCCAGAGAATTAGTGTAGAGTTTGGAGGAATTTCCAAAAGGACATCCATCACTGCAGCACTCCAATGATCTGGACGTTGCGTCAAAATGGCCAGACAGAGAAACCTCTCCTCAATAAAATACACATGAAAGCCCACTTGAAGCTTTCAAAAAGGAAACTAAAGAATTTAACACTGTGAGAAAAGAAATTGTCTGTTCCGATGGTAAAAATATTAACATCATGTCAAGAGGAAACCAGGCTTCACTAATCGCCTGTGCAATATTATTCGAGTAGCTAATTATGGTGGCAGCAGCATCGTCCTTTGGGATTGTTTTTTAATAGTAAAGAATGGGAGAATAGACAGGGTTGAGGGAAAGCCAAACAGCAAAGTACAGAGATATTCATAATGAAAACCTGCTCCAGAGAGCCCTAGATCTCGGACTGCACCAAAGATTCACCTTCCAACAGGGCAATGACCCAAAGCAAGGACATGACAGAAGTTTGTTAGGGACAACTCTGGGAATGTCCTAGAGTTGCCAGGCCAGGGCCCAGACTTCAACCCAATCGAACATTTCTGAACACACCTGTAAACAGCTGCTCATCAACAGTCTCCATCTAGTCTAACAGAGCCTCAAAGAATCTGCAGAGAAGAATGGCAGATTATCCTAAACTCCAGGTGTGTGGTGCATGTTGCTTCATATCCAAGAAGCCAGGTGATAGTTAAGTATTTTTTTAAGAAATTTTCAGCTCTATAATTGTGTTTTTGTGCTGCCATTCTGGGATATTGAGTGTTGCTTGATATGGAGGAAAAAAGTGAATTTAAATTATTTTAGAACAAGGCCGGAACATAGCAAAATGTGAAAAAAGTGAAGCAGTGTGAATACATTTTGATTCCACTGTAGTGTTTTCATTGGAACTTTACCCTTCTAAGGCTCCTTTTTTAATTGGTGGACAAGCTAATCACAGAAATGCCTAAATAATGTTCCTAAGCCTACTATCCTTATTTTAGTCATGCACCCTACAACACGTACCTCTGGAATCCTCAGTAAGAGCTGTCTACCCCGAAAGGATTTTAAATCTCTTAACACTTAAACTCTAAATACCTTAACAAGGGATGTTTCCACCTGCAAGGGCTTAATACTGAAACCTCTGAATACCTTGACAAGGGCCGGGAGGCTGCTCCCACTGGGATCACAGAACACAACCTGCTCCTAATTTACTGCTCCTTATAGGATGTAACCTGAATCGACACAGCACAGTATTTAACCAAACCAGAATGAGCAGAATACCTCAAATACCTTAACAAGGTATGTCTTCCCTTTCAAAGCCTAAATTGTATGAGATGTCTCCGACTTGTATTAGAATACTACTGGTCTCTTATGACTTGGGCTAGGATCCTACAGAACCTGAATAAGTTACTCAGCCCCTCATCCTATAGAACCCCCACCCTGATGGTTGCTAGTGTGACAGTAAATAACAAGGTAGTTTCAGCAAGATGATACTAAACTTTATTTCAATCTAAATTTGTTTATTTACAGAGAAATTACATTTATAAAACAGAAAAAGATAAAATAGAAGAAAACAGATAACCTCAGTGATTCAAACCAAAGTCAGTACAGCAAACTTCACATCAGATAGTTTATTTGCTTTTTTACTATTTCAGTATTTATCATCATAATCCAGGTAATTTGTTCGCTTAAAGTGCAAAACATTAAATATTGATTGATTGAGGTGTCTAAACTGAAAATGATGTCAAAGAAGTACTTCCAAATTATCCCTTTTACAGAGTTCATTAGTCTCTGATTATGCAAGATTTAGGAATAGTAACAGCAGCTGAAATTAGGCAATTTGTATCAATTTGTATCAATGTCTATGTTTGTTTATTTTCCAAACGGGGGGAAAATTGGCAGTTTATTCAGGAGGGTGGGTGTTCATTGGGAAAAGGGGTAACTAATAGCACACACTATGCAATGCAATACAACTTATTCACTGAGCGTAAGCAAAGAGCACTGTGAACAATTGTCAGTAAAAATACAAGTATAGACTATACTAATTACCAGATACAGAACTGGTACACATATAGTATGACTACAGATTTATTAAAACACACAGAGAACATGGTAGAAACTGATTAAACATAAATGGAAACAAACAATATTTGTCTATTAATTAATAGATTAACTATGGCCAGTTGACAACAGAGATGATTTAAATTGTGATTTAAATTGTTTAAGATAAATCAAAAACAAAGTCACAGTCCTGGAGGCCTTGGCCAACTTGCTGCCTATCCCCTTCTGGGTTTTCTATAAAGGAGTCTGTGCTAGTCATTTAATCTTTTGAGAGAATCTTTCCATCCACTGATTTCAATGCTCCTTTATCTGAGATGACTTTTCCATACACAGGAAATCAGTCTGGTAGTAGAGCAGTGCCACATTCAGATACCAAGGAGAGAAACAGAATAGAGGAGGGTAACAGTTTAAAATACTGTATTACTTATATTTCTGTACAATTCACTAACAAACAGAAATGCAGCCTGCACACCCAATCAGAAGCACTAATCAGGGTATGCTAGACTAAAGTAATGAGTCTTCAGCCTGGATTTAAAAGCTGGAACTGAAGGGGTAGGTCTTATATTAGCAGGAACATCATTCCACAGCTGTGTGGCCCTGTAACTAAAAGTTCAAGCCCTCACTGCTATTTTATTAATCCTTGAAAACTTAAGTAGGCCGACATCTTAAAATCTCAATGTGCACTCTGGTTTGTATGTAATGATAAGTTCAGATAAGAAAGCAGGACCATGATTGTTTAAGGCTTTAAAAGCAGGATGTTGAAATCAGCCCTAAGCTTAATGGAGAAGCAGTGTATGGACATGAGAACTATGTATTTGTATTTTCTGGTTCATGTAATGATTCTTGCTGCAGTATTTTCAATTAACTGAAAACTGCAAGAAGAGTGATGCAATGTAGTAGTCAATCCTACTAGAAATAAATGTATTTATTTAATTTCTCAGTTTTCTTCTTCTTAATCATCCAACATTTTTAAGATGGAAAAAAATGTTTTGGATAGTTTTGTAATGTGTGTTTTTAATTAAATATTAGTGTTGAAGACAGCAACTAAATTGCATGATGATTCAGTGAAACTAATGGTGATTCCAACTGAGTTAAAGAGTGACAGAATGTTGTTACCTTAGCATTATTTTCTCCAATAATTAACACTTCTATTTTTTCTGTATTCAGAGACTGATCGTTCTCTATCCACTACTTTAAATCTCTGACACAATTAATTAAGGACAGTATCAGAGAAATATCATTTGGTTTAAAAAAAAGGTATAACTGGGTGTCATCTGCATATGTGTGAAAATTAATGGTATGTTTTCTAAGGCTACATCTCAATGGAAGCATGTAAAGTGAAAACCGTAAAGGTCAAAGTATTGAGCCTGTTACAGCACCATATTTAACTAGTATAATGATGGAGTCTGTCAGCACATTTTCGTGTGTATTGGTCTTCATCTCTTCTTTCGGCTGCTCCTATTAGGGGTTGCCACAGCAGATCATCTTCTTTCATATCTTTCTGTCATCTGCATCTTGTTCTATTACACCCATCACCTGCATGTCCTCTCTCACCACATCCATAAACCTTCTCTTAGGCCTTTCTCTTTTCTCTTGTCTGGCAGCTCTATCTTTAGCATCCTTCTCCCAATATACTCAGCATCTCTCCTCTGCACATGTCCAGACCAGCGCAATCTTGCCTCTCTGACTTTGTCTCCTAACTGTCCAACTTGAGCTGATCTTCTAATGTACTCATTTCTAATCCTGTCCATCCTTGTCACACCCAATGCAAATTTTAGCATCTTTAACTCTGCTACCTCCAGCTCTGTCTCCTGCTTTCTGGTCAGTGCCACCATCTCCAACCCATATAATATAGCTGGTCTCACTATCGTCCTGTAGACCTTCCCTTTCACAAATCACTCCTGACACTCTTTTCCACCCTTTCCACCCTGCCTGCACTCTCTTTTTCACCTTGCTTCCACAATCCCCATTACTTTGTACTGTTGATCCCAAGTATTTAAACTCATCCACTTTCGCCAACTCTACTCCTTGCATCTTCACCATTCCACTGACCTCCCTCTCATTTACACATATGTATTCTGTCCTGTTCCTACTGACCTTCATTCCTCTCCTCTCCAGAGCATATCTCCACCTCTCCAACATCTCCTCAACCTGCTCCCTACTATCGCTACAGATCACAATGTCATCAGCAAACATCATAGTCCACAGGGACTCATGTCTGATCTCGTCTGTCAACCTGTCCATCACCATTGCAAATAAGAAAGGGCTCAGAGCTGATCCCTGATGTAATCCCACCTCCAATTTGAATGTATCTGTCACTTCTACCACAGACCTCACCACGGTCACACTTCCCTCGTACATATCCTGTACAACTCTTACATACTTCTCTGCCACTCCCGACTTCCTCATACAATAAATACCACAACTCCTCTCGAGGCACCCTGTCATATGCTTTCTCTAGATCTACAAAGACGCAATCCAACTCCTTCTGGCCTTCTCTATACTCCTCCATCAACACCCTCAGAGCAAACATCACATCTGTGGTGCTCTTTCTTGGCATGAAACCATACTGCTGCTCACTATTCATCACCTCACTTCTTAACCTAGCTTTCACTACTCTTTCCCATAACTTCATGCTGTGGCTTATCAATTTTATCCCCCTGTAGTTACTACAGTCCTGCACATCCCCCTTATTCTTAAATATTGGCACCAGTACACTTCTCCACTCCTCAGGCATCCTCTCACTTTCCAAGATTCCATTAAACAATCTGGTTAAAAACTCCACTGCCATCTCTCCTAAACACCTCCATGCTTCCACAGGTATGTCATCTGGATCAACGGCCTTTCCATGTTTCATCCTCTTCATAGCTGTCCTTACTTCTTCCTTGCTAATCTGTTGCACTTCCTGATTCACTATCTTCACATCATCCAACCTCTTCTCTCTCTCTCGCTCTCTTCATTCATCAGCCTCTCAAAGTACTCTTTTCATCTGCTCAACACACTCTCCTCGCTTGTGAGTACATTTCCATCTTTATCCTTTGTGAGTACGTTTCCATCTTCCCCAGCTCGGTCCCTCTGTCTAGCCAATCGGTACAGTTCCTTTTCTCCCTCCTTAGTGTCCAACTTCTCATACAACTCATCATATGCTTTTTCTTTAGCCTTTACCACCTCTCTCTTCACCTTGTGCCTTATCTCCTTGTACTCTTGTCTACTTTCTGCATCACTCTGACTGTCCCACTTCTTCTTTGCCATCCTCTTCCTCTGTATACTCTCCTGTACTTCCCCATTCTACCACCAGGTTTCCTTTTCCTCCTTCCTCCGTCCAGATGTCACGCCTAGCACCCTTCTTGCTGTCACCCTTACTACATCTGCTTTAGTTTCCCAACTGTCTGGTAATTCTTCACTACCACCCAGTGCCTTTCTTACCTTCTCCCTAAACTCAACCTTGCAGTCTTCCTTTTTCAACTTCCACCATTTGATCCTTTGCTCTGCCCTCAATCTCTTCCTCTTCTTGATCTCCAATGCCATCCTACAGACCACCATCCTATGCTGCTTATCTACACTTTCCCCTGCCACCACTTTGCAGTCTTCAATCTCCTTCAGATTGACTCTTCTGCATAGGATGTAATCTACCTGTGTGCATCTTCCTCCACTCTTGTACATTACCCTATGTTCCTCCCTCTTTTTAAAATACACATTCACCACAGCCATGTCCATCCTTTTGGCAAAATCCACTATCTTCTGACCTTCTTCATTCCTCTCCTTGACCTACCCATCACCTCCTCGTCTCCTCTCTTCCCTTCACCAACATGTACATTGAAATCTGCTCCAATCACCACTTTCTGTCCCTTGGGTACACTGTTCATCACTTCATCCAACTCACTCCAAAAATCTTCTTTCTCATCCATTGCACACCCAACTTGTGGGGCATATGCAATAACAACATTCATCATCACACCTCCAATTTCCAGCTTCATAATCATTACTCTGTCTGACACTCTTTTCACCTCCAAAACACTCTTGAACTCATACTAGGAACTCATACTGTTCCTTCAGAATAACCCCTACTCCATTTCTCCTCCTATCCACACCATGATAGAACAATTTGAATCCACCTCCGATCCAC
The DNA here is from genome assembly GCF_900747795.2 of Erpetoichthys calabaricus. Classification (NCBI taxonomy): domain Eukaryota; kingdom Metazoa; phylum Chordata; class Cladistia; order Polypteriformes; family Polypteridae; genus Erpetoichthys; species Erpetoichthys calabaricus. The sequence goes on along the minus strand of NC_041401.2, from coordinate 131,535,762 downwards.
CTGGCCTTACTCCCTTTCCATTTAGTCTCTTCACGCACAAAATATCAACCTTCCTTCTCTCCATCATATCTGCTAACTCTCTTCCCTTACCAGTCATACTGTCAACATTCAAAGTTTCTACCCTCAGTTCCACTCTCTTTACCTTCCTCCTCTTCTCCTGCCTCCTAACACATCTCCCCCTTCTTCTTCTCCTCCTTCTTCTTCTTTGGCCAACAGTAGCCCAATTTCCGCCAGCACTCTGTTGGCTAACAGTACTGGTGGCGGTTGTTGTTAACCCGGGGCTCAACCGATCCGATATGGAAATTTGTATTGTTGTCCACATATTGATTTGGCAAAATTTTACACCGGATGCCCTTCCTGATGTTACCCTCCCCATTTATCCAGGCTTGGGACTGGCATGAAGAAACACACTGGTTTGTGCATCCCCTGTGGCTGTGTTTTTGTGCGTATTGGTAATGATTTGATAAATAAGAGCTAAACCAGGTAACCAAAGTGCCTATGAGCTTAAAGTAATTTTCCATCCTCTGTAGTAAAATATTATTGATGTCAAACGTTAATGTTAAATCTAACAACATAATTGCTATGGATTTTCCTTTATCAGAAGATATCAGAATGGTGTTTACAATATGAGATAGTAATATTTCTGTATTATGACCAGTGCAAAAGCCTGACTGTAATTTCTCAAATAAATTGTGATGTGTAAGGTGAGAGTGAAGCTGTGTGGCAACTACTTTTTCCAAGTATTTTAGAGAGAAAGGGTAAATATGAAACAGATGTACAATTATTAAGTGTATGTGGGTCTAGCTCTGGCTTTTTAAGTAATGATCTGATAACTGGCACTTTATGATCATCAGCGCTATTCAGTAATGCTAATAATGGGTACTGCCAGAACATCTATTGAGCTTTTTACTTTTTATACAAGAAATGACTTCATAGTCCAAACTAGAAAAAAAAGTTTTGAATCAATCCTCAAAGCAAGAATTAGATTTTTTCCAATTTCAAATAGTATAGGAAATCAGTTACCCACTGACTTATTAAAGGTGGGTTGTGATTCTTCCAGTTAAGCAAGATAAGTCTACTTACTAGTAGGGTGGTATAGCCTATTACAATCAATTTGCTGCTCTCTACTTTAAGCCCCTCTGGGAGTACCAAATGCAGCTGTTAATTGGTTAGGAGTGATTGTGACACCAAAGCTGTTTAGTAAGCATTCAAAGATTTTTGTCCAAAATGTTGTTAATTTGGTGTGCTCTCCCAAAACACATGGCCCACAAATGCTGAAGATAGATTGCAACTCTCACAGATTTAATCTTGCTTTGGATACATTTTGGACAATTTTAAACAAGATAAATGTGATTGATGAAAGATTTTATTTAGAATTATTGAATGTTTTATGCATATAGAGCTAGAGTGTATTCTATGCCTGGCTGCTCCTTTATTGAGATATTAATTGAAAGATCCTTTTCCCACCATACTCTAGGATCTTTGAAGGGAAGATTTTTTTTGTCTATTGTTGAGATGCTGTCCAAGCCTTTATTACTGACCAGTACTTCTTCTGGAACAGAAATGGGTAGGAGGTGTGGAAAATTGGTTTGGTTTCTTTTAGAAAAAAATCTAACTTGAAAGTAGAGGAAACATTACGTTGCTAGAAATTTAAATCTGAAGCACAATTATGAATGAGATGCAAAAACATTGCATACAGTTCTCTAATTATTTTAATCCCAGACGTTTTTCAAAGATTAAATATAGTGAAGGTTTGAGGGGGTTTAAAAAATATCATTATTGTTTAGATGAACACCAGATTACAGCTTCTCTGCCTTGAAATGCATCCTGAATTGGTTCCATAGTCTGAGTGATTGGTGGTCAATTGGATTATTTGTACATTGATGAAAAATAGTATTTACTGGGTCACAATGCAGGGCATATACAGAAGTACAGCAACATTTTATTTGAAATACTGAACAGAATGGTGCAGGTTCATCAATTTGTTTCAAATTCCAGGTCTTTTATAGCTTGTTTATTTAGCACCCAGTAATTAAATTGAAAGTTAGGTAGGTTGACTCCACTTGGGTAGACCATCTGTTCACATGTTGCTTGACTTTTCCATGCTGTTAGCACAGCTGTGTTGAAAAAGATCTTTATATTTACTTGTAATGTTTACCCCTAGATATTTAAACTGTTCTAATGAAATAAACAAATAGATGTCTAGTCTAGTATGGTGTAGGGTGGAGTGGTGGCTTTGAGGCTAGGGAGTTGCACTGGCAATCGGAAGGTTGCCAGTTCGAATCCCGTAAAAATGCAAAAAGTTACTCTACTTTGTTGGGCCCTTGAGCAAGGTCCTTAACCTGCAATTGCTCCGTTCTGGGTATGATGTTAATCTGTACCCAGCCCCTGTAAATAGGCCCTCCAACCTGCAGGGGAAAAACCTGGGGGTTGGTGGCAGAATTGGCACTCCAGCCACCATAAAAAAACTTATATTGGTTCCATTCCATCTGAACTAGTGTGGTGCTGAGGTATCACCCATTGCATGGCTGCACTCAGGTGCAAATCTGGGATTGTCATGTGGTGGGTGTGGCAATGTACTGTATCAGCGTGTGCTTCTAACCTCCTCCTCCTAGTATGGTGTGCTATAGAGTTAATGGGAAAAGCAAACTTTTATTCCAATTGATTTTTAGTCCATATATTTTTTTAAAATTCTTCTAGTTTATTAAGGACTAATGGTAAAGATGTTAGTGGATGTAAACTACACAATACTGTATCATCTGCGTATCGTGATATTTTCTGCTCAAATTCGTCTCTGATAATTCCCTTTGTCTCCAATATATTTTGAAAATGAATGGCCAATGGTTGCAAAAAGCAGTGGTGATAAAGGGCATCTTTCTTGAGTACCATGTTCCACTTTGAAGTAGTTTGAGTTTATGTTGTTATTATAGACTGTGCCTTCTGGACTGGTATAAAGTAATTTTATTAATGCAAATATATTTGGTCCAAACCATGTCAAAGGCTTTTTCTGCAACCAAAGATTTCTGGTGTGTTAGATTTTATGGGTTAGTGTATTATGTTAAACAATCATGGAAGGTTAAAAGCTAATTGTCTGCCGTAAATAAATCTAGTTTGTTTTTTGATATTACAAAAGGAAGCATTTTTTCAATCCTTTGTGGAAATATATCCAAAAAAAGAAGAAACTCTACAAATATAAAGTTTTGGGGACCATCCCCATATATTGTCCTATGGACAAATAAAGCAAAAAATGCGAAATAAATGATCAAAAGTACTGTTAGGTAACATCTGACAAAGTTTATGGCACAAAATGGTGTTTAAATACAGAAATGAATTATGAGAACAGGAAATGGTTGGCAGGAAGTGACACTGAATGCAGGAGTCGGAAACAGCATCATTTTGGTGGAACCGGAAGTGAAGTCAGTTGTGATGGCTGGATGTGATGTCATATCGAATCGCTGGATGTGACATCATGGTGGCCATTTTGGAACCCGGAAGTAGAGGAAATTATTATTCCTCAGTTTTTCTGTTGAGAGAAGAGATTCAGGTAAGTACCACGTGACAATCCTTTATCTCGTGATATTTCACTCACCTTTAGGCTTTTTGACTGCTTCCTAATCGCACGTGTGTGACACCTTCTAGCTTAACTTTGGAGAGTATCTTAGTATCATTATTCAGAAGTGAAACTGGTCTGTATATCACATTGTAATAAGCCCTTAACAGTAATTAATGCTTCGTGAAATGTTTTAGGACATAGCGGGTAGGACAATGACTGACTGAAACGTTTTATGTAGAATTTTATTGTCTCTAGCTTTTATAAATGTTGCTAATAATAGCAGAACTAATTTATTTTTTTTTTTTTTATCAAGTTCTACTGGGTAGCCATCAGGGCTTGCTGCTTTCACACTTTAGAGTTTATAGTATCCAGTAGTTCTGAGAGTGTCAGAGGTGATGTACTTGGAGATCAGAATCAGTAGGAGAATAAAACCAGAGCAAGCAGCACCAAGGATAAAGTGGTGGAGAATTAAAGGGGTAGGTCTTAGGAACAGGTTTAGGGAGAAAGTCTTAAATGAAGTGCAGTCTTTTAAGAGTGCGGAGTAATGGTGGGAAAAGAATAGCAACATTGTATTAAGAGTAGGTGAAGAGGAGTTTGGTACAGCAACAGGAAGGAGTCCACTGGGGACAAAGAGACATGGTGGTAGAACAGAGAGGTGCAGGAAATGATAAAGTGAAAGGGTACCAATCAGGGAAGAAAAATGGCAGAAAAACAAGGAGGCAAAGAGATCTGTGGTAAGAGCCAAGGCACAAATATTGGAGTAGGTGAAGACAAATTTTGGGGGAGGTGAAGACTAGGACTAAGCCTGGAAAGAATTTTAGTCACATAAATCAGATGACAGATGAGATAGGTGTGGTCTTGAGTGAGCATGATAGGATCAAGAATAGATGGAAGAGGTACAGAAAAGCTTTTGAATGAAGAAGATTCAAGGGTAGTATTTGGGGATAGAGTACCAAATGAAGGGCTAATACCAAAAATAAGGAGAGAGGAAGTAAAGGAGGCACTGAAAAAATGAAAACTGGGAACACAATAAGACTGGATGAAATACCAGAATGATTGTGGAAGAGTTTAGGAGAAAAGGGACTAAATGTGTTGTAGGATCTAATGCAGAAGATCTATGAAAAGGAGAGAATACTAGAAGAGTGGAGGTACTGTGTGTTTGTATCCATTTATAAGAAGAGCATGATATTCAGGATAGTGGAAATTATATAGGGATAAAACTAATGTCACACACAATGAAAATTTGGGCAAGGGCTATACAGAAGAGGCATGGAAAGGAGACCACCATGGGAGAGGTGCATGTGGTGATGTGGTCTTTGCATTGAAACAGCTGATAGGGAAGTATCAAGAAAAACACAAAGGATGCATATGAAGTTTATTGATATGAAGAAGACTTATAATAGAGTGCCCTGTCAATTGGTCTAGAGGTGCATGAGAGAGAAAAGAGTACCAAACAGGAATATGAGGATTGTCAGGGATATATATGAAAGAGTGTTAAAAGCAGTGTTGGGGTAACAGACAAGACCCCAGTTAGAGTAGGTCTGCACCAAGGATCTTCTTTGAGTCCTTTCCTCTTTGATCTGCTTATGGATGTATTGAGTCATGGGATAAAAGACCAATTTCCTTGGTGCATGCTTTTTGCTGATACCATTCTGTTGTGTAGCACCAGAAAACAAGTAGTGGAGAGGAAGTTGGAAGATTGGAGAAGAGCTTTGGAAGATAGAGTGTTGATGATAAATAGGAAGAAGAATACAGTATATGAAGTTTAATGATGATCAGATTTTAGAAGTTAGCCTACAGGTAGAGCTATTGAAAAGAGTCAACAAATTTAAATATCTAGAATCATTGGTAGACCAAAATGGAAACCTAGATGCAGAGATAACCCACAGGGTGCAATATGCATGGAACAATCGGAAGATTGTATCAGGAGTATTGCGTGATGGAAGAAGGTTGAAGGTAAGGTTTTTAAGACAGTCATAAGACCAACAGTGATGTATGGAGTTGAGACATGGGCAGTAAAGGGAGTATAAGAGAAGAAGTTAGATGTGTCAGAAATGAAAATGTTGAGATGGATCTTTGGAGTTTTAAGAAACAACAGAACAAGAAATTGAAAAAGTCGGATAGATAACTAAGGGAGTGCAGGAAAGTAGGTTGAAGTGTATCGACATGTGATGAGGAGATATACTGAAATTGTGGGCAAAAGAGTGATGGGAATAGAGGTACAGGGGAAGAAAAAGTGGAGGAGGACAAAGCAGAGGCAGATGGATAAAGTAAAAGAAGATCTGAAGGAAAAGACTTTGACAGAGGAGGAGGTGCATGACCCAGCTGCATGGGGAGGGTTAATCAAGCACATCGATCCCTCTAGAAGAAGAAGAATTTCTTTCATTTTTTACATGGGGGCATTTACAATATCATTATTATACACTAAAATTAATTTCAAAGAAACTCTATATTCATATATATATCCATCCATCCATCCATCCATCCTCTTCTGCTTATCCGAGGTTGGGTCGCGGGGGCAGCAGCTTGAGCAGAAATGCCCAGACTTCCCTCTCCCCGGCCACTTCTTCTAGCTCTTCCAGGAGAATCCCAAGGCGTTCCCAGGGCAGCCGAGAGACATAGTCCCTCCAGCGTGTCCTGGGTCTTCCCCGGGGCCTCCTCCTGGTTAGACGTGCCTGGAACACCTCACCAGGGAGGCGTCCAGTAGGCATCCTAATCAGATGCCCAAGCCATCTCATCTGACTCCTCTCGATGCAGAGGAGCAGCGGCTCTACTCTGAGCCCCTCCCGAATGACTGAGCTTCTCACCCTATCTTTAAGGGAAAGCCCAGACACCCTGCGGAGGAAACTCATTTCAGCCGCTTGTATTCACGATTTCGTTCTTTCGGTCACTACCCATAACTCATGACCATAGGTAAGGGTAGGAACATAGATCGACTGGTAAATTGAGAGCTTCACATTGTGGCTCAGCTCCTTTTTCACCACGACAGACCGATGCAGAGCCCGTATTACTGCGGATGCCGCACCAATCCGCCTGTCGATCTCACGCTCCATTCTTCCCTCACTTGTGAACAAGACCCCGAGATACTTGAACTCCTCCATTTGGGGCAGGATCTCGCTACCAACCCTAAGAGGGCACTCCACCCTTTTCCGGCTGAGGACCATGGTCTCGGATTTGGAAGTGCTGATTCCCATCCCAGCCGCTTCACACTCGGCTGCGAACTGATCCAGAGAGAGCTGAAGATCACGGCCTGATGAAGCAAACAGGACAACATCATCTGCAAAAAGCAGTGACCCAATCCTGAGTCCACCAAACCGGACCCCCTCAATGCCCTGGCTGCGCCTAGAAATTCTGTCCATAAAAGTTATGAACAGAATCAGTGACAAAGGGCAGCCCTGGCGGAGTCCAACTCTCACTGGAAACGGGTTCGACTTACTGCCGGCAATGTGGACCAAGCTCTGGCACCGATCGTACAGGGACCGAACAGCCCTTATCAGGGGGTCCGGTACCCCATACTCTCGGAGTACCCCCCACAGGATTCCCCGAGGGACACGGTTGAATGCCTTTTCCAAGTCCACAAAATACATGTAGACTGGTTGGGCAAACTCCCATGCACCCTCCAGGACCCTGCTAAGGGTGTAGAGCTGGTCCACTGTTCCGAGACCAGGACGAAAACCACACTGTTCCTCCTGAATCCGAGGCTCAACTATCTGACGAACCCTCCTCTCCAGGACCACCGAATAGACTTTTCCAGGGAGGCTGAGGAGTGTGATCCCTCTGTAGTTGGAACACACCCTCTGGTCCCCTTTCTTAAAGAGGGGGACCACTACCCCGGTCTGCCAATCCAGAGGCACTGTCCCTGATATCCATGCGATGTTGCAGAGGCGTGTCAACCAAGACAGTCCTACAACATCCAGAGCCTTGAGGAACTCCGGGCGTATCTCATCCACCCCCAGGGCTCTGCCACCAAGGAGTTTTTTGACCACCTCGGTGACCTCTGGAGCCAGCCCCCATGGGGCTCGGCCGGGCACAGCCCGAAGAGGCAACGTGGGTCCCCCTTCCCATGGGCTCACCACCTATGGGAGGGGCCAAGGAGGTCGGGTGCAGTGTGAGTTGGGTGGTGGCCGAATGCGGGACCTTGGCGGTCCGATCCTCAGCTACAGAAGCTGGCTCTTGGGACATAGAATGTTACCTCTCTGAAGGGGAAGGAGCCTGAGCTAGTGCACGAGGTTGAGAGGTTCCGGCTAGATATAGTCGGGCTCACCTCGACGCACAGCTTGGACTCTGGAACCAATCTCCTTGAGAGGGGCTGGACTCTCTACCACTCTGGAGTTGCCCCTGGTGAGAGGCGCAGAGCGGGTATGGGTATACTTATTGCCCCCCGACTTGGAGCCTGTTCATTGGGGTTTACCCCGGTGGACGAGAGGGTAGCCTCCCTCCGCCTTCGGGTGCGGGGACGGGTTCTAACTGTTGTCTGTGCGTATGCACTGAACAGCAGTTCGGAGTACCCACCCTTTTTGGAGTCCCTGGAGGGGGAGCTAGAGGGCATACCTTCTGGGGACTCCCTCGTTCTGCTGGGAGACTTCAATGCTCACGTGGGCAATGACAGTGAGACCTGGAAGGGCGTGATTGGGAGGAATGGCCCCCCCGATCTGAACCTGAGCGGTGTTTTGTTATTGGACTTCTGTGCTCGTCACGGATTGTCCATAACGAACACCATGTTCAAGCATAGGGGTGTTCATATGTGCACTTGGCACCAGGACACCCTAGGTCTCAGTTCGATGATCGACTTTGTGGTTGTGTCATCGGACTTGCGGCCACATGTCTTGGACACTCGGGTGAAGAGAGGGGCGGAGCTGTCAACTGATCACCACCTGGTGGTGAGTTGGCTTCGATGGTGGGGGAGGATGCTGGTCAGGCCTGGTAGGCCCAAACGTGTTGTGAGGGTCTGCTGGGAACGTCTGGCAGAGCCCCCTGTCAGAAGTAGCTTCAACTCCCACCTACGGCAGAACTTTGACCACATCCCGAGGGAGGTGGGGGACATTGAGTCCGAATGGGCCATGTTCCGTGCCTCTATTGTTGAGGCAGCTGACCGGAGCTTTGGCCGTAAGGTGGTTGGTGCCTGTCATGGTGGAAATCCCCGAATTATATATACCTACATTTTATTAAACTTTTATCTGTAAGTTTTTATATTTCTTTTCCTTAATATTATATGAGTGGGACCTCAATATTTTTCCCATGGGCCTCCAATGTATTAGTTACACCAGTGACTAATTCTGTTAAACAAAGACGGATCAGTTGTTACTGTTGTCTCACAATATAAATCTGCATAGTCCAATATTAACTCAACCTAAAACAAAATTGCGATGCAGCTCAAAAAGCTTAGGAGTGTGTAAATGCATTACCAAATGTGGTTTTGTCATTCTGTCTCTTGTTTATAATGGACAAGCTAGACCAAGGGGACTCAGTTATAGTTAGTGAATGTCCACTCAATACTGAGGTTTCGACACTGTGTCAAGATTTCGAAGCACTGGAACTCAACGCACAGCTTCGAGGCTTGTTTCAAATGCGCCCGTCACGTGATTTTGAGGCACGCTAGCGTAATGACGTCATTGATATCTGCGCGGTCAGCAGCCGATTTGGTCACTCGCTCGTCTGCCGAACTGCTTTGGCTCAAAGCATAAAGGCAGTTGTCCCTGCTGCAGCAGTAAGGTGTGCTGATGTGAGTTCAAATCCTAATTGGGGCTCGCATATGGTTCTTGCCTAAAGTTAAAATAAGGACTTTGTGAAAAACAGTTATGTAGTACTTGTCTGTAAGTTAACAAATATATTTTGTAGACATTATGAATGATTTACATGGGGCACCTTTTTCCTTGGTGTGGAATGCGTAAGGGGAAGGCACGGTGGCGCAGTGGGTAGCGCTGTTGCCTCGCAGTTGGGAGATCTGGGGACCTGGGTTCGCTTCCCGGGTCCTCCCTGCGTGGAGTTTGCATGTTCTCCCCGTGTCTGCGTGGGTTTCCTCCGGGCACTCCGGTTTCCTCCCACAGTCCAAAGACATGCAGGTTAGGTGGATTGGCGATTCTAAATTGGCCCTAGTGTGTGCTTGGTGTGTGGGTGTGTTTGTGTGTGTCCTGCGGTGGGTTGGCGCCCTGCCCAGGATTGGTTCCTGCCTTGTTGGCTGGGATTGGCTCCAGCAGACCCCGTGACCCTGTGTTCGGATTCAGCGGGTTGGAAAATGGATGGATGGATGGATTTTACGTAAGGTAGCACGTATTATAACAATCCAGAATCTATTCTTCCCCATGTCAATCATATCAGAGCGGCTAAGAAATGCTTCACTAAAGCCTACGTGGTCATTACACCAGTATATGCTCAAGACACTCCTCATTAAACGTTTTTACTATTCAGTGATTCCCAGATCTGTAGCTAATATGTATTATTGATTTCCAAAAAGCAATGTGAGTAAAAGCGTGTGCTGCATAACTAATCACAACTGTCTTTAAAACAGAATCAGCACCATGAATAGTGTCTTCTGCAATTTTAGGAAAGCCTCGGGATTTCTGCGTTAATGAGAAAAAAGTTGTAAAGAAACTTTGAGAATTCATCCGGAGGTGGACATAAAGATCACTCAAGTACTGACAAGAATGAACAGCTGGATACACACATCTGGAGCCAAACTTTCAAAAAAGCATGTGACTTTGTCAGCCACATCCTTTCCTTGTGAATGCATCTTATCAAAAGCTGCGGTGGGGAGTAAATAAGTAATTTTCTGAACTGCAGCAAAACAGAGTAAATCATTGATGTAAATAGAATCATTGAAAGACTAAGTTTTTGTCTTTTCTGTATTCTGAAACCATTTCCAGTTACACAATCCCCTGCAGTCACTGACACGTTTAATGTTCCCTGCTCCTTAACCTGTCTTGTTACCCAAAGCATCAACACTGAGTTTCATTCAAGGCTTTACCGTCTTTCCTTTCATACACATAAAATAAAACACATTTTTCCTCTACATATGTGTCCAATAATAATAATAGTAAACTGGCAGGTGAGACAGAATGACAAGTTTGACTTGTCTCCCATTACATGAGCTCGTCTGCTGCCCCTCAGTTGCGCTGGCACACGTTACACTGGGGGCAAATGCAATGGAGAATACCGACAATGTACACCTTCAGAAATGGAATAAATCGACTGTATAAGTAGAACATTTCAGATAAACGATGAGTTTTGTTAATCACAAACAATGCAACATAACTATTATACAGTATGTGTTGTTAGTTTTTCATTTATTCTCACCAAACGTTATATATCTACATGGGAAATGAATATGGATAATATGTTTATAATCAATCTCATTAAAATACACTGTCAAAATATATTAATGAGCAAACTGAGACATATTGGCCTTTAGGAAATATAAAAAAGTGTGTGTGCTGTCACTTAGGACAGAATGCATTGTTAATGTCACACACTCTCTACTGACACGATGTCACGAAAAAAAAAGAAACAGCACAGTCCATGCAAACTTATATACTCCTTGATTTTTGACCTTATGATTAATTGTCAATATCAAATAAATAAAGTCATTTTAAAGATGACAAGTCTGTTATAGTCAGTTCAATTAACGCTCCTTTTAAAAAGGTTGCATATACAGAATATAAAACAGAATCTCAATGAAGCGGGACTTGCGAGTAGTAATGAATAATATGTGACAGTGAGAAATTATAATTCCTAATAACGGGAACAAGTAAAAACTACGACTTCCTAAAACGGACACTGTAAACGTAAGCATTTCAATAAATAATTTAGGAGGCTTGTATGTGCATTTCAATATCGATTTAAGAACAAGGTAGGCCACCTGTTATACTATAAACGATAGCTCAAGCAGCACTTAACAGTAAATAGTCTAACAGGACAATGACTGACAGAAATGATGAGGCCACGCGGCCGACAATGAAGGTTCTCACTGTTTTTCTGCATGTTTAGAAGGTGTTGATTGGTTGAAACTGTTAATAGCAAATTGTCCCAAGTTGGGAGTGCTGTAAAGCGATCAGAAACAAAAAGACACATTTCAGCATCTTGGACAGTAGTTTGTTTTTCTACAATACCAATTCAGTACGACACCAGGGTCTCCAAACACACAAGTGTGAAGTTTATTACGTTTTACAGTGAAACTCTTTACATACACAATATAATTAGGAACGTGTACCCCCTGGCCGACTATGGCAGCCCAACCTCTCCTCGATAGCTTGATTCGCTCGCTATCCGTCCAAGTTGGAAATTTTTATTAAATGGAGGAATTGAAAAAAAAACTTTTCACAAGAGGAGGAACAATGACGTGAACCCCTGGTGTTTTTACTGAGAGACATCTGCAATACCATTGAGCCACCTAATCAGGATAATTAATGAGCTCCGCACAACTGAACTACTACTGTTCTTACTGCAGTGGATGTAGGCAATACTGTATATGTTGTTTGACATATGCACGTTAACTTGGTTTAATTGACACGAGAGTATCATTGTTGTATTCTCCTAATGAAGACAAAAAAATTATATTTATAGATGCATACTATATGACATATGGTTTTGAAGAAAATTAACCATTGCATAAAAAGGTTGCACGAATTACCTAATCTTTTTATATATATACTAGGGGGCTTTGCCCCCTGCTCGCTTCGTTCTCCAACCCCCGTGTTTGGTTTTCCGGATATGCACTTTTAAGATTTTTTTTTCTTTGAATTGTTCCTATTTCATTAGTTTCACTTTTATTTCAGAACTTCTGTAAAAACAATATTTGTAATCTTGCGAGTCCCCAATATGCTGAATCTTTTTAATGAGGTCAGGATAGGTTTCTTTGTTTGGAATTTCAGCACAGACGAAACGATCTACATCATCAGCAGTTAATAATTTTTTTTTACAAAGTAAAAAAGTAAGTAGAGTTCTGCATTGGACTCCTGTCTGTAAAGTCATGCTGTTTTCCTCTCGCAGTTCCAAAAGTACATGGGGTTACCAAGGTGATACCCCAGCTTTTGTCTAGGTTTTTGTACAAGGGCTAGACAGAACGTTTTTGACTCCTGGGGTAAATGTAGCTTTTTAAATAAGCAGACAGATAAATATATATACATGAACAAAGTAACCAATAAATGCATGTGCGGTAAACTCCGTTTTTGAAATTTTCAAGATTCTTTATTTGTCACATGCATAGTTATACAGGACAACATGCAATGAAATGCATCCTGATCCGCTTATCAAAAACTGTGCAAAGTTAGAAGAATATCAGTTAAATTAACAAAAAGTCATAGATTGAAAGATAACAGTATAGTAGAACATAATAAATAAGTAAAATTATGTGAATAAAGTAGAATTAAGTGTTAAGGTGTAATAGTGTAGTAATTATTGTGCAAAACCAAAGTTAGACTGGTGCATAGTTAAATGAGGCAGTTTGTTTGTTTGCGCTACTGCGATCTTTACTTCCTTTTTTTATATTTTATAATTTTCCTACTTTCATATCCTGTAACTTTCTCCACATGTGTATAGTGCCGTTTTTTTTTTTTTTTTTTTTGCCTTTCTAATTTCACTGGTTTCATAGTCTCTAACCTGCTCTGCATGTGTTTAGCGCCAACGTTTGTAAACGTCATTATGAAGTTCTTCTTTGTCATTTTACTCATTGTCTTTTAATTCTGAGTCATACAGTACAATACATAGAACAGAATAAATCCTCAATACAATATAAAAATGAAAATTCTAGAAGTACGGAGTAGAATTTCACATTAGATGATATCACATAATATGATTTGGATTTGTTTTAAGTCCTGGAGACCTCATTCATCATGCTGCCTCCCCCATTTTGCCATTCCACATCTGAAAAAGCGCTAATCCGATGAAAGGACCCCTCATTCCCACGTCCCCATTCATCAGGGATGACTTTACCTTAGGTAGGCAATCTACAATTTAAAGAGATTGTTATTTTCTTGTGAATTGTTACATATGCATTATTTTCACTTTTACTTTAAAAACTTTTGTAAAAACAATACTTGTCCTTTATTTTCGGCCACGTGCCTGGTTACATCTTTTTCTTCCCAGACGTATAATACTGCTTGTGTTGTGAAGGGAGTTGCGGCTGAACGTACGCTAAGGATATGCCTTTGGATCATTTGCTGTCTTTTTGCTGCTTGCTAGCTGCCTCTTCTGCCTGTCGCATGTCATTGTTTTAAGGGCTGGGAACACATGATGCTTGCCTGCCAAAAGCAATCCAACAACTGCTAGCTTAGAGGTCTGTTGACTTGTTTTAAATAATGGCTCACTGCCTGGTCTCGTGTGATGTTGTTAAAGTAATACCTGTCTTTTATTACTGGCCCCGAGGTTGTTTGAATTCTATCTTACAGGATGTATAACGCTGCTCGCGTTTGTAATGGGGATGGGGGGGTGGGTGGGGGGGGGGGGGGTTGATTATAGCTGCTGTCGCGCTGCCCTTCGATCTTTTTAAAGCCTGTACAGCCTCTGTCCTTTTTGCTACGGCCCTGGGACAATCTCTTGGGACCAAGTCTCATGTTTATGGTCCCCGCCAGACACACCGTGGAAAGTCTCCTTGGTCTTGCGGGTCTTTTAAATGTCTTTCGAGATTATCACGTATCGTAGCCTTGCATTTGCTTTCCATTCTAGGATTGCCTTTTATATATAGAGAGAAAGTTGATATATGAAAATATATATTTTGACACTATGTATCAGACAAAGGAAATCACAGCAATCCACAATAACAATAATGAATTTTCATCAACTACCTGAATTGTCATTTCAGGCCGTCACTTAACTATATCAACTGAAGTGTGCAGTGTCAATATGAATTACAAAACTTTAACTAGAGAGTTAAGTGTCAGATAGACTCTCAAAAATATAGAGGTCAATGCCTTTGAGTGTGTTGAGGCTTCACAAAGCCTCCTTTAACTGCTTATGTCTGCTCAGTGCTTCGACAGCCTTGATGATTCAGTAACCAGTACGCATGTCTGCTCGGTGTTCTGAACCACCTGTTATGATGCAATCTCTGTGCACATTTCTGCTTGATGCTTCGAACTGTGTGTCATCCCAGTACGCATGTCTGCTCGGTGCTTTGAAGCGCATGTCCCTATACGTGTGTCATGATGCAATCCCAGTGCACATGTCTGCTGGATGCTTAAAAGCGTGTGTCAACCCAGTACAGATCTGCTCGGTGCTTCGAAGCGTTTGTCATGATGCAATCCCAGTGCGCATGTCTGCTCGATGCTTCGAAGCGCGTGTCAACCCAGTATGCTTGTCTGCTCGGTGCTTCGAAGTGCGTGTCATGATGCAGTCCCAGTGCGCATGTCTGCTTGGTGCTTCAAACCAAGCTTGGTGATTCCAGTGCGAATGTCTGCTTAGTGCTTCGAATCATTATTCATCGAGCTCCCGTTTGAAGTATATATGGCATCTGCAGAGTTCAAAAACTTGACAGAATTGCCAGTCGAAATGAATGTTTGTGGGTGATCAATATATTTTAATTGATTGTGCCCGATAATACTTAGTGGCAAAAAATAAAACTATAAATTATATATCATACAAATACCGACTTGTAGAATGCATAATGCTGCAAAGAAGAGCTTTAGTAATAAGGGTGACAACACCTCTCTCATTATAATACTCTCATAAATATTCATTCTTCGCCTTGTGCAATGTTTTCATGCAACACTGAACGTACGTCATATAGTATACATCTATATATAATTGTTTTCGTCTTCATTACATACATTATATACATTCACTCTGCTAAAAACAGTAGTTGTGCAGCGGTAGCATTGCTGCCCCTTAATAAGGCATGCGTGGGTTCGGGTCCCAAGTCCACCCAGTGTGAATTGTTACCCAAAAGAGTCTGGTTTTCTTTTTTTTCATTTAACAGCAAATTCCACCATGGACCGATTGCGAGCAAGGGAGTTACCGAAATGGGTTTGGATTTCCATAGGTGGCCATGTTGCACATACCCCTAGTAAAGATATATTAAACGTGTGTATATATAATATATCAATGGGCATCTTGTTTTATGTTTATAACAAAACAAATTATTTGAGTGACGATTTCAACTGTTATTGTAGTTGTTGATGGTGGGTTTAGCAGTTTAAATTTTAAAATATTAAATCAATCAGGTGGAATGTGTTCTTACTTTGAGTGTGTGTGTGTGTGTGGGAGGGGGCTACACGGCAAATGTGTAGACTGGACAACTATCATTTGTGTTTTAGGAAATGTTTTATTATTACACTGTGCTGTAACTAAGACAACTTTTTACTGATCGCCTATCCGGACCTTGAAGATGTGTTCACAAGGGAGGGATGCTGCTGGTAAAGGCAAATGCTTTTTCGACAGGAGGTCCAGATGTGTTTATCCCGCTGCTTTTTGTTGCCTCAGCACTCAAGAGGATCTTTAATGCCGACCTTGATACATGCAATGCTCACTTGATTCATGCAATGCTCACCTTGGAGTGTCCCGTGCGTGTGTGTGTCTATGTGCCAGTGTGTGTCAGTGTGCCGGTGACTGATCTGTGCCGTGTCTATCAACCTCTCTGATGTGCTCCGGATTGACACCTTTGAATGTTTGGTGCAGCAGAGCAAACTCATCCTGATCTGCCACAGTGGGTTTGTTATCACCTTATTCAATGGAGGGATTCATAGACGTCAAATGGCAATGAATAGAAGATTAATGTAAGTACGCGAGCTGCCTTATACGCAATATAGTCATCGCATTTTGATGGCAATTCTAAGTGGGGATGATTCCCGAACAGATCTCTTATGCGATCCTTCCACAGGATCTCTCAAAATTATTTAGTTCAAATTGGTTATAAAGATTTCACTCCTGATCGTTTTTTTAAAATATTATTAATTTTGATAAGTCCTTAATTCGAATCGAACTCGGGCTTGTACTACGCTCAGAACTTGGAAAGCAACCACCTTAGTCAGTTGAGCCACTGACGTCGTCTTGTCTTTGTCGCGAACTCGTTACTTTTGTGCTCCACAATACATAAATAAATGAAATATCTCAATGCTTAATCGAATAATAACATCTGTGATTTAAGGATTTCATCTTTTCTTTCTTAAATGTGCTTACCTATATCATGGCAAAGTCCAGGGATAAACCTTTATTTTCCGTCTACTCCGTTTTAATTAAATCAGAAGAAAGAAAGCATTTAAGGCTATTAAATGTGATCTCAAGAAAAGATGAGGGTTAATTACAATACTAATAGCAGGAGCGATTATAATGATACAGTGCAAAAGTAAATATTCATTGAAAGAGCCGGGGATCCATGAGTGAGGCGTCTTATTTTGTTTAACTCTTGCTATCGTATAGTGCATTCTGCCTGTCGGCGTTAGTTATACAGTATATATTTTTTAGACATCAGACGCTAGAAGCTGCTGACGAACCCTTCTCTTCGTTGTCAGTCTGTAGCAGCGAAAAAGTAAACGCAATAAGAGTTTTAACAGAGGTCATTGAAGTGGATCATGAGTTTGTGTAACGTTAATGAAAATGGCCAGGAGGTGTCACTAGAGAGGTGTGTCAAATGCTTCGAAGCTTCGAAACGATTTCCGACACAATTGCTTCAAACGTGTTGATTCTTCGTGAGGCTTCACTCCGCCCATCACTAGGCTGCATACCTGAAAATCAAACTTTTTTTCCTTTGCCCTTTTAAGAACTAGGTGGGTGTGGACAACCAAGCTTAAACCCGCCTGTTCAGCGCCCTACCACCTGAGACACATCCGGAGCTAGAGAAACTGGACGCAATACCATTTTCACAATTAAAGGGGAAGACACTTTATAAAAACGCAAATCATGAGGGACCCTACAACTAAGATAAGATATTTTCATGTGTTGTATTAAAATTATATAAGCTTTCAATTTTGCAACATTTTCATTTTTAATATATATATATATATATATATATTTTTTTTCAGTATGTTTGGAATATTAATTGACCGGAAGACTAGATGGAAGGTTCCAGTCACCAGGGCGACCCGATAAACAATCAACGAAGCGCAGTAGGTACTTCAAGAGGTAAGACAAATATATGAATTGTTTACTTTAAACTAAAAAGTTGACTTAAATAAGGGATAAATTGTTGTACTTCTTTATTTATAATTTATGGAAATTAACTCACACTACTTGAATCAGCTAGTTAAGGTTGTTTACGAACAGCTATTTATGTATTCACTTAGTTTGCAATATTTTCTTATATGGTTAAATAGGTTTCTTAGAATGGCGAAACTTTGACGTTTTAATGCACTGGAATCTTATAAATGTTATACAGTTGTATTCTTGTATCTGTTCTGCCGAATTTGCTTTTAAATTCAGTCAGTTTTATACTGGCATTCTTAGTTACCACTCCAACTTCATGTTTGGTACATATTGATGTTTATGTTTTTGAGATGTACGTACCTAACATATTTTACAAGATTTTAGTTACAATGTTCTTAATAAAGTTTATATAATAGTTAAGTATCATTCTTAGCGTTCTGCTTATACAGCAAAGAGAAATGGCAAAGTAATGTGGTTACTTTAAAACAATGTGTTATAAATCCGTTTGGACACACAAATGTCTGAAAGCTTTATTTTTTATTTTATTTGTTTGTCTGGTATCTTTATGGTAATACTGTAATTTCCTGCTGACTCTATTCTATAAACAAGAACAGAATATGTCGGTAGCAAATATCCACCTATCCATCTATTTTCTGAACCAGTTCCAGTACAGGGCAGTAGGCAGCAATGAGCCATTTCAGAATGAAATCGGCTCTCAGAAGAAACTGCAGGCCTCATGCACATTTAAACCAATGAGGGCAACTTTTTAATGCACTATACCTGAAAACCTGCATTTAGACTGTGTGAAAAGTAGAATCACATAATTATAATTAAAACATGCAGAATCCACACAGAAGTTATTGTATTTAAGGCGTTCATGTTCAATGAGACAACATTTGGTATGCTGCAGTCAAGGTGCCTTACATCTTGAACAGTAAATGGTATTTTCAAACCAATCAATCAATTGAAGTAAGATGTGTTGTTTTTAATCTGAATCATGTTAATATGATCTGCATTTCTTCCATCTGAAATAATTTTATGAATCTTGTTTTGGCTTCCTGAAATACTACTGTAAAGAAATATTGTAGCCAGGTTTCCAAGCAGTGATGCAATGCTTTATTTCATGTTTGTTCAGTTCTTGGAGAGTTACATTGGTTACAGGTCTTATTTTGAAACAAAGTCTTAATATTAATCTTGCTACTAATTTATTGACCTTGTTTTATTTAAATTCACTTGCTTCTTGTGAATTTTAAGTTCTGTGACATTTTTCATATTTTTGTGTAATTATTAATGCATATCTTATAATAACAATTTGAAGAAAAAAAAGTTGTAGAACCGAATCTTCCCCAGTCTTTTTATTTGTTTTTTTTCTGTACTATTGGCACAAACAGTTAAGTATCAATTGTAATTAATCTGTGCATACATAGTAAACAACTAATGAACAATATTAGTTAACAATTGTTTAATAATAATTGAATAAATCTAACATTAATTCACTTTTTTGAATTTCTTTCATTTTAGCATTTGCTTTCTTTTATTACCATTTAAAATGAATACAACAGACTTGGTATCAAAATCAGAAGATGGCACACCTTCTCATAATTTTCACAATGAAATGCCCTCGCAGAACACTTGGACAGATGAAGAAACTGAAGGTAAGAGAAATTCAGTTTCTGTAATAAAGTGTGTACATTATAAATAAGAGAGCACACTTTTTCATAGTTATGCTCACCTATTCCACATTAAGTTTCAGTAAGCATATAACTTACCATGTTTTGGCAATGAACACACACAAGTCTGCATTTTCAATGACCCATCTATTCTGGTGCAATGCAGGAACAAATCCTGGATTATGTACAGGTTACATTTTCATTATTCTCTTAAAAATCAAAACAATCAGTAACTGGTAAACAATAAAATATTTGTGTATACTATGATTAAGCAAAAATGATTTTAATAAATTCAGTCCTTCAAACACTCTGGGAAGAATTCTTGCAAGCTCTTGCTTCTTTGTTTTCTGTCTTAGAAATTTTTAAGAGTGCACAGCTAGCTCTCTTTCAGTCCCATTACAACTTTATCTGGATTTTAGGTGCGTCTATTACAAAAAATGTAATTTGTCATTTAAAGTGATTTTTGTCTTCGGGCTTCTTGTGTGTTTTACTTCATAGTTCTTTTGCCATAATCAGTTTTTGGTTAGTTTTAGATACTATGCAGTTGATCTCTAGTTTTATTCTGTATTAATTTGGTGTAATGTGGTATTAATAGTAGACTCAATGGAATCAAGGTGTTCATGCTCATAGGCTGTAAAGATAGATACTTTATTAATCCCAAGGGGAAATTCACATACTCCAGCAGCAGCATACTAATAAAGAAAATATTAAATTAAAGAGTGATAACAATGCAGGTATATAGACAGACAATAACTTTTAATAATGTTAATGTTTACCCCCCCGGGTGGTATTGAAGAGTTGCATAGTGTAGGGGAGGAACGATCTCCTCAGTCTGTCAGTGGAGCACGACTAAATTATCATCCACCATCCAATGCTCTCCTTCTCAGGGGTGGGGTTTGATTTGTCTTTAATTTGTTTGGTTATAAATTGATCTATTTGTATGGAATGATTACAATAAAATTAATAAAATAAAGATTAAAAAAAAATAATAATAAATTATAATCCACCCTGTGTACATGGTTGTTTGAGAGTAATCTGATCACAGTTACATTTTTGGTTAATTTTCACAGCAGTATTCTGAAATGTAGGTCTAATAATTCCAGTTTTCACACATCTGTCTAGAAATGCATTACTTTATCGACAATAAAGCAATATTCATAGTGGCCACAGTTTTCATTCTTATTCTTTTTTTTAATACCGTTGGTGTATTTGTGGATTTGCCAAAATGAAAATAGTCTATAGATGCTCTTCTTTGAAGCTTTTAGGAATATTCCTGAGACAGATTCTTGAAACAAAGTAATTGGGACAGCCACATCCAGTTAGACTGTCAAAGGGCCTGAATTTTCTCATAAATTCTTTAATATACCATTTAATTATGAACTTCATTGTTTATTCACATGTATCTCTGCAACCCTTCCCAGACTATCAAATATCAGTGCTTTTTGGGTGTTTGTTTTTTGGGAAAATTCTTTGAATATAAAGTTGAGTTTTTAAGATTAGTTAAATAAACATTTTATATTTATACCGACCCCTAATATACTCGTCACTGAAACGTGTTAGTGTTTCTATTCTCAGACCTGCGTAACTGCTATGAAGGCTGCAGAGCCACAGCCAATTTTGGCAGCCTTATTATGATTTTATCTGATTTCAATTTTCCTTGCACAAGGGTATAATTTTGATGAGAGGGAAATGGGTGGGAATGCAGGGAACTTGCCAGAGCACATGCGTACTATTGCTTCTTTGATTTTAAGAATTATCCATTATACATAAGCTTCAGATTGAAAACTGCCTTGTGGGCATGTTTGCTCCTATGTTTGTGTGAATTTTATTTTTTTTCTCCCAATAAAATTTATGATGACCTTGCCTAAAATGCAAACCAAAAACTAAAAAGCATAAATTCATTCTTAATGTGTAAATGGTAATTGTTGAAACGGGAGCGACATATTCATAATTCTGAAAAGTACAGAGAATGTGTCTCTTGTCTCATCAGTGTTAGGTAATGAAATTTAGTTGAATAGGACGTAATAGTTCTTTCAGTAAAATCTATTGAGCACTGGAAGATTTTATATTGACCACAAAAAGAAAAAAGAGAAATAAATATAATCTAATTTGATAAGTAAGTGAAGACAAGATTAACATTTTGAAATCGTGCTTCTGAGGCCTAGTCTTGAAGAACAACCATGGATTCAGTCTACTCTTCTAATCTATATGATAAGTTATTCTTCCTTGTTTTTAACTGAACTCCTAATGTTTTATTTACCATATTTGCTTTTCAGCAAACAGCAAACAAATGCAATTCAGCCACAAAGTTTCACTTGTTGTTTAAACTTGCATTGCAACTTACTTGATTTAAAACATCTTCTTCTTTCGGCTGCTTCTGTTAGGGGTTGCCACAGCAGATCATCTTCTTCCATATCTTTCTGTCCTCTGCATCTTGTTCTGTTACACCCATCACCTGCATGTCCTCTCTCACAACATCCATAAACCTTCGCTTAGGCCTTCCTCTTTTCCTCTTCCCTGGTAGCTCTATCCTTAGCATCCTTCTCCCAAAATACCCAGCATCTCTCCTCTGCACATGTCCAAACCAACGCAATCTCGCCTCTCTGACTTTGTCTCCCAACTGTCCAACTTGAGCTGACCCACTAATGTACTCATTTCTAACCCTATCCATCCTCGTCATACCCAGTGTAAATCTTAGCATCTTTAATTCTGTTACCTCCAGCTCTGTCTCCTGCTTTCTGGTCAGTGCCACTGTTTCCAACCCATATAACAAAGCTGGTCTCACTACCATCCTGTAGACCTTCCCTTTCACTCTTGGTGATACCCGTCTGTCACAAATTACTCCTGACACTCTTCTCCACCCATTCCACCCAGCCTGCACTCTCTTTTCACCTCTCTTCCACAATCCCCATTACTCTGTACTGTTGATTCCAAGTATTTAAACTCATCCACCTTCGCCAACTCTACTCCCTGCATCCTCACCATTCCACTGACCTCCCTCTCATTTACACACATGTATTCTGTCTTGTTCCTACTGACCTTCATTCCTCTCCTCTCCAGAGCATATCTCCACCTCTCCAACGTCTCCTCAACCTGCTCCCTACTATCGCTACAGATCACAATGTCATCAGCAAACATCATAGTCCACAGGAACTCACGTCTGATCTCGTCTGTCAACCTGTCCATCACCATTGCAAATAAGAAAGGGCTCAGATGTAATCCCACCTCCAATTTGAATGTATCTGTCACTCCTACTGCAGACCTCACCACTGTCACACTTCCCTCGTACATATCCTATACAACTCTTACGTACTTCTCTGCCTCTACCGACTTACTCATACAATACCACAGCTCCTCTCGAGGCACCCTGTCATATGCTTTCTCCAGGTCCACAAAGAAACAATGCAACTCCTTCTGGCCTTCTCTAAACTTCTCCATCAACATCCTCAGAGCAAACATTGCATTTAAAACATTAATAATTGATTTAAAACATAAATAACAATTATGATGTCACTGTTTTGTAGATATATTGCTTGCTGCAACCAGTAACAGCTCAGTTGGGGCTCGGCCGGGCACAGCCCGAAGAGGCAACGTGGGTCCCCCTTCCCATGGGCTCACCACCTATAGGAGGGGCCAAGGAGGTCGGGTGCAGTGTGAGTTGGGTGGTGGCCGAAGGCGGGGACCTTGGTGGTCCGATCCTCGGCTACAGAAGCTGGCTCTTGGGACGTGGAATGTCACCTCTCTGAAGGGGAAGGAGCCTGAGCTAGTGCGCGAAGTTGAGAGGTTCCGGCTAGATATAGTCGGACTCGCCTCGACGCACAGCTTGGACTCTGAAACCAATCTCCTTGAGAGGGGCTGGACTCTGTACCACTCTGGAGTTGCCCCTGGTGAGAGGCGCCAAGCGGGTGTGGGTATACTTATTGCCTCCCAACATGGAGCCTGTACATTGGGGTTTACCCCGGTGGACAAGAGGGTAGCCTCCCTTCGGCTTCGGGTGGGGGAACGGGTCCTAACTGTTGTTTGTGCGTATGCACCGAACAGCAGTTCAGAGTACCCACCCTTTTTGGAGTCCCTGGAGGGGGTGCTAGAGGGCATACCTTCTGGGGACTCCCTCGTTCTGCTGGGAGACTTCAATGCTCACGTGGGCAATGACAGTGAGACCTGGAAGGGCGTGATTGGGAGGAATGGCCCCCCCGATCTGAACCCGAGCGGTGTTTTGTTATTGGACTTCTGTGCTCGTCACGGATTGTCCATAACGAACACCATGTTCAAGCATAGGGGTGTTCATATGTGCACTTGGCACCAGGACACCCTAGGCCTCAGTTCGATGATCGACTTTGTGGTCGTGTCGTCGGACTTGCGGCCACATGTCTTGGACTCTCGGGTGAAGAGAGGGGCGGAGCTGTCAACTGATCACCACCTGGTGGTGAGTTGGCTTCGATGGTGGGGGAGGATGCCGGTCAGGCGTGGTAGGCCCAAACGTGTTGTGAGGGTCTGCTGGGAACGTCTGGCAGAGCCCCCTGTCAGAAGTAGCTTCAACTCCCACCTCCGGCAGAACTTCGACCACATCCCGAGGGAGGTGGGGGAAATTGAGTCCGAATGGGCCATGTTCCGTGCCTCTATTGTTGAGGCAGCTGACCGGAGCTGTGGCCGTAAGGTGGTCGGTGCCTGTCATGGCGGCAATCCCCGAACCCGTTGGTGGACACCGGCGGTGAAGGATGCCGTCAAGCTGAAGAAGGAATCCTACAGGACCCTTTTGTCCTGTGGGACCCTGGAGGCAGCTGATAGGTACCGGCAGGCCAAGCGGAATGCGTCCTTTGGTGGTTGCTGAGGCAAAAACTCGGGCATGGGAGGAGTTTGGGGAGGCCATGGAGAACGACTTTCGGACGGCTTCGAGGAGATTCTGGTCCACCATCCGGCGTCTCAGGAAGGGGAAGCAGTGCAGTGTCAACACTGTATATGGTGGGGATGGTGCGCTGCTGACCTCGACTCGGGACGTTGTGGGTCGGTGGGGGGACTACTTCGAAGACCTCCTCAATCCCATTAACATGCCTTCCAATGAGGAAGCAGAGCCTGGGGACTCAGAGGTGGGCTCCCCCATCTCTGGGACTGAGGTCACCGAGGTGGTCAAAAAACTCCTTGGTGGCAGGGCCCCGGGGGTGGATGAGATACGCCCGGAGTTCCTCAAGGCTCTGGATGTTGTAGGACTGTCTTGGTTGACACACCTCTGCAACATCGCATGGACATCAGGGACAGTGCCTCTGGATTGGCAGACCGGGGTGGTAGTCCCCCTCTTTAAGAAGGGGGATCGGAGGGTGTGTTCCAACTACAGAGGGATCACACTCCTCAGCCTCCCTGGAAAAGTCTATTCAGGGGTCCTGGAGAGGAGAGTCCGTCGGATAGTCGAGCCTCGGATTCAGGAGGAACAGTGTGGTTTTCGTCCTGGTCGCGGAACAGTGGACCAGCTCTATACCCTTAGCAGGGTCCTGGAGGGTGCATGGGAGTTTGCCCAACCAGTCTACATGTGTTTTGTGGACTTGGAAAAGGCATTCGACCGTGTCCCTCGGGGAATCCTGTGGGGGGTACCGGCACCCCTGATAAGGGCTGTTCGGTCCCTGTACGATCGATGCCAGAGCTTGGTTCGCATTGCCAGCAGTAAGTCGAACCCGTTTCCAGTGAGAGTTGGACTCCGCCAGGGCTGCCCTTTGTCACCGATTCTGTTCATAACTTTTATGGACAGAATTTCTAGGCGCAGCCAGGGCGTTGAGGGGGTCCGGTTTGGTGGGCTCAGGATTGGGTCACTGCTTTTTTGCAGATGATGTCCTGTTTGCTTCATCAGACCATGATCTTCAGCTCTCTCTGGATCGGTTCGCAGCCGAGTGTGAAGCGGCTGGGATGAGAATCAGCACCTCCAAATCCGAGACCATGGTCCTCAGCCGGAAAAGGGTGGAGTGCCCTCTCAGGGTTGGTAGCGAGATCCTGCCCCAAGTGGAGGAGTTCAAGTATCTCGGGGTCTTGTTCACGAGTGAGGGAAGAATGTAGCGTGAGATCGACAGGCGGATCGGTGCGGATCCGCAGTAATGCGGGCGCTGCATCGGTCTGTCGTGGTGAAAAAGGCTTCATCAATTTACCAGTCGATCTATGTTCCTACCCTCACCTATGGTCATGAGCTATGGGTAGTGACCGAAAGAACGAGATCGCGAATACAAGCGGCTGAAATGAGTTTCCTCCGCAGGGTGTCAGGGCTTTCCCTTAAAGATATGGTGAGAAGCTCAGTCATCCGGGAGGGGCTCAGAGTAGAGCCGCTGCTCCTCCGCATCGAGAGGAGTCAGATGAGGTGGCTCGGGCATCTGATCAGGATGCCTCCTGGACGCCTCCCTGGTGAGGTGTTCCGGGCACGTCTAACCGGGAGGAGGCCCCGGGGAAGACCCAGGACACGTTGGAGGGACTATGTCTCTCGACTGGCGTGGGAACGCCTTGGGATTCTCCCGGAAGAGCTAGAAGAAGTGGCCGGGGAGAGGGAAGTCTGGGCATCTCTGCTCAATCTGCTGCCCCCGCGACCCGACCTCGGATAAGCGGGAGACAATGGATGGATGGATGGACTTTCAGATCAAGTACATTAGTATTTAGCATTGTCTGCTCACAGTGCACACATACTAATATAGAAGGATCCAGTCTTTAGCTATGTGCCCATATTTCACCAAAATCAGCTGCTTGAACCTGATGATGAATGTGTCAATCTTTTTTTTTTTTTTTTTTTGAAGTTGAAAATAGTAATTTATCAGCATATTTATAAAAGATGTTTCCTGCCGAGTGTTTTTCCTTTTTTAAATTTTTATTAATTTTATTGTAATCATTCCACACAAATAGATCAATTTATAACAAAAAAAAGAAAAATTGAAAACAAATCAAACCCCACCCCGGAGAAGGAGAGCTTAGCCAAAGGAGAATTGCTTAGGGCTTTTTAATAAGGCAACAATAAACAAAAAGAAGGTAGAAATATATATAGGTATATAAAAAATGGAGAAGGAAAATAAATGCGGTAATAGTTATTTCTCTTATTCTAAAATAATATTGAGTAGATCCTGCCAGGTTTTGAAAAATTTCTGTACAGATCCTCTAAATGAGAATTTGATTTTTTCCAATTTCAAATAATATAAAACATCGGTTTCCCACTGACTTATCAGAGGAGAGTTAGGATTCTTCCAATTTAACAAAATAAGTCTGCGTGCCAAAAGTATAGTGAATGAAATCACCGTTTGCTTGTCCTTCTCTACTTTAAGTCTGTCTGGAAGAACACCGAACACAGCTGTTAATGGGTTAGGAGGGATTGTGACCCCAAGGCTGTCTGAAAGGCACTTAAAATTTTTGGTCCAAAATGATGTTAGTTTGGTGCAGGCCCAGAACATGTGACCCAGTGAGGCAGGAGCTTGGTTGCAGCGTTCGCAGGTTGGATCTTGCCCTGGAAACATTTTGGACAGTTTTAAGCGAGACAGATGCGCTCGATATATAATTTTTAGTTGAATAATTCTATGCTTTGCGCATATGGAGCTTGTTATGTATATGTAAGAATTTAATATTAAATATAAGGTCTATATAATATTTCAAATAATTGCATTGAATGTGTGATGTGCCTGCACCCTGGTATTAAGGTGCAGGTTACAGCCGGAACTTGTTTTATACATAAAATGGTGGAAGTTTGGTAATTGCTGTATTTGTGTCTGTCTTTATCAACTTACGATTATACTGTTGGTTTAAGTGTAAAAACACAACAGAATTGGCGACGAGAAAAAAAATGAACCTGCTGCATGCTGTCTGTTCAAAACAAACTGAGCTTCTCCGCTTTGCATTGCGTGAATTTCCATGTTTTCTATGAGCTGCGTGGCATACTGAAGAGCGCACCCTGGGCCTGCCAGAAGAGACACGGATAAAACACAGAAGTGAGTAAAGAAACTCTTAAGAATTTGAATCAAGATGTATGGATGTGTAGGACAAATGGCTGCTTTTGACAGCACCGAGGAGGAATGGGCTACTTACATTGAGAGACTTGAGCAGTACTGCCTCGCAAACAATATCGAGAATGAGAGAAAGGTGGCTGTGCTTTTAAGTGTAATGGGTCCGAAAACTTGTAATCTGTTGCGCAGTCTAGTGGCACCGTTGAAACCCGCAGAAAAAGCAAGCACATTTGAACCCAAAGCCGATGATTATTGCCGAGCGATTTCACTTTTATAAACGGGACCAGCAGAAACACAAGTCAAATGCGGACTATATTGCTGAGCTAAGGCGGCTTGCAGAGCACTGTCATTTTGGCGAGAGCTTGTCCGACGCGCTAAGAGATTGATTCATGTGCGGGCTTCACAACGAGAGCATACAGAAACGGCTCCTCACAGAAAGAGATTTAACACTACAGCGCGCACAGGAAATAGCGATTTCAATGGAAACGGCAGAAAAAGATGCCTTAGAATTTAAGAGAAAAGTGACTTCACAGTGCAGCCTCAATAAGGTTGTAGCAAAGCACGCTGAAAAAATGCCATCCTGTTTTAGATGTGGAAAAAAATCGCACGTTCCGACTGAATGTTGGTTTAAAGATAAAGAGTGCAGACAGTGTAATAAAAAAGGGCACATCCAGAAAATGTGCAGAATGAACGACAATAAAGGGAAGTCACATAAAATGGGTAATAAAAGCAAAAAGGTGCATGAAATTGATAAAACCAACTCCAGTGACTCTGAAACTGAACATCTGTCTTGTCTAGAGCTCCATTCTATTAAACACACTGACCGCAGAATAATATGGGTGGCACCCAAAGTTGAAGGAGTGACATTAAAAAAGGAGTTAGACACCGGATCAGCCCTGTCAATTATTTCAGAAAAAGATTATAAAGAAAAATTTCCAAATGTGAAACTGAAAGGCACTTCAGTAATACTAAAAACATACACAGGTGAAAAGATTGCTCCCATTGGTAAGCTTAAGGTGACAGTTGTGTATGAAAGCCAGAGACATCTGCTGGATTTATATGTGCTACCAAGAGGAGGTGTTCCCTTATTTGGACGTGAATGGCTAAAAAGTATCCTGCTTAACTGGCAGTCCATAAAAGAAATGCAGGTCACCTCAGGACTGAGCATATTTCCTAAGCTAGAAAAGCTGAATTCACTATTAGTTCACTATGCACAGGTGTTCCAAGAGGAAATTGGGACTCTCAAACATATCAAGGCACACATTGCAGTGGAAGAGGATGCACAGCCAAAGTTCCATAAGGCTCGCCCTGTACCATATGCTATTTGCCCTAAGGTTGAGGCAGAGCTCAAGCATTTTGAAGGACAGGGTGTCCTCTCCAAACTCAATTGGTCTGAGTGGGCAACGCCCATCGTGCCCGTGATCAAGAAAAATGGTGCTGTACGCATCTGTGGTGACTTTAAAATCACAATAAATCCGGTACTACATGTTGACCAATATCCTCTACCACGCATAGAGGATATTTTTACCTCACTTGCTGGTGGCAAGTACTTTTCAAAGATAGATTTGTCCCAGGCATATTTACAGATGGAATTAGAGGAGTCATCTAAAAAGTACCTCACTATTAATACTCACAAGGGACTCTTCCGTTATAACAGACTGGTTTTTGGAGTTTCGTCTGCTCCTGCTATGTGGCAGAGAGCAATGGATCAGGTGCTACAGGGCATCCCTGGTACTCAGTGTTACTTAGATGACATAATTGTAACTGGTACAGATAATAGTGCACATCTGATGAACCTTGAAGCAGTCCTTACTAGACTGTCAGAATTTGGACTGAGAGCAAATAAAAGTAAATGCCAATTCTTTAGAGACTCCTTAGAATACTGTGGACATATTATTGATAAGAATGGCCTCCATAAATCCCCAGACAAGACTGATGCGGTCCTGAAGGCATCTCAGCCTGAAAATGTGACCCAGTTACATTCTTTCCTGGGCCTTATAAATTACTACCATCGATTTTTGCCAAATCTTTCAACAGTGTTGCATCCACTAAACTGTTTGCTACAAAAAGGAAGTAAATGGGAATGGTCACAAGATTGTGAACAAGCGTTTAATACTGCCAAACAGCTGATTACATCTGATGAAGTGCTGACACATTTTAATCCAAAGTTTCCATTGCCCCTGGCTTGCGATGCATCACCGTATGGCATTGGTGCTGTTCTTTCTCACAAGATGCTTGATGGCACAGAACGACCAATTGCTTTTGCATCAAGGTCTCTAAGTCCTGCTGAAAAGAATTATGCACAGATAGACAGGGAAGGTCTAAGCCTAGTGTGGGCGGTAAAGAAATTTAATCAATACCTATATGGTAAACATTTCACATTCGTTACTGATCATCAGCCCTTA
This sequence comes from Erpetoichthys calabaricus, assembly GCF_900747795.2. Taxonomy (NCBI): domain Eukaryota; kingdom Metazoa; phylum Chordata; class Cladistia; order Polypteriformes; family Polypteridae; genus Erpetoichthys; species Erpetoichthys calabaricus. The sequence continues at coordinate 131,506,112 of NC_041401.2, read as the reverse complement.
GTTGCTATTTTCAATCCTCATAAGTGTGTTCCAACCATGGCTGCAGCACGCTTACAATGATGGTCTTTGTTTTTAGGCGGCCATGACTACCAAATTGAATTCAGAGGCACAAAACAACATGCAAATGCAGATGGACTTTCCCGTCTACCTTGTGAGTTTAAGGGAACTCAAAACCTTTCCGATCCAACTGCAATTTTCTATCTAACACAACTGGAGCCCTTACCCATTACAAGTGCTCAAATTCAGAAAGAGACAAGTCGAGATTCCACTATGGCCAAATTATGTGACTTGATAATAAAAGGTTGGCCTTCTAGAAGTGATGCTGATCTCCCTGAGTACTCAAATCGACGTGAGCAGTTATCAGTTTGTCAAGGATGCATTATGTGGGGCACAACAGTGATTGTACCACCCAAACTTCGTACAAAAATACTTGAGGCACTTCATGAAGGTCATTTAGGTGTTGTAAAGATGAAAAGCTTAGCCCGAAGCTACATATGGTGGCCTGGAATTGACCTTTAAATAGAGAATCTGGCCAAGTCATGCACAGGATACCAACAGACTTGGCGACAGGCCCAAAGCGCTCCCCTTCATACCTGGGAATGGCCAAGCTCTGTCTGGCAACGACTTCACATTGACTATGCAGGACCTTTCCATGATAGCATGTTTCTCATTGTGGTTGATGCACATTCAAAATGGCCTGAAATTTTTGCAGTAAAAAAGGCAACATCATCTAAAACGGTAGATATACTCCACAACTTATTTGCACGTACAGGACTTCCAGAACAACTAGTCAGTGACAATGGAACTCAGTTTACATCTGCTGAGTTCCAGGCATTTGTAAAAAAGAATGGTATTAAGCACATCACCTCTGTTCCTTACCATCCTGCAACAAATGGTCTAGCTGAACGTTTTATTCAGTCCTTCAAACTATCTATGAAAGCCATGGAAAAGGAAAAAGAGTCGCTACATACGAAAATTGCTATTCCTTCTAGCCTATCGAAACACAGCTTACTCAACCACAGGTCAGACTCCAGCAATGCTTTTCCTGGGAAGAAGCTTGAGATCATGCTTAGATCTGCTGAAACCTGATTTGCGTATACATGTGCAAAAGAAGCAGTGCTTCCAAGACCAAAAACAACGCAAGCTTAGAATATTTGAGGTTGGACATAAAGTGCTTGCTAGAGACTACCGACACTCAAATCAGAAATGGCAACCTGGTAAGATTGTGTCAAAGACTGGTCCACTGACATACACAGTGCAGGTGGGGCATGATACAGTCTGGCGCAGACATATCAACCAGCTTCTAGATGCACAAGCTCAGGAAGACACATCACAAGACAAGGCTGAGGAGCTGATCATTCCTCAGCACTCAAATGAGTTTACCTTCTTGACACCTGATTCATCCCTTGCTGCTGGTGAATCTCAGCCTCAAGAATCTGCTAACTCAACCTCATCTCAAATGTCTGCTCCACCTACACAAGAAAGACGCTATCCTGAGAGGATTCGTAAACCTCCTGAAAGGTTGAACTTGTAGTCGATATTAATGTACAAAGTACTTAAGAGTCTGTTAGCTTTGGTAAGCTGCATTTCACCATATATAAATGTTTCAGTACACCGTAATAAATGGTGCACTTTTATATAGTATGCTTTAGCTGTCTTTATATTCATGTTTTGTATCCATGCCAACTGTTTTGTAGATATGATATAAAAAAAAAAAATACTGTTACACATCCAAGCTGGGTGGGAGGAAATGTTATGTATATGTAAGAATTTAATATTAAATATAAGGTCTATATAATATTTCAAATAATTGCATTGAATGTGTGATGTGCCTGTACCCTGGTATTAAGGTGCAGGTTACAGCCGGAACTTGTTTTATACATAAAATGGTGGAAGTTTGGTAATTGCTGTATTTGTGTCTGTCTTTATCAACTTACGATTATACTGTTGGTTTAAGTGTAAAAACACAACAGAGCTTGAGTGAATTCTCTGCTTTGCTACCTTCCATTCCTTTTCTGATATATCGATTAAGAGATCTTCTTCCCAATGTCCTCTTGGGTCTTTGAAAGGTAGGGACTCTAATAAGATTTTATATAATGCGGAAATGGTGTTTAATTCCTCGAAATTGAGCAGTATTTTTTCCAGCATGGTGGAGGGTACGAGGTGAGGAAAATTGTGCAGTTTCTGTTTAACAAAATTTCTAATTTGAAGATAGTGAAAGAAATGTGTAGCTGGGAGGTTGAATTTGGAACGTAATTGTTCAAAAGATGCAAATATGTTGTCTATATATAGATCTCTGAGCATTTTAATCTCAAAACTTTTCCAGGTATTAAAAATTGGATATGTTTGCGAGGGTTGAAAGAGGTGGTTCTCTTGCAGAGGTGCCGCAGATAAAAGATTTTCCATCTTAAAATGCTTTCTAAGTTGGTTCCATATTCTGAGTGAGTAAAGCACAATTGGGTTATTAGTATATTTGCGATAACTTGCATTTATTGGAGCGCAGAGCAGGGAGTATAAAGAAGTACTACAGGATTTTACTACTATTGCGAGCCAAGCCTGTGTATGTTCATTTTTTTGTGTCCAGGTTTTTATGGCTTGTATGTTTGCTGTCCAGTAATAAAACTGAAAATTAGGTAAAGCCATGCCACCTTCTGCCTGAGGTCTTTGTAGGGTTGCTCTTCGGATATGTGGGTGTTTTGAGTTCCAAATGAATGAGGTTATTGTTGAGTCTAATTGCTTAAAAAATGATTTATTGATATATATTGGAATTTTTTGAAATAAAAAAAAAGAAGTTTAGGAAGGATATTCATCTTAACAACGTTAATTCTTCCGGCTAGGGTGAGATGAAGGGTTGACCATCTATGCAAGTCTTGCTTAATTTTGTCCATACAGATGGCAAAATTTTGTTGATAAAGAGCCTTATGTTTACTTGTGATATTTACCCCTAGGTATTTAAACTGATCTTCTATGGTAAAAGGTAGGGTGTCCAGTCTAATATTATATGCTTGTGAATTCACTGGAAAGAGTATACTTTTATTCAGATTAATTCTGAGACCGGATATCTTTTGAAATTCTGTTAGTGCCGTTAGAACTGCAGGCACAGTGTTTTCTGGGTCTGATATATATATATAACCATATCATCTGCATATAGAGAAATTTTCTGTTCCAGTCCTTCTCTGATAATCCCCTTTATCTGATAAGAATTTCGACAGTGAACCGCCAGTGGTTCAATGGTGATTGCAAACAGCAGTGGTGACAAGGGACATCCTTGTCTGGTACCACGTTCTAGTTTAAAAGTAGTCTGAGCAAATGTTGTTAATACAAACTGAAGCTTCTGGATTGGTATACAGTAGTTTGATCCATGTACAAATATTCGGGCCAAACCCAAATTTCTCCAATGCAGTGAAAGGTAGTTCCATTCAATCATATCAAATGCTTTTTCTGCGTCTAATGATAGTAATATCTCTGGGGTGTTTGATTTTGCTGGTGAGTATATAACATTAAACAAGCGTCGGAGATTGGAAGACAAGTGTCGGCCTTTAATAAATCCAGTTTGATCCTGTGATATTACCGAGGGCAGCACTTTCTCCATCCTTTTAGCTAGAATTTTTGAGAGTATCTTAACATCATTATTCAGGAGTGAAATTGGTCTGTATGATGCACATTGTAACAAGTCCTTATTTTGTTTAGGAAAGACAGTAATTAATGCTTGATGAAATGTTTGAGGTAGTATTTGATTGTTTCTAGCTTCTATAAATGTTGCCAATAAAAGGGGACCTAGCTGAGTGGAGAATCTATACATATTAATAAAAGGCAAAGCCCTCACTGACTGACTGACTCATCACTAATTCTCAAACTTCCCGTGTAGGTGGAAGGCTGAAATTTGGCAGGCTCATTCTTTACAGCTTACTTACAAAAGTTAGGCAGGTTTCATTTCGAAATTCTACGTGTAATGGTCATAACTGGAACATGTTTTTTGTCCATATACTCTAATGGAGGAGGCGGAGTCACGTATCGCGTCATCACGCCTCCTACGTAATCACGTGAACTAAAAACAAGGAAGAGATTTACAGCACGAGTCAAACGCGGGAACGAAGGTAAATGACGTTAATTTTTCAGTGTCTTTTAATACTGTGTAAGCATACATATTAACACATGTGCAATTAAACGTGTGCATTTACGGGGTGATTTCTCAGGCTTAAAAGCTCGCCTTTTACTAAAAAGGTAAATGCAACACTATTTTCAATCATTCTATGATCTGCTTCTCACAACTGAAGGCACCGTGGCTGATGTTACATCACTTGCTGTCCAACCATAAGCGTTACCTGGTAGGTAACCGGCCACTCACTTCACTCCCTTACGGGAATCGAACCTCTGAGGTTTTCTTTTGTTCTTAATTAAAATTTAAAAGCAATACTTCACCGCTGCTAAGCCCCTCTAGCGCTGATGTCCGAGGTTCGATTACCGTAAGCAAGTGCAGTGAGTGTGTAATTACATTCACGGCATTCGTAGTCTGATTCACAATCTGATTGTATGGGTGGTTACCTACCAGGTAACGCTTATAGTTGGCCACCAAGTCAGGTCGAAGTGATCACTCGAGTAAAGGCAGCTTCACAAAAAAACAGATCCTTAACAAATAATAATAATAATAATAATTCATTACATTTATATAGCGCTTTTCTCAGTACTCAAAGCGCTATCCACACAGGGAGGAACTGGGAAGCGAACCCACAATCTTCCACAGTCTCCTTACTGCAAAGCAGCAGCACTACCACTGCGCCACCTGTGAGGATACTGTTATTAGTATATTTTCCCTCAATTTAAAAAGGTTTTATTTTCTTCTTCATAAAAATTTAAAAGCGGTACTTCGCCGGTGCGAAGCGCGTGGATTTGACCGACTGACACATCCAGACATATTCATGAGTGCAGGTACTTCAGAAAGAAAACACCGTGTAAACCTAAAGTTTAAATTAAGTTCATAGACCTACAAAAGGTTGCCATTCATTTGAGGCAAGATTGCTTTTCTTCTGTACAACTATACGTTGCATTCTCAAGAGTGTGCTTGCACGGCTTCGGATATAGATATATATATGTATGTATGTCTATATATAAATATGTAAGCTTATAAGTACTGCCTTACTTCTCTTTAAGAAAGGAAGATGTAGTGATACTTGATTTAAATGATTCCATGTCTTCTTGGGTTTGCTTAGCTTATTGTCAATATCTTTACACGTTTTTTTAAGACTTATTGACTGAAACGGGCTTTCACGAAAAAAGTTAGGGCTTTGCTACAGGATACACCCTCCACAAGTTAAGCAAGTAAAAATAAAATATATATTTCTGTTTTATTTAAACCTTTTAAGTTTGTATGCATAGCCCCATTTGGCTGTTTAATTTTTTTTTCTTTCTTCAGTAATATTTAATCTCCTTAAAGAAAAAGAACATATCCATTTTACTTTTTTTGTATCTCTTTAGTAATATTTTAGTGTAAAAGGATAACCAGTATTTAAACCTTTTATGTTTCTTTATATATTTATTTTATACAATGTTGAAAAATTAATAAGAAAGCTACATATTTTGGCAGCTGCTGCTTTCATTTTCAATGAAATGAAAAAAGCTCTCCAAGAGAAAACGTCAATGAAGAAGAAACAGTTTGCACTATCTAAAAATGAGAAACCCTCATTTATAAAAGTTTGCTGCAGATGACTTAACTGAAAATAAATGAATAGTTCCTATATTTATCTATTTTACTTATGCCTTTATTCCAGCAACTTACAACATCTGAGGTACAATTTGTTACATTACTTTTGTTTTTTGCAGCACAGGCAGGTGAAGTGACTTCCTCAGGGTCACACAGTGGTGTCAGTACCAGGATTTGAACTGACAAGCTCCGGGTTTACTGAAATATTACTGAAGAAAGAAAAAAAACGAAAATGGGCAAATAGGGCTATGCATACAGATGTCCATCCATCCATTATCCATCCCGCTATATCCTAAATACAGGAGCCAATAAG